>NC_091059.1:136298169-136608283 GCF_000393655.2 Nicotiana sylvestris | reverse complement strand
TAAAATATGTAATAAGTCAGATAATTAGGCCAAGTATAAATTGTTAAGCGACCGTGCTAGAACCACAGAATTCGGGAGTGCCTAACACCTTCTCCCAGGTTAACAGAATTCCTTACTCGGATTTCTGGTTCGCGGATTGTTAAACAGAGTCATATTTTCCTCGATTCGGGATTCAATCGGTGACTTGGGACACCATAAATCTCCCAAGTGGTGACTCTGAATTTCTTAAAATAAATCCCGTTTCGATTGTCCTTTAATTAGAAAAACTCCCTTTACATATACCCTTTTCCGGGGTATAGGAAAAAGGTATACCCTTTAAATCAATTTATTTCTCTATTTTATCCATAAAAATCCAATAATTATTTCCAAAAATATCATTTTTGGTGATTCATTTGTTGGAATTTTATATTTATGCTAAAATATAGCTAATATAATTTTTGCATATTTTTATAAAATTATTTAGTATTTTTAAAGCTAAATTGCATATAATTACAATATTAGCCTCTTTTAGGATTTAATTGCGTTTATATTCATAAAAATTAAGTCCAGTATTTTTAAATTGATAATTATATGTCATAAATCATTTTAGTACTTTTAATTTATTTCCAGAAATTAATTTACTATTTTTATAATTAAAAGGGGAAAATGGCTATTTAAATGATAGCCCAATTTTATTTAAATTATAGCCTAATTTGACCCCAATTTGAACCCAATTTTCCCGACCCAATTCCCACTCAAACCCAACCCCCTAACCCAATTTACACGACCCAACCTGGTCTCCCACCTAACCCCTTTAATCCTGGCCGTTGATCATTTAGATCAACGACCACCATTCCCCCTTTCCCTTTTTAACCCCAAACGACCCCTAAACCTATCTCATTTCTCATCTACCGCTACCTTTGAATCTCCCTTCTCTCTCAACTCTCTTTAAAACTCTCATGAACCCTAGCCGCCGCCCTCTCACCCTACCCTAATACCTTCCTAATCCATGGCCCCTCGTGGTCATTTGAGACATGTATCAGCCTCTCATGGCTCTTGGGTGTTGGTCTCTGTGGTTTCAGGGCCAGTCCTCAAAAGAATCTGGTCCAGTCCTTGCTCGACTTTTGTTCATGGCTTTTCTCCGTCCATCCACGACCTTTCTCTGGCCATTCATGGCCTTTCAAGGAAGATCCTTGACTTTCCTAGTTAGATCGGAAACTTTCAAGGCCTTTCTCACTTTTTTTGGATTTTTCAAAACCCTCATCTTTAAGATCTTTTGATTTTTCTTTCAGATCTACTTTAGATCTGTACTTGGTATGAGTTTTTTAAATGTTTTCTCGAAAGTTTTTCAACTTTCTTTCAAAACGACCCTTCATATTCCCCGATTAGGGTTTTCCTTTAAGTTTTGCTTTTCAAAGATCTCTGATTTTAACGTGTTTGTGATTTTGATAAGTTTTTCTCATGTCGTTCTTCTATCTGTTTAAGCATGTTAAAACTGTAGTTCCTTTTTGGGTCTTATTCGAGTTCTGAAGTTGTTTGTTAGATGTGTACTTGTTTGATTAAGTTCTTGTTTGACTTATCTGTTTTACCATCTTTTAAAGTCAATTATTGTTGAAAACCCTAGGTCTTTAGGTCTGAAATTATTTGTTTGAATGTATATTTGACTCGATTGAAAGTTCTTGTTTCAGACTCTCTTTTCTTATGTGATTTATCTGATTTTACTATCTTTCAACACGACTGTGGTTGAAACCCTAACTTCTCAAAAGGTTTCCTCACCTGTTACTGTGAGACCTTTACTTGTTTTGACTCTCTTCTTCACTTTGGCTATACGTGTGAGCCCGGACCATCTAATTTTGTTCACTACTGAATCCTATGCTTATTTCTGCTACTATTGTATGTTGTTTCTTTTGCCAATGTGCTTGACCTCACATGACTGATGTTTTGTTCACCCTATTTATATACTGAAGTGCAGAAACATGTTTCTTCCTTGATTGATCTTGATCTTATGACTGATTTCAAAAGCTTTTCTTTTATGAACCCTATTTTCAGTCGCCTGTTTAAAATTAATTGATTCTTTTCCCTTTACTGTGATGTTTTACCTTGCTGATTTTTTTTCCAAAATAAGTATATTTCTGTACTTAGACTTGATTGCTTACTTCATGCTTTTACTACCCCTTTATGGCAATAGTTAGTCTGCTCTAAACTGATATTCTTTCCCTAATTAGACCTACTGCTACCCGTTAATCAGTGATTCCTTAATTAAAGGGAATCACTTGGGTAATTGATTCTGACTTGTGATTGTTTCCATGTTTGTATCAAGACTTTACTTATTACCTCTCCTTCACTCGTTTTCAAAAAACTATAAATACCATGCACCCCTCTTCTTTCAAAGAAAAAATGAACCATCTGAGTTCAGAACACACACTTCACTCAAAACTCTTCCTCGTTTCTCTACTACTCCTTGTGCTACTGCTTTGCCTAGTCGGATGAAAGCCAATGCTAGGCTGTGAGAAATTTGCTCACTTTTTCTTTCTGCACTTTGCTTCTTACTGGTATATCCTAGTTAATCTTCAAGCATCAACGACAAGAGGTTTCTTTAATTGTCCCAACTTCTTTTATTCTTGTTTACTCTGCTTATGTTCCTGCAATCAAGTTACATTACTAGCATATGAAATATGTTCCCTGCCCCTTTTAATTAATGCTCCCCTATGTGTATGAATCCCAAACCCCACATCCCCTCTTTGTGTTTGTGCTCTTTGGCTGGTTTGTGGGCATGCCAGCATCATCTATTGTTGTGCATGTCCAAACCTGACCCTTTCTGGGGTCATATGCTTCATGCAATGTATTCCTGAAACCCCTGACCCCTTTTGTGCAAGTACTGATTTTGTGTAATTTAAGTTTTACTACTACTGTTTTCAAATTACCCTTACCTCTTACTATTCTCAACCCAGTTTTAAATAAATTTATATTTATGCACTTCCACTACACTCTTAGAACTTAGGTTCTGCCCCTCTTGTGTGAGCCTTGCCTTGGGACCCATGAGCTCCCTCTGAATTTGGATGCATAAGGGCTGGCCCTTCTACACTACACTCATCTCTATCTGGTTATTCAAACCTGGGAGTAAGCACTGCCTGGGGTCCCTTGAGACCCTTAGGAAACTTTGACACACCCAGGTCTGAGAAAGGTTTTGAAACAAGTGGTGCTTGATGTGGTTTATTCCATAACTCAGAGAGGAAGTCAAGAATCAGGCTTCCTCTGGTTGTAACTTCTTTTACACTTTTCTTATGTAATTCAGTATTTGGTCTGTAATAATTTGTAACAAATATTGGGGTTGGCTAGTGAAAAGGGAATGAGTAATTATGTATGTTTAGTTATTAGAAGGATAAATAACATGTCTATAGTATCTGTTTCTTTAAGTTCTCCGTGTTTTAATTCTACATCTAGATAACATGCCTATATAACCTGTTTTAAATTCTGCTTGTTTTATTACCACACTTAGACACCATGCCTATAGGATCTAAACGGCTATAATCAAACATCATGCTCATAAGGTTAAAAATCAGTATTTCTCACAGAAATCATGCCTATAGGAATTTCAAGCAAATCATGCCTGCTTCGTTTCACGTTCAACTAGATATCATGTTTATAGGAGGTAAAAATCAGCAATGATAGAGATCATGCCTATAGGATCTGAAACAAGTCTAATATAAAATCAGTTTGACTCGTATTGTTCTAAATCAGTCTTAAACAACCTACTCTTTTTATTAATACGGTTTAGAAAGTATACCTATAAGATCCCTAAATCGCTCGTTTAAAATTGTTACTACTTTGCTACATTTTTAATCAGTAATAGATATCATGCTTATAGGATATTACCAACACACTTAGGCAAGCCTTAGGTGACAACAATAAAACTGAATCCGCCTTTGTTAATTAGTAACTGCTACAACTAGCAGGCAGACCTGATTCAGACTTCTTATCTGAGTTATTTAATTAACTGGTCTGCTTTAACAACTAAACTTCTCATGTCTTAGTATTTTTAAATTCTAACCCTACATGTGTTTGAGTCATGCTACTTATGTGCTTTACTTGAGGAGGTATATATGAGCCTTTTGGTTGCTTACATGTTTTCCCCTAATTTGTAGTCCTATGTGTTTTTAACATTGCCTTAAGTCTTTTTACCTTTAAACCTAATAGTCAGCCTATAATCCTCCCTCTTATAGGAATAGTAGTCCTAAATTCCTCTGGGACTGATAGTTATAGGACGGGTAATAGCATGCAATAGAGGTCGAGATCAATTTGTGGTTTAATACCTTAATGGGGTGGGAAGGGTAGATAATACCACGTGTATCCCCTCTTCTGAGGAGTGTCATACTGGGTATTGCATTGATATGATTAATATTATAAATAAACCTAGGAACCCCCCTTTTCCTTTTTTTTCACGTATTTGTAGAACTATTACTTCTTTTCAAAAATTCGTCTTTTAATAATTGTTCTTTCAAACTCTTACGTGTTTACACTCAAATCTCCTACTATTTTAGCCTATACTTATCTATTTGCTAATTGTACAAATTTACAAAATTGTCTGGCCGGGAAACACACTAGTGGATCCTGAGGGGTGCCTAACACCTTTCCCTTAGGATAATTTCAAACCCTTACCCTATCTCTGGTTATCAAACAAACATAGAAATGAACCTTATAGGTGTTCTAATGCACCTTAAATCATTAGGTGACGACTATTCAAATGCAAAATCCAGTTCCCAAAAGGAATGAGTTGTCCTATACCCAAAATGTCATAAACCCAATGTTCTGATGCAAAGAGGGAAAGAGGGGGCGCGACAGCATGTCGACTCTGCTGGTGAATCTTAGTACCACTTCAGATTGTCTTGTGAATTTATACTTCTTTATGTGCAATTACTTGTTTAATTCCCTTAAGCATTTAATATCTTTTTCAACTGTGAAACTGACATGTCTTCTTGTTTCTTTCCTTTATTATCGCTTTAAATTCTGAAATTGTTGTATTTATCGCTTTCTTAACGTGCAAATATGTGTCAGCATGTTTTAATTATTGCATAATTATGCTCAACATCATACTCCACTCGTGCCAAACAAATACCATAGCAATGCTTATAATGAATGGTTGCGCTCTTCCTATATTATTAGCCCCCTAAATTCAGAAAGGCATGTTTGCGATAAAACCAGTTGATCAGCGGTGTAGTCGACGGTTCTGTGCCTTTCCCCTTGAGTTGTCCGCTCAAGGGTACCAGTCTAAAACCTCATAGAAACCTTACTCTGTTCAAATTATGCATGCACCATGGTCAAACCTACCCGGGTTAGTTATGTTTTCCACATAATTATCCTTTAAGATAGCCTTGTCCAAAGTGCATCGGGTTTCCTTGAACCCAAACGGACACCACCATGTTCTGTGCATTTATTTGGGGAACTAAATTCTTTATGCCAATTGTTGACATTAAATAGTCGAGTCTGGTGGGGGTAATGGCCTAACCCTTTTGTTTTACAGAAATATGAGGCACGAAGTCCCTAGATTCGGCATGGTCACCAACATCCACCCAAAACTGCTAAGCTGGTGGAAAGATCTTCACTCTAGTTATTAAACTCTCGTCCAAAAATATCTGGAAAATCTACCATCCCTTCTGGAGATCCAACCTAACAACAAGATCATAGAAGTTGTTACTCTGTTTTGGGATTATGAAAGGGTTGTATTCCGCTTTGGGGACATTAGAATGACATCATTGCTATATGAGATAAGAGGATAGACCGGTCTAGTGTGGGAAACTCTAGGTTTGTTCATGCTTGAGAAGTGCAAGGCAGGGGCTTCCTCAAAATGATGGGTCTAAAGAAGAATCCAGAATTGACATGTCTGAAGGAATTCTACATTCCTTTTGACTATTTGTATTAAAGGTATGGTCACAGCAAATCCTACAGTACCTACCCTGGCGAGTTTGCCATCACATCTTTGGGGCACATCTATCAAAGGGTCTTCATCTTCATGTTTTGTTTCTTGGGGATGATCGTGTTTCCGATGAAGAAAGCAAGAATCCACACCAGGATGACTATGGTAACTAAGACCCTAATGGAAGGGATAGGTGGGCTGCCATTCAACATCGTGCCCATGATCATTTCAGGCATATATCGAGCCTTTGAGAAGTGTCAACGAGAAGCAAAACATTTCGAAGGCTGCAATTTATTACTTCAACTCTGGCTCATGGAGCACCTCCAAAGGAGCGAATACCGATAAGAGATTCAGCGAAGGGACTGGGATGATCACATCGCTTTCCATCATCCAAATCGAATGAATTACATCCCCAATATGTTCACTCAGCCGGAGGATGCCAAAGGATGGGTTGAGATATTTGATAATCTGACTGAGGAACGGGTCCAATGGATGTTCGAGTGGTTTTCAACCGAGGAGTTCATCGCCCGATCCAGATATGCACATTTCCTGATACTAATCGGTCTGAGAGGAACATACCCTTACGTCCCTCTCCGAGCTATGAGGCAAGCTGGTAGGAAGCAGGTTATACCCAGGGTCGACAAGATGAGTCATTTCCGGGCTGACTTCCAGAATGATGATAGCCCTTGCAAGTGCCAAGCTCAGCATATGTGGCACTGCAAGACCATAATGGGGAGAGATACCATCGAGCCAGACAGGTATCATGCTGGTTGCGCTCCTTTCTACTTAGGTTGGTTAGTAGACAATCATGATGGACTGGGCCAGCTAGGGTTTGCTTGAGGCCACATGATTATAGACAAAAGGGCTGAGGCACAAGTCAAATACAACCAGTTGCGCAAAAGGATTCATGAGTGCGAAAGTGAACACCGTGAAATACAAGAGTCCAACCAGAAGCTGATTGAGGAATGGAAGGACATGGCTGTCAGTGCCAACAAACGACTAGGATACTTGGAGCGAGACATAGTGGAATTGAAGAGAAAGTTTCTCAAAAGGGTCGAAGATTGTCAAAATGCTGAAGGGACAGAAGGCGGACACCTAGCCAAAGCATACCTGTTGCTGGGACTTCGCGAATTGGGAAAACTGTTCGACGAAGCTAAGAATGCCAAATATGGGGAAGGTCATTCTGGGACCAAATAGATAAGAGTTTATCTTTTTTGCTTTATAAATGTAATAAGGTCATGACCATTAGTGACTTTTACTTCTTGTTTATTTAGTGTCGATTTGGTATTTGTCTATTTCTATCAATAAAATGAGGCATTTAGCATTCTAAGTTCTCCAAAACAATTTGTCGCTAGGCCTACCTCGGGCACAAAGAGGTCCCCAAATTAGGACACGATTTAAATTCCCGCACTATGTGTTTAAATACTGCAATACTTTTTATGATCCTCACTAACTTGGTTACCTTTTGTTTTATTCTTTGTTTTTTTGTTTTTATTATTTACCTCCCCAAAGGTTAGTTTGTGCACTCTGGCAACAACATCCTATTCCACGAGACCCAGAGGCCCTCCACCCACTCCTCCTCTTCGTCCTGTCAAAAACAAGAATAAAGGCAAAATGGAAGATTTGAACAACGTCAGAAAGGAGAATCCGATTGAATGGGTAGAGGCCACTAATGACCATGGTACTCAGGTTTCTAAGGAGAATGTATCCCAACTTGAACAAAAGCTGTTGAAATTCCAAGAAGAGCTCGATCAAGTTCGAAATCTGGCAAGCTTGTCATTTTCCCTCAGCACCCCAGATATCACCTTTCCTAATACTCAAAACCCTACACCGCCTCAAAACATCCCAAAGCAATAGAATCATCCCGCTCTTCACACTATTCCACCAAAGACCCAATGCAACACCTACAATACCCCAAACAACGCTCCGCTACTCATCCCAGAACTCCAAAACTTCACAAATGACCACTTTCACACCCACCATAACACCCCTATATACAGGGATACCATGCCACACTCCACCCAACCTATCTCAAGCACACCCGAGTCTGATGAAAAAGACCTGCTCATCAGGAACTTGGCTGAGGAACTTAAGAAATTGACTAGCCGGATTCAAGGTGTTGAAGGAAGCAAGGGAATTGAGGGGCTGAACTATGAAGATCTTTGCATACAGCCCGACGTCGAACTGCCCGAGGGGTACAAACCTCCGAAGTTTGAAATGTTTGACGGTACAGGTGATCCAAAGGTCCATTTAAGGACGTACTACGACAAGCTGGTTGAAGTAGGGAAAGACGAGAGAATTCGCATGAAGCTGTTCATAAGAAGTCTGAAAGGAGATGTATTGTCCTAGTACATCAGCCAAGATCTAAAGAAGTAGTCAAGCTGGGTAAGCATGGCGTCCAACTTTATGGACAGGTTCAGGTTTAACACAGGGAATGCGCCAGATGTGCTCTATATTCAGAATCTAAAGAAGAAGCCTACAGAAACGTTTTGCAAGTATGCTACTCGCTGGAGGTCCGAAGCTACTAAGGTTAGACCTTCCTTAGAGGAAGAACAGATGAACAAATTCTTTGTTCGGGCTCAGGACCCACAGTATTATGAACGATTGATGATGATCGAGAATCATAAATTCTCTGACATTATCAAATTAGTTGAAAGAATTGAAGAGGGTATCAAAAGAGGTATGGTTACAAACTTCGAAGCTTTGCAAGCTACAAATAAGGCTTTACAGTTTGGTGGTGTGTCCAAGAAAAAGGACGTAGGGGCAATAGTGGTTGCACACAGAACTGATAAAATAAAAATGCTATGCATAATATGAGTTGTTATTAAATCTTTAATACTAATATTGTTATTCTCTTGTAGGTAGTATCAAAATATAAGTAAAGAAATGAATAAGAATGAAGAAGGAGTTGAAAATGGAAAAGAAAGAAGCTAGCATCAGCAAAAGTTAAAAGTCATCAGCAAAAATCACGTGTACACTTGATGTACACCATTCTCTCATCAAAATTCACTTCAAATTGGCAAGTTGGCAAGATGAAAGAGAAACGTTTGCTGAATTTGTTTTTGTACACGGCAAAAGCAATGGAAATATCTATAAATACCGTCATTTTACAAAACTGCGAGAGAGTATTCTGGGGGAGGAGAAATCGAGACAAAAAAATTGAAATCTTCTTTTTCTTTCTTCTACTTCTTCGGTTATTCGGTGTAGGAAATTACTCTAGTTTCTATTTCTAATTAAATAGGAGAATTATTCTTCTGAATATTTCTTTCTATTTTCTTAGTTAATAGGTAAGAATATTTCTGTTGTCGGTACTAACTCCATTATGAAGTAACTTTTCTTGTGTTGGGAGAATGACGGATCTTAATATTTTTATATAATAATAGATATTATTCCTCAATTCACATGCTTGAGCTGAAGCTTTTTATTTAAATTTTATATGCTTTATAGTTGGGTGTTATTTAAATTGCAACATCTATCTATTTCGTACTACATTTTAACTTCGTACTAATTCCGTAATCGAAAGAGGCGGAAGAAGTAATTTAGTTAAATTTGGTATTGATAAATGTTAACTTTATTTAGTGACATCTAGCTCTTATATATTAAAATTGATTCTACAACTATTTATAATCGAAAGAAGTGAATATTGTAATAGTCAGTTATAACAAGTAGGGTAACCGAAAGGAACTTACTAAAAAAGAGCATGTTTTAGTTTAAGCATATATTTCTGACTCTTTAATATTACTATTTTAACGCTTAATTTGTATAACCGAGAGGAGTGCAATTAATTGTTTAACTTAAGTAATAATATATAAAAGTAATCGTGAGAGGCATTTATAATATTTATGAGAAATAGAAATTGAAGAATAAATATATTTACTATATAATAAAAAGTATTAAGTGAAGTCAGGATCCCAACACCTTTTTATTATATTGTGAAAAACAAAATATTTTCTATTGCTCTGTTCATGCATTTTTAGTTAGTTAATTTACAACTCAACTCTTTCTAATTTTCTCAAATAGTAATTAAAATAAGAAACGTCTGTAGAATAGATAAACCAATCTCTGTGGGTTCGACATCTTTCTATACTATAATTTGACAGAGTACGAGTTTAATTTATACACACGCCAGACACTCGTCAAATTTTTGGCGTCGTTGTCGGGGATTGGCTAAAGTCTACTATAGATTAATTGTTTTACTACTAATTTGAGATTTTCTTTATTTGTCTAATTATTTTAACTTTTTTGCAGAAATTTCAGAAAGTGTATGACCCGTTCCTCTTCTAGAGAACTAGTCGAACGATCCTGAAATTGAAAAATCCTTATGGTTATTGCGAAAAGAACACTCACGATCTCAAATTTTCACAATAGAGGAAATGGAGAACGAAGAACTCAATAACCAACTTCCACCACATCAAGTAGAAGAACAGTTTGATGAGGTGGCACCACGACGTGATAGAATACTCCGTGATTATGCAAGACCAGATCATTTTGAAGGAGAATCAAGTATGAGGAGACCACCAATTGCAGCAAACAACTTTGAAATCCGCACAGGCTTAATTCAAACCATTCAAGAGTCATGTCAGTTTACTGGTGATGCAAGTGAAGATCCTCACACCCATTTAATTGATTTTCTTGAATTAGTTGAAACTTACAGGTATAATGGAGTCACAACAAATGCTATCAGGTTGCGGCTTTTTCCTTTTTCATTAAAAGGTGAAGCCAAAACATGGTTGCGAAGTCTACCAAGAGGCTCCATTACAACATGGGACCAAATGACCCAAAATTTTCTTAATAAATATTTTTCACCTGCAAAAACATTTAAAATGAAGCAAGAAATCAATAATTTTATGCAAACGGATTCTGAATCTGTATACCAGGCATGAGAAAGATTAGTAGCAATGTTACGAAAATGCCCACATCATGGTATCCAAGACCCTGATATTTGATATATTTTCTATCACGGTCGTAAATCCTCTGCTAGAAATGTAATTGATGCAGCATCAGGAGGATCAATAATGGGAAAAACCACTGCAGAAGAAATGCAACTACTTAATGAAATTTCAGAAAATGTTGTTCAATGGCACTCAGATAGAATGATTATCAAGAAAACAGCAGGAGTAAATCAAATTGAAGCTTTGAATTCGTTAGCACAACAAATTGCGACATTAACATAAAAAGTCGAAGCTTTTCAGGTAAGTGCTCAATCACCATCCCAACTTGAGAATTGTGACGTTTGTAAAGGTAATCATCCGAATCATGAATGTCAAGCTTTAACGCAAAATGAGGAACATGTAAATGTGGTTGGTTATAGAAATAATTACCAATTCAGTAGTCCCATAGCACAAAAACATCCAGGATTCCAATGGAGTAATCCTAATGGTGCTAAAAATCGTCAAAAAGTTTTTAATAAAAAATAACAGGTACAGGGGCCACCTGGTTTTCAAAATCAAAATAGGGAGCAACAGAATTTTCTACAATATTAGCAGCAGCCCCAAAGAGCTCATCAACAAAGCCTTGAAGACCTGATGTACAAATTCATTAAGGCTACTGACGAGAAGGTTGAAAGTCAACACTCAGCTATCAAGAATTTGGAAATTCAGGTAAGCCAATTAGCAACCCTTATGTCTGGACAAATTCAAGGTGCTCTACCAAGCAACACTGAGAAAAATCCAAAAGAACACCTCAAAGCCATCTCTCTACGATCAGGTAAATCTCTTGATGATCCATATGCAGATAGAGAAGGAAAGCCACAAGAAGTGGAAAATGTAAATGAAGGTGAGAATAAAATAGAATCTAAGTTTCCAAAAGAACAAAAGAATAAAGGGAAAAATGTACAAGAAAATGAATTAATAACAAATCCTCATTCTATACCTCTCCCTTTTCCCCAAAAGATGAAAAGAGAAAAGCTTGATAAACAGTTTTCAAAGTTTCCAAATATTTTGAAGCAACTTTACATTAACATACCTTTCACAGATGCTTTGACGCAAATGCCTTCATATGCTAAATTTCTCAAAGAAATTTTGTCAAGTAAAAGAAAATTGGAAGAAGTTTCAGTGGTTAAGCTTACAGAAAAATGTAGTGCTATACTTCAAAATAAGCTCCCTCAGAAACTTGGTGATCCCGGAAGTTTTACAATTCCTTGTAGCGTGGGAGGTACTTACTTTGAAAAAGCGTTATGTGATTTAGGTGCTTCAATAAATCTAATGCCTTTTTCAATTTTCAGGAAATTAGAACTTGGTGAAATGAAAGATACTAGTGTCTCTTCAATTAGCTGATCAAAGTACTTAGAGACCAAAAGGAATTATTGAAAATATCCTTGTTAGAGTTGACAAATTTGTATTTTCAGTAGATTTATAGTGCTTGAAATGGAAGAAAATACTGAGGTACCATTAATTTTAGGTAGACCATTTCTCGCAACAGGAAGGGAAATTGTTGATGTTCATCAAGGACAATTAATATTATGAGTTGATGAGGAAAGAGTGATTTTTGACATGCAAAAAATGATGAAATTTCTTGGGGATGAGTCATCATCATCTTGTTTTCAAATTGACTTACTAGATGACCTTGTAGACGAATACAAAGATAATCAGTTAACTACTGATTCATTGGAGAGATGTTTGGCTAGGTCAGGTACCATAAGTGATGATAACCCCGTAATCAGAGAACAAGCTAAAATTCTAGAAAAAGAGTCAGAAAATGAGAAAGTCTCACAAAAATTGAACTCAAAGAACTTCCTTCTCATTTAAAATATGTGTTTCTTGAACCTGAATTATTTCCAGTAATCATTTCATCTTCTTTGACTATAGAACAGGAAAGCAAACTGATTAGAGTCCTGAGAATACACAAAACAACATTAGGGTGGACTATAGCTGATATCAAAGGAATCAGTCTAGCTATTTGTATGCACAGGATTCTTATGAAGAATGATTATAAGCCAATAGTCCAACCCCAAAGGAGACTAAATCCAGCAATGCAGGAAGTCGTCAAGAAAGAAGTGGTGAAACTTCTAGCAGCAAGTATCATTTATCCAATATCTGACAGTCCTTGGGTAAGTCCTGTGCAGGTAGTACCAAAAAAAGGAGGCATGACAGTAATAAAAAATAAAAATAATGAACTTATACCTACCAGAACAATCACAGGGTGGAGAGTCTGTATCGATTATAAACGACTTAATGAGGCTACAAGAAAAAATCATTTTCCTTTACCTTTTATTGACCAAGTACTTGAAAGAGTTGCAAGTCATGGTTTTTACTGTTTTCTTGACGGATATTCTGTGTATAATCAGATACCAATTGCTCTAGAGGATCAGGAGAAAACCACATTCACATGCCCCCAAGGTACGTATGCTTACTGAAGAATGCCATTTCGAATATGTAACGCTCCTGCTACATTTCAGCGTTGCATGTCGACAATTTTTTCAGATATGACTGAAAAGTTTCTTGAGATCTTCATGGATGATTTTATACTTTTTGGAAAGACATTTGAAGATTGTCTCTATCATTTAACTTTGGTGCTTAAAAGATTAATTGGGAAAAATTTCATTTCATGGTAACAGAGGAAATTGTTTTAGGACATAAAATTTCTGCTAAAGAGATAAAAGTTGATAAGGCTAAAATTGATCTTACAGCAGGATTACCCCCTCCTACCACTGTTAAAGGCATTATAAGTTTCTTAGGGCATGCAGGTTTTTATAGAAGGTTCATAAAAGATTTTTCAAAGATTTCAAAACCTCTAACTAACCTATTGATAAAAGATGTGAAGTTTGAATTTTCAGATGATTGCAGAAAAGCATTTGAGATCCTCAAGGAACATTTGACTAACGCTCCAATAGTTGTTTCTCCTGATTGGAGCCAACCATTTGAACTAATGTGTGATGCAAGTGATCTAGCAGTTGGAGCGATATTGGGACAAAAGAAAGACAAGATTTTCAGGCCTATTTACTACGCCAGTAGGACCCTCAATGAAGCTCAAAAGAATTATGCCACAACCGAGAAGGAGCTATTGGCAGTAGTATTTGCATTTGACAAATTTCGTTCCTATTTGATAGGAACGAAGGTTACAGTATTTACTGATCATGCCGCTTTAAAATACCTCTTAGCAAAGAAAGATGCTAAACCTAGATTGCTTAGATGGATACTTCTTTTGCAAGAATTTGATCTTGAAATAAAAGATAGGAAAGGTTCAGAAAATCAGGTAGCAGGCCATTTTTCACGTTTGGAAAATTCTCCCACCGAGACAACAGATATTAAGGAGGAATTTCCTGATGAGCATGTTTATACAATCTCAACAGTTACAAATCAGACACCTTGGTTTGCTGACATAGCCAAATACTTAGTTGGGGGATGGATCCCAAAAGATTTATCTTACGAACACAGAAAAAAGCTTAAAAAAGAAATAAGATATTATTTTTGGGAAGATCCTTACTTGTTTAAATTTTGTGCAGATGGTATGATCAGAAGATTTGTACCAGAAACAGAAATGAATAATATCCTAAGTCACTGTCATGATGGAGCTGTAGGAGGACACTATGGAGGAAGACAAACAGCCGCAAAAGTGCTTGAAGCTGGTTTTTTCTGGCCTACTTTATTCAAAGATGCAAGAAATTATGTCTCCACTTGCGACAAATGCCAAAGGAGCGGTAACATTTCAAAAAGGGATGAGATGCCTCTTAACTCTATTCTTGTGTGTGAAATATTTGATGTTTGGGGCATCGATTCTGTGGGTCTTTTTCCTCCATCAAATGGTTGTGAATATATTTTAGTAGTTGTTGATTATGTTTAAAAATGGGTAGAAGCAATAGCTACTAGAAAAAATGATGCTCATGTTGTTTGTGTTTTTCTCAAGAAAAATATTTTTTCTCGAATTGGAACTCCACGTGTTATCATAAGTGATCAAGGAACTCATTTTATAAACAAACAATTTGCAAATTTATTATCAAAATATGGAGTAACTCATAAAATAGGAACTCCATAATATGCTCAAACGAGCGGGCAAGTTGAAGTTTCCAATAGAGAATTGAAAAGAATTTTAGAAAAATATGTTGGGTCTTCTTGAAAAGATTGGTCTTTAAAGTTAGATGATGCTTTATGGGCATACCGAACTGCTTTCAAAACTCCAATAGGCACATCCCCTTATAGATTAATTTTTGGAAAAGCTTGTCATTTACCTGTGGAATTAGAACATAAAGCATATTGGGCTATGAAATTGTTGAATCTAAATTTGTCAGATGTAGGTAAAAATCGTCTACTTCAGCTAGATGAATTAGAGGAATTCAGACTTGAAGCATATGAAAACGCTAAATTGTACAAAGAAAAGACGAAAAGATGGCGTGATAACCTCCTTCGCCATAAGGATTTTAAAGTTGGAGACCAAGTTCTTTTGTACAATAGCCGATTGAGATTATTTCCAGGAAAATTCAAATCACGTTGGTCAGGGCCGTACATCATAACAAAAGTAACCCCTTATGGTGCCATTGAAATATAACATATGGATGGGGGAAAATTTAAAGTGAATGGTCATCGTTTGAAGCCTTATGTCATCAGAAACTTTGACAAATAGGCTTCAACAATCCTGTTTGCTTAACAAATATATTTATTAATAAGTCGAGCTGACGACACTAAATTCAGAACTATCTCTTCTTCTTCTTCTTCTTCTTCTTCTTCTTCTTCTTCTTCTTCTTCTTCTTCTTCTTCTTCTTCTTCTTCTTTGTTTAGAATGTGAATTTGTGTGTTCTAACATAGAGGCCTAAGTACCTTTACGTCTTAAAAATAATGTTATAGTTCTGTATTGTATTATATTAAATAAAATGTATAATATGATTTGATATGGTAAGTTTAATGATAAATTTATAGTTAGCATTAATAATATATTTTTATTAAAATGATAAGTTGCATATATGAATACGTTTTAGACCTTTGGAGGATAAACTTGCAAATTTAATTTTTTTTACCAAGGCATTAACTATACCTTACGTCCATTTACAGCATATGCACTACATCTTTCCTTTTTTTATATATATAGATGTACTATATATATATAGTAAGATTATAATATAAAAGTATATAAAATAGGAAAGATGTAGTGCATATGCTGTAAATGGACGTAAGGTGTAGTTAATGCCTAGTAAAGAACCACTATATAGTTAACTTTATAGTGGTCAACAAAAATGAGTTGACCTCGTTCGATTATAAATGGTCGTAGAATCAATTTTAATATATAAGAGCTAGATGTCACTAAATAAAGTTAATATTTATCAATAGCAAATTTAACTAAAATACTTCTTCCGCCTCTTTCGATTACAGAATTAGTACGAAGTTAAAATGTAGTACGAAATAGATAGATGTTGACAATTTAAATAACACCCAACTATAAAGCATATAAAATTTAAATAAAAAGCTTCAACTCAAGCATGTGAAATTGAGGAATAATATCTATTATTATATAAAAATATTAAGATCCGCCATTCTCCCAACACAAGAAAAGTTACTCCATAATGGAGTTAGTACTGACAACAGAAATATGCTTGCCCATTAACTAAGAAAATAGAAATAAGTATTCAAAAGAATAATTCTCTTATTTAATTAGAAATAGAAACTAGAGTAATTTTCTACACCGGATAACCGAAGAAGTAGAAGAAAGAAAAAGAAGATTTCAATTTTTTTGTCTCGATTTCTCCTCCCCCAGAATTCTCTCTCGCAGCTTTGTAAAATGACGGTATTTATAGATATTTACATTGCTTTTGCCGTGTACAAAAAAAAAGTTTCAGCAAACTTTTCTCTTTCATCTTGCCAACTTGCCAATTTGAAGTGAATTTTGACGAGGGAATGACTTTTAACTTTTGCTGATGCTAGCTTCTTTCTTTTCCATTTTCAACTCCTTCTTCAATCTTATTCATTTCTTTACTTATATTTTGATATTACCTACAAGAGAATAACAATATTAGTATTAAGGATTCAATAACAACTCATATTATGCATAGTATTTTTATTTTATCAAACTCTCCTACACTTATCATTTTCTTCGTCTCGAGGAAATTTCTGAATCATTCTTTTTTCAAGAAAACAAATCAAGCCAGCTGCTAGTAAAAAAAAATATTTCTTTTTTTTTTCTTTTTTTTCTTTTTTAAGCTGTGTCTTGACTGTGTTGAAAATAAGAAGTTTCCAAATTTTTCCTCTACGGTGCATTAGTCAACAATTTAAGAACTATATGGTTGTTATAAAATATAATTCAAAGTAGCAATATGGAACAAGGAAATAAAAGTAATTTAGTAAAACATGAACAAGAAATGGAGATAGAGAGAAGGAAGACATTTTTTCCTTTAATTGTGTGTATTTTTCTATCTATTACAAGGCCTTTATATAGGCATAAAAAGTAAAGAAAATATGTCATGGAATATGTCATTGAACATAGAAAATATGTCATTGAATATGTCATTAAGCATTTGACATGAAGATCATGGAGGAAGAGTAGACATCCACCATAATATGATATTTATCATAACACCCCCCTTGGATGTCCATAAATAATGTGCCTTGTTAAAACCTTATTAGGAAAAAATCCTATGGGAAAAAAAATCTTAATGAAGGAAAAAGAGTACACATATTTAGAAATACGCCTTTTGGTTGCCTCGTTAAAAATCTTGCAAGGAAAATCCGGTGGGACAAAACCTTGTAAGAGAAAAAGAGTACACCGCGTATTAACTCCCCCTGATGAGAGCATCAGTTCACATCCTTCAACCTTCGCATCCTAATCTTGTACACCAGTTTCTTGAAGGTTGACGTCAGTAGAGATTTGGTGAACAAATCAACCATATTATCACTTGAACGAATCTGTTGCACATTGATATCACCATTCTTTTGAAGATCATGTGTGAAAAATAACTTTGCTAAAATGTGCTTTGTCTTATTTTCTTTTATGAATCATCCCTTCAATTGGGTTATGCATGCTGCATTGTATTCATACAAAATTATGGGTAGTTTGTCAAACTTCAAACCACATTTGTCTCGGATAAGATATATTATAGACCTCAACCAAATACATTCTCGACTTGCTTCATGGATAGAAATTATCTCAGCATGATTAGAAGAAGTAGCCACGATTGATTGCTTAGTCGATCGCCAAGATATGACAGTGCCTCCACATGTAAACACATAGCATGTTTGAGATCAAGCCTTGTGTGTGTCAGATAAATACTTTACATCGGCATAACCAACAAGATCGGGATTGCAATCATTGCCATAAAATAAGCCCACATTGGTAGTCCCTTTTAGATAACACAATATGTATTTGATTTCACTCCAATGTCTCCTTGTAGGACCAGAGCTATATCTTGTTAAGACATTAACTGAAAATGTTATGTCACACCTTTTAGTGTTAGCAAGATACATTAGTGCATCAATTGCACTAAGATATAGTACTTTAGAACCAACAAGTTCTTCATTATTTTCATGAGGTCGGAATGAATCTTTATTTATATCGAGTGATCTCACAACCATCGGGGTACTAAATGGATGTGCTTTATCCCATATAAAATCGCTTTAAATTTTTTTTAGTGTACGCTGATTGATTGATAAAAATTTCATATTTCATATACTCAATTTGTAGACCAAGACAAAATTTTGTCTTTCCAAGATCTTTCATTTCAAATTCTTTCTTTAAACAGTTTACTGCTTTAGGAAGCTGCCTAGGAGTTGTAATGATATTTGAATCAACATACACAAAGATTATAACAAATTCAAATCCTGATCTTTTTATAAAGATACAAGGACAAATTGAATCATTCTTGTACCCTTCTTTCAATAGGTACTCACACAGCGATTATACTACATGCGCCTTGATTGTTTCAATCCGTATAAGGATTTTTGAAGCTTTATTTAATAGATTTCTTGGAAACATTAATATGCTTCAGAACAATTTTAATCCTCCAATGATTTCCATTATACGTATATCAAGTTTTCATGTATTGCCAGATTAAAACATGAAATAATTATATCCATCATAAGAGAACATGTCTCTAGATAATCAATGTGAGGATATTTATTAATTTTCTTGTGTCACAAGTTGTCTTTATGTCTATCGACATGAACTTTTTGCACAAGAACACATTTATACCTCCATTAGCTTTATACTTTCAGGTGTTGGGACTATCCGCCCAACTTCACATTTTTTTCAAGTGAAGTCAATTTTCATTGCGTATTTTTCATTTGGCCAATCATTTATCTGTCCAAATTTCATAACAGATTTGAGCTCAAGATCCTCGTCAATATTATTATTGACGCTACATTATGTTAACAATATCGTCGACGATCATTTTATATCGGTTCAATAACTTATTGAGATCTCTTTATCTCATTATTTTCAGGTACCTGAGCCTCTCACATGAGGTCTTATGAAGTGTTATGTCGTGGTGCTCTTCTAGAGCACTTGCCTCCTTATTATGACCATTTTGCCCCTTTTCTTCTTCAAGGAGTTTTATCTTTGGAACCGATTGGTCTGTTACGCTTCATGCGTGCCATAGACATCTGTCCCTCATGGACTTTATTCTATTTGGAGTATTAACAACTGAAATATGACATTTAGATTTGGGTCAGCAAATGCGTCTGACAATAATTTATAAATTAATTATCACTTGAACTTCAAGTTCATATTTTCTTGTACGAGGATCTATATGTATTCATAATAATTCATTTCACGTATCACTTTCTCAGCTATCCATTTTCTCCCCTTAATATTGGGATCACCAACACATTTTCCAACCTTCTTTGGGAACCCATCTTTGTGCATTATGGTGGCATAATTAAATCATATAGCACATTCATATTTCTATATAAAAATTATTTGGTCCTGACCCTGAACCGATTATGATAAAGAAATTTTCATAACTTGGCTAGATGCGTACAAGTGCTGGTGTATATTAAATATTACATCTCATACCAAATTTTATTTTTGGGAGTTTTATTCTCATAACCAATGATTTAGCTATAATTGGAGGCATACAATTTTCGCTAAACCAACTTGGATTTAAACCAGTATTATCAAGATAAATCATCATAATTTATATTCTGGAATTGTGCTCTAATAATTTGAGCAAGCAATCTTGCAAAAACCAAACTGCAAGTTGATAACAAATGCACACGTGACCATAAAATAGATGCATCTATTAAAATCATATAATAGTAAACGGTCCACATGGTAGGTGACTGGCCCATATATATATATATATATATATATATATATCACCTTTTATTCCTTCCAGAAATCAAGGGATTCAATCCCAACCTTTAATTGGTATATCACGAGAACAAGCAGCACAAGAGAATTCTTGAAGAATCTTCTATTCTTCAATATATGTCAATGTAATTCTTAATTAATTTTTCGCATCATAATTGAATCGAGATGGTCAACTGGTCATGCCAATTAATATTTATTTTAGTAAACCTCTAGTTTACTTGTGGCATATGATTCCAGCATCATGCTTATATTTGTGTAGTACAAATAGAAAGAAGATCAGGTAACCTTTCATATTTACCCGGTATGATTATAGAAATATGAAGATATTCAATATTCCTTTCATTTATAGTCTCAATATGCCAATCACATTGACTTATATATTTGAAACTCAAAAAGTTTCGTTTGAGACTTTACAATATCAATGTCATGAATAAGTTTATTCATCCGGATAGTAACAAATTAGTTTTTCGGAGTTCTTAACAACTTTTGTACTACAAGATCTTTTATCATACCATTCATATGGTAAATGTCTCCTTCACAGATAAAATTATATCATAATAAATTATCACGGTCAAAATCATCATAAGCAAAATCATTTCTTGCTTTAACTTTGCCTTTAATAACTTTTATAAGGCATGACAAAATAATATTTGGCGTACCACATGTACGCGACCAATGATATATTTATGTAACCACACAATAATATTTATTCTCTTTATTTTACTCAAACTTCCCTTAGAGGTGAGTTGTGTGGTATTCATATAATCATAAATTGCATGTCTTTATTCATTGCTTTTATCACATATTGCTACATTCAACTTTAGGAATGAGTTTGCATTCTCAATGCTTATCACAAGTCACATTCTCTTCAAGGAATGGATCATAATCAGCGATGTGCTTTATTATTTTCATACCAATTTGATGGTAAGCATTGCCTTCACATTTTGAAGGACTATTTTGAAAACCCTTATTGTTCTCCTTTTATAATAATAGTGATGATTATTATTATTTTGATATTTGGAACACCCACGTTCATTGTTCAACCACTTGTCTTCATTGAAACTTATTATGCACTGCTGTCACATTCACTTCAAGAATGGAGCAAATCAAGTGGGACAATTTTCATGGCTTTTCATGAAAAATATATTATTTTTCTTTAGTCATCATTATATCATCAATATGGTACATTGGGACTCAAACCCAATGTCTTACCAATATAAAGGCATGTTAGGCCATAATAAATTGGGACTCAAACCCAACTCTTATCATTATGGAGCATCAGGACTTGATCCTGATGTCTTACCCTCAATCAATGGCATAATAGGCTAAACAATATTGAGATTAATTCTCAAGCTTTAATTTCAATCACATGTCAAGAAAGTTATACACAACTAATTTGCAACTTAGCAGATCAATTTGCTTTCTTAAATAAGTGTACAAATCTCAAATCAGCGTAAAGCTTTATTAATTATTTGTAGCATCTAATGAAATACAACCGTTTGTAGTCAGAATATTTCTTCTAAATTCTATTAGAGTTTAAAAGGATCATAAAACCATTGTCATAATATTTATTGAGTCTCTCTAAAAAATATTATTGTTTTCGGGGTATACCCTACCTATTGGATTTGATTTAACGCCATGACTTTCCTTCGCTCAATTCAACCAAACAATTAGTGAATAAATTTATTAAAAGTACACCTAACACATATATAGTACTAATACATAAATTAACATTTATATTACCTGAAAAGTGACATTATAGGCAATAACTTACCAGTTGTAGCTTGTGCATCATTCATATAAAATACTTAAAAATGGTAAGTCAGTAGCAAACATCAAGTAGGTTCTAGTAGTCATACTAATCATTGTTTGCTTTCAAATGATACGACCATAAATTATGAAGTATACTTTCTCAATAGCTGGTTTGTTTTTCAAATATCAAAGAAGTAATTAATCAACTTAGATAAAGATGTGAAGTATTTCTTGTTTTCTTCAAGATGATTTATACTTTTAATCAGTATGACCAATTTTATTTTATTTTTTATTCCTTTTTTTGGTACTTTATGCAAGTGTAAAAATCCAAAAGGGAAAAAAAAATTCATCCAAGTAAAAGAAAATGTTTAAAGCGTCAGGACAGATTGAAGATAGTTAACACATAAATATGCATAAGACAATTTATATAAAATATCCTTGGTTACCATGATATGCATCATATCAACAATTAACTGCTACTATGATTTTCACATGTAGAACTTCAAAAATTTTATTCCATTCATGTGATATAAAAGATGTAATATTAATATGTGCTTATGCAATACAGGTGTAATACGAAGTTGTGTGCATATGAGATTTTAAAGGAATGACAAGTATAAGATAATCATATCTTCTTACATTTCATTACTTACCATATGTAGTTTTTCTTTACATTTAACTATGTGATGATATGTATGGCTTCTAATTGTAATCTTTCCGGATGTAGGAAATTTTTTGTAGATATATATATATATATACAATTGGTTAGAAACTCGTGCTGATAACGTGTTATAAAATATAATTCAAAGTAGCAATATGAAACAAGGAAATAAAAGTAATTTAGTAAAACATGAACAAGAAATGGAGATAGAGAGAAGGAAGAGATTTTTTTCTTTAATTGTGTGTATTTTTCTATCTATTACAAGGCCTTTATATATGCATAAAAAATAAAGAAAATATGTCATGGAATATGTCATTGAACATAAAAAATATGTCATTGAATATGTCATTAAACATTTGACATGAAGATCATGGAGGAAGAGTAGACATTCATCATAATATGATATTTATCATAACAATGGTAATATTCTAATGATTCTAGCAAATGAAATAGTGACAACGGAAGCATGAGTGTACACAATTTTACTCCAGCAACAATTAAAGATGACATGTCAAAGAGAATTTTAATTTCATCATTTTCAAGACTTTAAACATGAATTTATTGACCTCATGGTATCATGTTATCTTTCTATATTAGTTTAATCCATAATGAGATTCAAAATGAACAATTTCGCTCGAGATATACCATCAATTTAATGTTATTTTTATCAGAAAAATAAATATACCAGAGATAATATTACAGAGCATATCTAAATTAAATTTACCTTGACATTATTTTAAGCATTACTAGAATCATTTAGTAAGGCAAAATTTCACCAATAAGATGAAGAATACTTTCGCAGAAGATTTAACCTCAATTATGTTCTTAATTATTGATAAACTTATATTCCCCGTTTCAATTTATGTGAACTCATTTGACTGAGCACGTAGTTTAAGAAAAGAGAGAAGACTTTTGATCTTGTGGTGTAAAATGAGGCACATGTATTTTGTGTGACTATAAATCATTGTGTAAAGGTAAATTATTTCCAAATAAGGAAAGGGGTCATTCTTTTTGGCACGGACTAAAAAGGAAATATGTTCACATAAATTGAAACAGACGAAGTAATAGTTTGTACCTAGCAAGAAAATATTTTCCTCGGTAGGAGCCTTTAAACAACAATTTTGCAATTACTTGAGAGAAGATCACCCAAAGTAGCTAAGCATTCATATCCAAATTAGAACTAATATTATAATATGCATCAGTACATTATTTATCACTTAGTTTATATGATTCTAGCTAGTTTATGGCCTGCATTTTATGGCCCGCTTTCTAGCCTTTGAAAGAGCAGGTAAAACAAAAAAAAAAAAAAAAATTCTTTCCTCTACTCCTTCTCTTGTAATCCACATTCACAAACAAAAACAACAAACAAAAACAAAACAAAAAAACAAAATAAAAAATTGCACAACTTCAAACTATTAACCAAAAGGGACATAAAAAGATGTTACCTCCCCCACACTTAAATCTTACATTGTCCCAAATGTAAGACCAAGCTGGGGGTTGCTGGGTCGCTACTCCTTATTTGTGTTGCTGCTGCTGCTGCTGCTACCATTTTCACCAAATATATTGGTGTGATCCTGGAAGTCAGCCATCTCACCACTAGGTCCTGCCTCTTCTGTCACCTCGACAAGTTGTTCAAATGCCATTTCCAAATCCACTCCACCAGCAAATCCTGGATCAACAAATCCAGGTGCAACTGCATATTCTCCATGAGCACCTGGTAGTGGTGCTATTTCACCTGCGACTTCTCCGTTAAAAACTTGATATCCCAATGGTGGTGGTTGTATATTCTCATGTCCTTTGCTGGTGTACTGAGATTTCTAGTTGGAAACCAATCTCGCTGACCATAAGTATCAACATGCCATTCGATTCCAAGGGGGCAGAGTGCTGGACCAATCTCACTCATATTTGGGTCGTGAATTATTGCTTGCAAAGGCGCATCTTCCAAATCAGGAGTTCCATACAGCATATTGATGAATTCCGGACCAAAG
The DNA here is from genome assembly GCF_000393655.2 of Nicotiana sylvestris. Taxonomy (NCBI): domain Eukaryota; kingdom Viridiplantae; phylum Streptophyta; class Magnoliopsida; order Solanales; family Solanaceae; genus Nicotiana; species Nicotiana sylvestris. The sequence continues at coordinate 136,583,760 of NC_091059.1, read as the reverse complement.
AAATTTTTTTGTCCCCTGACAATGGAAGTATAAGTTCTCACGTTCATATTAGCGTAAAACTCGCGAACAAGCATTAGTACTACTGGCCCAGGATTTCGAACAAGCTTGGTCCATCCAAATGGTTCAATCAAAGCAAGAACAGGTAGGATATGTTCTCCATCTGCTTCAGTAAGATCAAGTCCGCGTTCCTCAATGAGATGACGGGTTACTGCTTCTTTCTCCCATGCATCAGCTTCAAAAGAGATAAATCGTGTTCTGTCATACCTTCTATTTTGTTGTGCCATTTTTCAGAAGTGAAACAGAGGAGAAAGGATAATGTGAGGTGAATAAAGTGAAAGAGATGAACTGTTCTAACTCTGTTTTTCTTTTTAACTGAGGGTGAAGAATGTTATATAGGAGAAAATGACGAGCAAATTGGTTGTGAAAAGATTTTACCAAGACCTGTTACATAGTATTAGTTATAAGGTGTTTTGGTTTTCCTTGAACAATGGAAATGGTGTAACTGATGTGCACAAAGGTTTTGGGATGTACTCTCCTTCCACAGCTATAGCACCGTCTCTGAAGTGTAGCCTCCTTTTCATCCTAAAGATCAGAGTCATAATGATTACTACTTCAGAAGAGATTATTTATTTTTAGTTACTAGCAAAAGTTTTCCTTATATATATATATAGTAAGATTATAATATAAAAGTATATAAAATAGGAAAGATGTAGTGCATATGCTGTAAATGGACGTAAGGTGTAGTTAATGCCTTGGTAAAAAAAAATTAAATTTGCAAGTTTATCCTCCAAAGGTCTAAAACGTATCCATATATGCAACTTATCATTTTAATAAAAATATATTATTAATGCTAACTATAAATTTATCATTAAACTTACCATATCAAATCATATTATACATTTTATTTAATATAATACAATACAGAACTATAACATTATTTTTAAGACGTAAAGGAACTTAGGCCTCCACGTTAGAACACACAAATTCACACTCTAAACAAAGAAAAATAGAAGAAGAGATAGTTCTGAATTTAACGTCTCAGCTCGACTTATTAATAAATATATTTGTTAAGCAAACAGGATTGTTGAAGCCTGTTTGTCAAAGTTTCTCATCACATAAGGCTTCAAACGATGACCATTCACTTTAAATTTTTCTCCCCCATCCATATATTGTATTTCAATGGCACCATAAGGGGTTACTTTTGTTATGATGTACGGCCCTGACCAATATGATTTGAATTTTCCTGGAAATAATCTCAATCGGCTATTGTACAAAAGAACTTGGTCTCCAACTTTAAAATCCTTATGGCGAAGGAGGTTATCATGCCATCTTTTCGTCTTTTCTTTGTACAATTTAGCGTTTTCATATGCTTCAAGTCTGAATTCCTCTAATTCATCTAGCTAAAGTAGACGATTTTTACCTGCATCTAACAAATTTAGATTCAACAATTTCATAGCCCAATATGCTTTATGTTCTAATTCCACAGGTAAATGACAAGCTTTTCCAAAAACTAATCTATAAGGGGATGTGCCTATTGGAGTTTTGAAAGCAGTTCGGTATGCCCATAAAGCATCATCTAACTTTAAAGACCAATCTTTTCGAGAAGACCCAACATATTTTTCTAAAATTCTTTTCAATTATCTGTTGGAAACTTCTACTTGCCCGCTCGTTTGAGCATGATATGGAGTTCCTGTTTTATGAGTTACTCCATATTTTGATAATAAATTTGCAAATTGTTTGTTTATAAAATGAATTCCTTGATCACTTATGATAACACGTGGAGTTCCAAATCGAGAAAAAATATTTTTCTTGAGAAAAGCACAAACAACATGAGCGTCATTTTTTCTAGTAGCTATTGCTTCTACTCATTTTGAAACATAATCAACAACTACTAAAATATATTCACAACCATTTGATGGAGGAAAAGGACCCATAAAATCGATGCTCCAAACATCAAATATTTCACACACAAGAATAGAGTTAAGAGGCATCTCATCCCTTTTTGAAATGTTACTGCTCCTCTGGCATTTGTCGCAAGTGGAGACATAATTTCTTGCATCTTTGAATAAAGTAGGCCAGAAAAAACCAGCTTCAAACACTTTTGCGGTTGTTCGTCTTCCTCCATAGTGTCCTCCTACAGCTCCATCATGACAGTGACTTAGGATATTATTCATTTCTGTTTCTGGTACAAATCTTCTGATCATACCATCTGCACAAAATTTAAACAAGTAAGGATCTTCCCAAAAATAATATCTTATTTCTTTTTTAAGCTTTTTTCTGTGTTCGTAAGATAAATCTTTTGGGATCCATCCCCCAACCAAGTATTTGGCTATGTAGCAAACCAAGGTGTCTGATTTGTAACTGTTGAGATTGTATAAACATGCTCATCAGGAAATTCCTCCTTGATATCTGTTGTCTCGGTGGGAGAAACGTGACAAATGGCTTGCTACTTGATTTTCTGAACCTTTCCTATCTTTTCAAATTCTTGCAAAAGAAGTATCATCTTAACAATCTAGGTCTAGCATATTTCTTTGCTAAGAGGTATTTTAAAGCGGCATGATCAGTAAATACTGTAACTTTCATTCCTATCAAATAGGAACGAAATTTGTCAAATGCAAATACTACTACCAATAGCTCCTTATCAGTTGTGGCATAATTCTTTTGAGCTTCATTGAGGGTCCTACTGGCGTAGTAAATAGGCCTGAAAATCTTGTCTCTCTTTTGTCCCAATATCGCTCCAACTGCTAGATCACTTGCATCACACATTAGTTCAAATGGTTGGCTCCAATCAGGAGAAACAACTATTGGAGCGTTAGTCAAATGTTCCTTGAGGATCTCAAATGCTTTTCTGCAATCGTCTGAAAATTCAAACTTCACATCTTTCATCAATAGGTTAGTTAGAGGTTTTGAAATCTTTGAAAAATCTTTTATGAACCTTCTATAAAAACTTGCATGCCCTAAGAAACTTCTAATGCCTTTAACAGTGGTGGGAGGGGGTAATCCTGCTATAAGATCAATTTTAGCCTTATCAACTTTTATCCCTTTAGCGGAAATTTTATGTCCTAAAACAATTCCCTCTGTTACCATGAAATGACATTTTTTCCAATTAAGAACTAAATTTGTCTCTTCACATCTTTTAAGCACCAAAGTTAAATGATAGAGACAATCTTCAAATGTCTTTCCAAAAAGTGTAAAATCATCCATGAAGATCTCAAGAAACTTTTCAGTCATATCTGAAAAAATTGCCGACATGCAACGCTGAAATGTAGCAGGAGCGTTACATAGTCCAAGTGGCATTCTTCGGTAAGCATACGTACTTTGGGGGCATGTGAATTTGGTTTTTTCCTAATCCTCTGGAGCAATTGGTATCTGATTATACCTAGAATATCCGTCAAGAAAACAGTAAAAACCATGACCTGCAACTCTTTCAAGCATTTGGTCAATAAAAGGTAAAGGAAAATAATCTTTTCTTGTAGCCTCATTAAGTCGTCTATAATCGATACAGACTCTCCACCCTGTAATTGTTCTGGTAGGTATAAGTTCATTATTTTTATTTTTTATTACTGTCATACCTCCTTGTTTTGGTACTACCTGCACAGGACTTACCCAAGGACCGTCAGATATAGGATAAATGATACCTGCTGCTAGAAGTTTCACCACTTCTTTCTTGACGACTTCCTGCATTGCTGGATTTAGTCTCCTTTGGGGTTGGACTATTGGCTTATAATCATTCTCCATAAGAATCCTGTGCATACAAATAGCTGGACTGATTCCTTTGATATCAGCTATAGTCCACCCTAATGCTGTTTTGTGTTTTCTCAGGACTCCAATCAGTTTGCTTTCCTGTTCTATAGTCAAAGAAGATGAAATGATTACTGGAAATAATTCAGGTTCAAGAAACACATATTTTAAATGAGAGGGAAGTTCTTTGAGTTCAATTTTTAATTGAACTCCTTATGAAACTTTCTCATTTTCTGTCTCTTTTTCTAGAATTTCAGCTTGTTCTCTAATTACGGGGTTATCATCACTTATGGTACCTGACCTAGCCAAACATCTCTCCAATGAATCAGTAGTTAACTGATTATCTTTGTATTCGTCTACAAGGTCATCTAGTAAGTCAATTTGAAAACAAGATGATGATGACTCATCCCCAGGAAATTTCATCATTTTTTCATGTCAAAAATCACTCTTTCCTCATCAACTCGCAATATTAATTGTCCTTGATGAACATCAATAATTGCTCTCCCTATTGCGAGAAATGGTCTCCCTAAAATTAATGGTACCTCAGTATTTTCTTCCATTTCAAGCACTATAAATCTACTGGAAATACAAATTTGTCAACTCTGACAAGGATATTTCCAATAATTCCTTTTGGTCTCTTAGTACTTTGATCATCTAATTGAAGAGACACACTAGCATCTTTCATTTCACCAAGTTCTAATTTCTTGAAACTTGAAAAAGGCATTAGATTTATTGAAGCACCTGAATCACATAACGCCTTTTCAAAGTAAGTACCTCCCATGGTACAAGGAATTGTAAAATTTCCGGGATCACCAAGTTTCTGAGGGAGCTTATTTTGAAGTATAGCACTACATTTTTCTGTAAGCTTAACCACTGAAACTTCTTCCAATTTCTTTTACTTGACAATTTTTTTTGAGAAATTTAGCATATGAAGGCATTTGCGTCAAAGCATCTGTGAAAGGTATGTTAATGTAAAGTTGCTTCAGAATATCTAGAAACTTTGAAAATTGTTTATCAAGCTTTTCTCTTTTCATCTTTTGGGGAAAAGAGAGGTATAAAGTGAGGATTTGTTATCAATTCATTTTCTTGTACATTTTTCCCTTTATTCTTTTGTTCTTTTGGAAACTTAGAATCTATTTTATTCTCACCTTCATTTACCTTTTCCACTTCTTGTGACTTTCCTTCTCTATCTGCACATGGATCATCAAGAGATTTACCTGATCGTAGAGAGATGGCTTTGAGGTGTTATTATGGATTTTTCTCAGTGTTGCTTGGTAGAGCACCTTGAATTTGTTCAGACATGAGGGTTGCTAATTGGCTTACCTGAATTTCTAAATTCTTGATAGCTGAGTGTTGACTTTCATACTTCTCATCAGTAGCCTTAATAAATTTGTACATCAGGTCTTCAAGGCTTTGTTGATGAGCTTTTTGGGGCTGCTGCTAATATTGTTGAAAATTCTGTTGCTCTCTATTTTGATTTTGAAAACCAGGTGGCCCCTGTACCTGTTGTTTTTGATTAAAAACTTTTTGAGAATTTTCAGCACCATTAGGATTACTCTATTGGAATCCTGGATGTTTTTGTGTCATGGGACTACCGAATTGGTAATTATTTCTATAACCAATCATATTTACCTGTTCCTCATTTTGCGTTAAAGCTTGACATTCATGATTCGGATGATTACCTTACAAACGTCACAATTCTCAAGTTGGGATGGTGATTGAGCACTTACCTGAAAAGCTTCGACTTTTTGTGTTAATGTTGCAATTTGTTGTACTAACGAATTCAAAGCTTCAATTTGATTTCCTCCTGCTGTTTTCTTGATAATCATTCTATCCGAGGGCCATTGAACAACATTTTCCAAAATTTCATTAAGTAGTTGCATTGCTTCTGCAGTGGTTTTTCCTATTATTGATCCTCCTTATGCTGCATCAATTACATTTCTAGTCTCAAGCATGATATGAGTTTGAAAATCAAGGAAGAAGTCACTAATCAAGTCAAAGCTAAGGTTCTCATGGCAGTAGAATACCTGACATGGTTAGCCAACATTGTGCCAGTGCCAAAGAAGGATGGGAAGGTCCGAGTCTGTGTCGACTACCAGGATCTCAACCGGGCCAGTCCAAAAGACAATGTCCCTTTGCCAAACATACACATCCTAATTGACAATTGTGCCAAGCATGAATTACAGTCATTTGTGGATTGCTTCGTTGGTTATCATCAAATCTGGATGGATGAGGAAGATGCTGAGAAAACGGTTTTCATTATGCGTGGGGAATGTACTATTACAAGATGATGTCGTTCGGCATGAAGAATGTAGGGGCCACCTATATGAGGGCCATGACTACCATTTTTTATGATATGATACACAAGGAGATCAAGGTATATGTAGATGATGTCATCGTCAAGTCCAAGAAGTCCACTGATCACATGGAAGATTTGAGGAAGTTCTTCAATAGATTGTGAAGGTACAACCTAAAACTGAATCCCGTGAAGTGCGCATTTGGGGTTCCTGCTGGAAAATTGCTTGGGTTTATTGTGAGTCGCCGAGGAATAGAACAGGATCCATCAAAAGTCAAAGCTATGCAAGAATTGCCACCACCAAAGAACAAGAAAGATGTGATGAGCTTCTTGGGAAGGCTCAATTACATCAGCCGATTCATAGCACAGTCTACGGTTATTTGTGAGCCAATCTTTAAGATGTTGAAGAAGGACGCCGCTACCAAATGGACTGATGACTGCCAAAGGGCCTTCGACAGAATCAAGGAGTACCTATCAACACCACCTGTTTTGGTCCCGCCCGAGCTAGGTAGATCCTTATTACTCTACCTTGCAGTATTGGGTGGAGCTTTCAGTTGCATTCTAGGGCATCATGATGAAACAGGGAGGAAAGAGCAGGCCATTTATTATCTCAGTAAGAAGTTCACCCCGTACGAGGCCCGGTATTCTCTATTAGAGCGCACCTGTTGTGCTTTGACTTGGGTAGCTCAGATGTTGAAGCATTATTTTTGTGTCTATACTACATGTCTCATATCAAGGATGGATCCTTTGAAGTACATCTTTCAGAAGCCCATGCCCACATGCAAGCTAGCGAAGTGGCAAATCCTGTTGAGTGAGTTCGACATTGTCTACGTAACTCAAAAAGCGATCAAGGGACTAGCGCTGGCCGACCACCTTGCTGAGAATCCCGTAGATGGAGAATACAAACCCCTGAAAACGTATTTTCTTGATGAAGAGGTATCATTCATAGGAGAAGACATTGCAGAATCCTATGATGGTTGGAGAATATTTTTTGATGAGCGGCAAACTTCAAAGGAGTTGGCATAGGAGCAGTCCCAGTATCAGAAACCGGTCAGCATTATCCGGTGTCCACCAAACTCAGGTTCACTTGTACCAACAACATGACCGAGTATGCAGTCTACATCCTAGGGCTCAAAATGGCCATTGACATAAATGTTCAAGAGTTACTAGTAATTGGAGATTCAGACCTATTTATACATCAGGTACGAGAAGAATGGTCAACCAAGAACTCCAAGATACTCCCGTATTTGCAACATGTACAGGAGTTGAGGAAAAGGTTCACGAAGACGGAGTTCCAACATGTTCCCAGAGTCCAGAATGAGTTCGCCGATGCATTGGCTACCCTGTCATCTATGATACAACATCCAGACAAGGATTTCATTGATCCCATTCCAGTAAACATCCATGATCAGCCAGCTTTCTGTGCCCATGTTGCAGAAGAATCAGACGAAAAACCTTGGTTTCATAATATCAAGGAATATTTGGCAAAAAGAGAGTACCCAGAACTTGCAAACCCTACTCAGAAACGCACACTTTGGAGATTGTCCAACAACTTCTTTTACAGCGGAGGAATCCTGTATAGGAGGACTCCTGATTTGGGATTACTAAAGTATGTCGACGCAAAGGAAGCATCCAAGCTACTAGAAGAAATTCTCGCTGGGACCTGCGGTCCACATATGAACGATTTTGTCTTAGCAAAGAGGATACTCTAGGCTGGTTACTTTTGGATGACTATGGAAATGGACTGTATCCAGTATGTTCGAAAATGCCACCGCTGTCAGATACATGCAGACATAATAAAGGTACCTCCAAATGAGCTTAATTCAACAAGCTTACCATGGTTGTTTGCTGCATGGGGAATGGATGTTATCGGACCAATTGAGCCTGCCGCTTTCAATGGGCACATGTTTATCCTAGTAGCAATCGATTATTTCACCAAATGGGTCGAAGCAACATCTTACAGACCAGTAACTAAGAAAGTCGTGGCAGACTTTGTCCGCGATCACATTGTTTGTCGATTCGGGGTTCCAAAGTCGATCATTACTGATAATGGCTCCAACCTCAACAGTGACTTGATGAAAGCTGTATGTGAAACCTTTAAGATTAAACACAAGAATTCCACAGCCTATAAGCCTCAAATGAATGGAACTGTGGAAGCCGCCAACAAGAACTGTGGCAAAAAAGTTATCATTTGCTCTATTGTGGTATCGTACCACAGCCCGCACATCAACCGGGGCGACCTCCTATATGCTGGTTTATGGTACAGAGGTTGTCATTCCCGCTGAGGTAGAAATTCCTTCCCTAAGAAACATACAAGAAGTTGTACTCGACGACGCACAGTGGGTAAAAAGTCATTATGAGCAACTAGCCCTTATCGACGGAAAGAGAATGAATGCAGTCTGCTATGGTCAACTCTATCAGAACAGAATGTCTAGAGCCTTCAACAAAAGAGTCAAGCCGAGATAGTTCACACCGAGGCAGCTGGTGTTAAAGAAAATTTTTCCGCATCAAGATGAAGCCAAAGGGAAATTCTCTCCCAACTGGTAGGGTCCATACATGGTTCATTGGGTTCTGATAGGAGGAGCCCTCATACTTGTAGAAATGGACGGAGAAGTCTGGCCAAAGCCGATTAATTCAGATGCAGTCAAGCGTTACTATGTGTGGTTTTCATGCTTCCCTTATATGATGTAATTTGAACTATGCCTAACCTGATTCTCGTTTAAGAAGGGATACGTAGGTAGCCCTATGGCTTCAGTCACAATTCAATAAAATTTCCATTCCCCCCGCAATTGGAAATTGGGGCAAAATTTTGAGGAGGACCCTCAAAATTCTGAAGTAATTTCAGTCGATCGTCGCAAGCAACAGTCAGGAGCATCAACCCATTAAACTGGGCCAGAATTTTGAGGGGAACCCTCAAAATTTCGTAGCAAGAAATGTTGCAATGTCCCGAACCACGTCACAGTCGTCGGTTCATCTAAAAATTATAATTATGTCATATTTTTTACAAAATCATACATATTACTGAAATTGCTTTGTTTAGCAATGCCACCTCAATGATACATACAATACCACCAGATCAGAGCCAAGCAGGTCAAGCAAAGCCAGCGGGGATACGAACTAAACTCCCCTTTACAAAACTCACGATTTTTCTTTGGATGCAGGCACTTGGATTGCGAAATTGCCAAACATACTATACATCCATGGGACAAACATTATTCAGGAATACAACTCTCAGAACCGTTACACTTACCAACATTTTCTATTCGCATACGCTAGTGATATTTCGTATGTCACAATGTCCCCAGCAATCACAATGTCGCAATCTGCCATTAGCTAAGAAAGCTCTACTACCATTTACCATTTTATTTCTTGTATAAGGCTGCCATTCTTCCTTCTGAGACTAAACGCTGTCTCCATCTGCATTTCTGCATTGCATAAAGCTATAGTTTTGCCTTCCGAGACTAAACGTTGTCTCCATCTGCATTTCTGCATTGCATAAGGCTACCGTTCTGCCTTCCGATACTAAACGATGTCTCCATCTGCATTTATGCATTGCATAAGGTTACCATTCTGCCTTCCGAGACTAAATGGTGTCTCCATCTGCATTTCTGCATTGCATAAGGCTACCGTTCTGCCTTCCGAGACTAAACATTGTCTCCATCTGCATTTCTGCATTGCATAAGGTTACCATTCTGTCTTCCGAGGTTAAGCTCTACCTCCATATGCCTTTATCCTTGCATAAGGCTAAACACTGCCTTACTGCATCTCATGGGATGAAAGATCGCCACATACTGCATCTTCATGGTGAAAAGATCACCACATACTGCATCTGCATGGGCTGAAAGATCACCTCGTACTGCATCTACATGGCTGAAAGATCACCATATACTGCACTGCATGGCTGAAAGATCGCCTCATACTGGATCTCATAGGCTGAAAGATCGCTCATATTGCATCTCATGGGCTGAAAGATCACCGCACACTGTATTTCATGGGCTAAAAGATCGCCAAATTGTCCGAAGGCACCATCGTTCAGAGGCATCATCTTCATAGCCCGAGAACACCATGTCATGGCCTGAGGATCCCTTTTAATATTTTGCATATCATTATTCAAAGGCATCATGGTTCGGAGGCACCGTTCTCATAGCCCGAGAGCATCATTTCATGGCCTGCAAATCCTTTATTGTACGCTTCATGGCCCAGGACGTTATGGTATAAGGACGTCATCCTAACCGTCCGAAGACAACATTCATGGTCCGACGGGAATTTGCATCATGTTTAAATTTATGCACATTATACGTTTTTATTGTCTCTAATTGCAGGTACACCGGCGAGCAACAGACATCCCGGTAGGAGCAAGCCCACTTCAGTTCCCGCAGCCATATCAATCCTTAACCATTCTCACAAGCCACCTACTAACCTCATCCTGGATAATGCGTCCGTTCTTAGAAAGTCTCCATCGGCGGAGTCCGCCGACGGATTCTGAACTACATATGACCTGATTCTTATAAAACTAGGGATATGTAGGCAGGTCATAAGCTAAGGCATGGCCTAACTTCTTTGAACCGTTTCGTTCGGTCAAAATTGGCCATCATATCTTTACCCGATAATTCTTTCATCCTTCCCGAGTAAAGAGGGGCAGCTGTTGACACCTAATTTTTTCCTATATATTTTTTCAATATTCAAAATAACTTCAAAATAGCATATGTATGCATATATAGATATGTCCAAATGTTTTATTATTTTCCTTAATTTTTAAAGGTTTTTAAATCAATTTATTTCCCTATTTTATCCATAAAACCCCATTAATTATTTCCAAAATTATCATTTTTGGTCATTCATTTGTTGGAATTTTATATATATGATAAAATATAGCTAATATAATTTTTGCATATTTCTATAAAATTATTTAGTATTTTTAAAGCTAAATTGCATATAATTGCAATATTAGCCTCTTTTAGGATTTAATTGCATTTATATTCGTAAAAATTAAGTCCAGTATTTTTAAATTTATAATTATATGTCATAATTAATTTTAGTACTTTCAATTTATTTCCAGAAATTAATTTACTATTTTTATAATTTTAAAAGGAGAAAATGGCTATTTAAATGATAGCCCAATTTCATTTCAATCATAGCCTAATTTGACCCCAATTTGAACCCAATTTTCCCGGACCAATTCCCTCTCAAACCCAACCCCTAACCCAATTTACACGACCCAACCCGGTCTCCCACCTAACCCCTTTAATCCTAGTCGTTGATCATTTAGATCAACGGCCACCATTCTCCCTTTCCTTTTTAACCCCAAACGACCCCTAAACCTATCTCATTTCTCACCTACCGCCGCCTTTGAATCTCCCTTCTCTCTCAACTCTCTCTGAAACTCTCATGAACCCTAGCCGCCACCCTCTCACCCCACCCTAATACCTTCCTAATCCATGGCCCCTCGTGGTTATTTGAGACATGTATCAGCCTCCCATGGCTCTTAGGTGTTAGTCTCTGTGGTTTCAGGGCCAGTCCTCAAAGGAATCTGGTCCAGTCCTTGCTCGACTTTTGTTCATGGCTTTTCTCCGGCCATTCATGGCCTTTCAAGGAAGAGCCTTGACTTTCCTGGTTAGATCGGAAACTTTCAAGGCCTTTCTTACCTTTTTTGGATTTTTTGAAACCCTAATCTTTAAGATCTTTTGATTTTTCTTTCATATCTACTTTAAATTTGTACTTGCTATGAGTTTTTTAAATGTTTTCTCGAAAGGTTTTCAACTTTCTTTCAAAAAGACCCTTCATCTTCCCCGATTAGGGTTTTCCTTTAAGTTTTGCTTTTCAAAGATCTCTGATTTTAACGTGTTTGTGATTTTGATAAGTTTTGCTCATGTCGTTATTCTATCTATTTTAGCATGTTAAAACCGTAGTTCCTTTTTGGGTCTTATTCGAGTTTTGAAGTTGTTTGTTAGATGTGTACTTGTTTGATTAAGTTCTTGTTTGACTTGTCTGTTTTACCATCTTTTAAACTCGATTATTGTTGAAAACCCTAGGTCTTTGGGTCTGAAATTGTTTGTTTGAATGTATACTTGACTCGATTTAAAGTTCTTGTTTCAGACTCTCTTTTCTTATGTGATTTATCTGATTTTTACTATCTTTCAACCCGACTGTGGTTGAAACCCTAACTTCTCAAAAAGTTTCCTCACCTGTTCCTATGAGACCTTTACTTGTTTTGACTCTCTTCTTCACTTTGGCTATACGTGTGAGCCCTGACCATCTAACTTTGTTCACTATTGAATCCTATGCTTATTTATGCTACTATTGTATGTTGTTTCTTTTGCCAATGTGCTTGGCCTCACATGACTGTTGTATTGTTCACCCTATTTATATACTGAAGTGCAGAAGCATGTTTCTTCCTTGATTGATCTTGATCTTGTGACTGGTTTCAAAAGCTTTTTTTTATGAACCCTAATTTTAGTCGCTTGTTTAAAATTAATTGATTCTTTTCCCTTTACTGTGATGTTTTACCTTGCTGATTTCTTTTCCAAAATAAGTATATTTTTGTACTTAGACTTGATTGCTTACTTCATGCTTTTACTACCCCTTTATGGCAATAGTCAGTCTGTCTCTAAACTGATTTTCTTTTCCTAATTAGACCTGCTGCTACCCGTTAATCAGTGATTCCTTAATTAAAGGGAATCACTTGGGTAATTGATTATGACTTTTTATTGTTTCCATGTTTGTATCAAGACTTTACTTATTACCTCTCCTTCACTCATTTTCAAAAAACTATAAATACCCTATACCCCTCTTCTTTCAAAGAAAAAACAAACTATTTGAGTTTAGAACACACACTTCACTCAAAACTCTCCCTCTTTAATTGTCCCAACTTCTCTTATTCTTGCCTAAGCTGCTTATGTTCCTGCAATCAAGTTACATTACTAGCATGTGAAATATGTTCCCTGACCCTTTTAATTAATGCTCCCCTACGTGTATGAATCCCAAACCCCACATCCCCTCTTTGTGTTTGTGTTCTCTGGCTGGTTTGTGGGCATGCCATCATCATCTATTGTTGTGCATGTCCAAACCTGACCTTCTTAGTGTCATATGCTTCATGCAATGTATTCCTGAAACCGCTGACCCCTTTTGTGCAAGTACTGATTCTGTGTAATTTAAGTTTTACTACTACTGTTTTCAAATTACCCTTACCCCTTACTATTCTTAACCCAGTTTTAAATAAATCTCTGTTTCTACACTTCCACTATACTCTTAGAACTTAGGTTCTGCCCCTCTTGTGTGAGCCTTGCCTTGGGACCCATGAGCTCCCTCTAAATTTGGACGCATAAGGGCTGGCCCTTTCACACTGCACTCATCTCTATCTGGTATGCAAACCTGGGTGTAAGCACTGCCCGGGGTCCCTTGAGACCCTTAGGGAACTTTGACACACCCAGGTCTGAGAAAGGTTTTGAAACAAGTGGTGCTTGAGGTGGTTTATTCCATAACTCAGAGAGGAAGTCAAGAATCAGGCTTCCTCTGGTTGTAACTTCTTCTTTTACATTCTTCTGATGTAATTCAGTATTTGGTCTATAATAATTTGTAACAAATATTGGGGTTGGCTAGTGAAAAGGGAATGGGTAATTATGCATGTTTAGTTATTAGAAGGGTAGAGAACATGTCTATAGGAGCTGTTTCTTTAAGTTCTGCGTGTTTTAATTCTACATCTAGATAACATCCCTATAGGACTTGTTTAAATTCTACATGTTTTTAGACACCATGCCTATAGGACCTGTTTTAAATTCTGCATGTTTTATTACCACACTTAGACACCATGCCTATAAGATCTAAATGGCTATAATCAGACATCATGCTCATATGGTTAAAAATCAGTATTTCTCATAGAAATCATGCCTATAGGAATTTCAAGCAAATCCTGCCTGCTTCGTTTCACGTTCAACTAGATATCATGTTTATAGGAGGTAAAAATCAGCAATGATAGAGATCATGCCTATAGGATCTGAAACTAGTCTAATTTAAAATCAGTTTGACTCGTATTGTTCTAAATCAGTCTTAAACAACCTACTCCTTTTATTAATACGGTTTAGAAAGTATGCCTATAGGATCCCTAAATCGCTCGTTTAAAACTGTTACTACTTTGCTACATTCTGAATCAGTAATAGATATCATGCTTATAGGATATCACCAACACACTTAAGAAAGCCTTAGGTGCCAACAACAAAACTGAATCCGCCTTTGTTAATTATAACTGCTACAACTAGCAGGCAGGCCTGATTCGGACTTCTTATCTGAGTTATGTAATTAACTGGTCTGCTTCAACAACTAAACTTCTCCTGTCTTAGTATTTTTAAATTCTGACCCTAAATGTATTTGAGTCATGCTACTTATGTGCTTTAATTGATGAGGTATATATGAGCCTTTTGGTTGCTTACATGTTTTCCCCTAATATGCAGTCCTATGTGTTTTGAACGTCGCCTTAGTCTTTTTACCTTTAAACATAAGAGTCAGCCTAAAATCCTCCCTCTTAGAGTAATAGTAGTCCTAAATTCCTTCGAGACTGATAGGAATGGGACGGGTAATAGCATGCAATAGAGATCGAGACCAATATGCGCTTTAATACCTTAATGGAGTGGGAAGAGTAGATATGGATATGATGACCGGCGCGCTAATACCACGTGTATCCCCTCTTCTAAGGAGTATCATACTGGGTATTGCATTGATGTGATCCATATTATAAATAAACCTAGGACCCCCCTCCCCCCTTTTACTTTTCCTTTTTTTTCAAGTATTTGTAGAATTATTACTTCTCTTCAAAAATTTGTCTTTTAATAATTGTTCTTTCAAACTCTTAGGTATTTACACTCGAATACCCTACTATTTGAGCCTATACTTGTCTATTTGCTAATTGTACAAATTCACAAAACTGTCTGGCCGGGAACCACATTAGTGGATCCTGAGGGGTGTCTAATACCTTACCCTTAGGATAATTTCAAGCCCTTACCCTATCTCTAGTTATCAAACAAACTTAGAAATGAACCTTATAGGTGTCCTAATGCACCTTAAATCATTAGGTGGCGACTCTTCAAATGCAAAACTCAGTTCCCAAAAGGAATGAGTTGTCCTATACCCAAAATGTCATAAACCCGATTTTCCGATGCAAAGAGGGAAAAAGGGGGCGCGACAAGTATGAACATCAAAAATTCTGTCGGGTAAACGATATAACAAGCTTGTAACTTTACAAGATCCAGAAGGTCGCCCTAAGTACTACAACGAAAGACTAACTGAGGAAATAAGGAAGAAGACTTCAACCTAAGCACAGTGACCTAAATAGGAAATGGACGTGTAACAACAGTCTTGCAACAACATTGTTAGCACTCCAAAAGAAAGTGAAACCTACCGTGGCTAATGAACGGGAAGTAAAGTCAAAGGTAATATTTGAGATCACGTGAGTTGCACGAAAGTTCCGGCATGCATGGGAAATAAGATAAGCTAAGTATGCACGCAAAAAGGAGGTAGAAAAACCAGGAAAAGTAATAGCTTACGTTTAAAGAAAGCTGAGAAGAAATGAAAGGAAGTATTCAATCAACGATCCAGAGTTAGTTACGTTATGAATGCACCTAAGATTTCGGAGTATTATGCATAATATATGTTGACAATCATACAGACGTAGAAAACTCTGGTATAAATTAAAAGAAAGAATTGAGTCCAGGTCATAGACAAGAGATTGAATTGTTAAAAGATTGTATCATGAATATTCTATAGCATCCATGAAAGATTGAAAGGCTAAAGTAATAACTAATACCATGAACCGCAGATTGAAAGGTAGCTTAAGCCTATATGAAGGCTGATCAGAAGGAAGAGGAAACTAAGGAGTTACATCAACCAAGTAAATCAGGAGTCTGATTATTGGGCCCAGACAATGATAGTAATTGTGATTGAGAACATTGTAGGACCATCCTTAATATCAGAGGCACAAGAGAGATAGTACAACAACCATATTCTATAGAGGCTCTATGATAAAGCCAGTTAGAAAAGTACCAGCCTCATAAGAAGTCAGTATGAAGCATCCACTAGATTGTGTATGCACCAGAGGTGCAAGTATTATAATAGAGCTTCAAGTTGTGGGTGTGAATTATACCTATGTGGAAGGGAGGTCATGAAAAATATAGAAGATGTGATATGAGATTTTAAGGTAAGTAAGGTAAAGGTTAACAACGTACAAAATACTCAAATGCAGAAGGTTGTGAATAGTCCATACTTCGGATAGAAGGCTAGAAGCGCGGGTATTCAATATTCAGGATTGATAGTGGCATCGTCAGTGGCATATCTTGCAGCCTATGGTTTCTCGGTATCGATAGGTCTAGTTAAGAGACTAAAAGAAGAGTTAGAGATGATGTGATGTCTCACTTGATGTTCCAGAATAACATAAAGAAATTGCTCACAAGCTAAATATGGTAGAGTGACAAGGTTTTAGGAAGACAAGAGCAAGAATAAATAAAGGGTGAGTGAGAAGGTGACAAGAATAGATAAGTCCTCAGGATTAAGCCCATGAAAACAAGAGAGCTAATTGTTTCTCTAAGTTATAGAAAGCTCAGTAGAGCCTGAATGAACTCAAAGGAGTCTAAGACTAGTTGCATTTATAAGAGATGGAATGCTGCCCTGGTAATAGAATGAGGGTGTGATTGTGAAAAATAAAGGATGACGTTTGGGCTATCGATTGAGTAACGATTTGAATAACAAAAAAATAGGGGATTTCACGAATTGTACAGGATTAAAATACCTAGGTAAGTGAACCACATTGGGATGCTATGAGATACGGTTATGAAATTATAGTATCGTATTGCCCCCAGGTGGATCAGGAAAGTCACTTCAAATGTTCCACGATGCAACGTGAGCCCTAGTGATTATGTAAGAGGTTTTAAGTTATCAGTGGTAGATTGTAGATCAATATTGAGGTGAATCAAAAATGGATGGACAAAAGTCACAAAGTATGAGATGAGATTAGGCTATCATTCTTAAGATAAATAGGAAGCACTAAAGGACTTAGATTTATACATACATGATAAACAACGAGAGAGTAACCTGGAGTTTGATAGCAGACCTCAGTAACGATAAATCAAAGTAAGAGTTATGGTATAGTATAACCTATCTAGATGCAGTAAGGTCATACGGATGAATAACCAGGTCTATGAAATAAGATGTAACAATATTCGTAAGTTTAACAAAGTACCGAGCAAAGAACTTCAGTATAGCTATAAATGCCCAGAGGGACATCTTATCGAGCCCTATATATGTTTACAAAGTGAGGCCTTGAAATTGGCTAAAAGGTGGATGTAAAAATGAGAAAAGAATTGCATAGGCGCACCTACAAGTTGCGAGATTGGAAGAATTCTGACCACAAGTCGTGGTGTGAGAAAGAGGCCAAAAGGGGGGAATGCCCTGGTCTTTGAAATTATTCACAGAACAGCTGCCTAGATGGCAAGGAGAATGCTAAAGTATTCGAAGACATAACTTATGAAAATGATAAGTGCATCAGTCAACATTCGAGGAGGAATGTTCCAAAGGACGGAATGATGTTACACATCATATTTTCATACGTGAAAGTACACTATAAGTAAATTGATATAATCTCGAAA
The DNA here is from genome assembly GCF_000393655.2 of Nicotiana sylvestris. Lineage (NCBI taxonomy): Eukaryota > Viridiplantae > Streptophyta > Magnoliopsida > Solanales > Solanaceae > Nicotiana > Nicotiana sylvestris. The sequence continues at coordinate 136,566,093 of NC_091059.1, read as the reverse complement.
ATGAGATATTACATCCCGCATTTTCGTACGTTAAATTTTCGTAAGTTAATCGACGTAAGTTCGGAAATAATGTTATTTTAAGATAATAAATATTATACTATTTCAAACAAGGGATAATAAATTTGTGAAGGTGAGAGGGTAAGCAAATCGAAGAAAATGAGTTTCATCGGAATTTAACATTTTGGGATAAAATACGGTCTGAGTTATAATACCCTGTGTTTATGGACTAGTGCCATACAAGGTACCACATGACCATGATAGTAAAGATGTATAAAGTGTGATAAAAGTGAGTGATATTTTAAGTAATTTGAGATAATTCTTAATTATATGGATAATTGATTAATTATTGGTTAGTGAAAGATTAACAAGTTAATTAAGAAAATTGTAGATAAGCTTAATTAAGCTATTTGATAATCTTATTAAGCCAAGAACATGGCAACAAGGCCTTAAGTCACTGTGACTCATTTGTCTTGATAAATAGGTGGCATGTGTAGGGAAATTTTTGGATTAAATAAACCCCAAAGGTGGGTCCCACAAGTCTTTAAGGTAAGAGATTTTCTTATATCTTGTAATTGAGCACTTATGTTGCTAAGCAACAGTTGAAAGTCTCAAATAAGATTTCATACAAATATTTTACAAAGTGAGATAGATCTACGTGATTTTTCTTCAGCAAATTGTTTTATCCGAAATTATACTACGTAATAGCAACGAGGTTTTGTGATTCTAATGGGATTACGGTGCAAGATTTCTCAAGAATATCAAATAGATTTTACCCTACTTCGATCCGCTGTGACGTATTGTCGCAATTGACGTGTGTTAGAGAGATTATCAAGAGAATCGACTCAGGTATGTTAAGTCTATCTCTTCTTTCTTTTTGGCATGATCTATACGATACAAACGAAACGAGCAAATGCACAACTTCCATAAATGACTCTATTCATAGAAGTATTAGAGGTGCCTATGTTCTTGAATTCCCATGTGTCTTATTATTACATCTTCTATTCATGGGTCTCAGAAAATACGTAAGTTGAAAATGTTTACTTCATGATATAAATCAGAGACATAATGGTCTTATGATGTTCCGAAAGATTTTATTGACGCCCTTCTCATGCATTGCATTCATTTATACATGCACATTGACCCATGATCAGATGGTGTTATATACGCGTATATATGTATATTATATGTATATGGGATATGGGAAAAGGTTACAGCGTTATATATGCACCACCATTTGATCAGCTGGTATACGCTGATGATTTGCCCACAGTGGCCGAGATGATATGATGGGATGCCCTCAAAGACTTGATGATATTATGAATGCATATACCCATGAATGTCATGACATTTATACGCATATGCAAGACATTATAAGTATTAAATGATTCACAGAGCTATTCATATTTACATGTCGAGTATTTTACTCTATGTTTCTCTCATGTCTATTATTTACTGATTTTCATTCATTACATACTCGGTACATTAATTGTACTGACATCCCTTTTGCCTGGGACGCTGTGTTTCATGCCCACAGGTCCTAATAGACAGATCGAGAGTCCTCCAAGTAGGCTATCAGCTCAACGGACGATATTGGTGCGCTCAATTTGCTCGGGAGTTGCGTGTTTGGTTAGTATAATTTAGACATGTATTGTGTGGTATGGCGAACTCTGTCCCAACCTTTATGACATTTATATACTCTAAGAGGCTTGTAGACATATGTCGTGTACGTGAAAGATTGTGCGGCCTTGTCGGCCTATGTTTCGTGTTTATAAAAGATCATGTTGGCCTATTAGGCCCGTATGTCACGTGTATATGATGATGTAATAAGAAAGATATGTTACATTGATACTCTATTGAGTAAGGTACTGGGTGCCCATCGCGGTCCATCGGTTTGGGTCGTGACACAATCGACCACTCAAGGGTCTTTTCCTCCAAGGAGTCCGACCTTTCATGGAGTTTTGACCGAATTTTCTTGGAAGAAAAGACTCATGAGAGTCCAAAGAGCCAAGAAAACAACATAGGTGAATCCTTTAAACTCAAGCATTGAGAAAATAACGGACCCAAAGATTTGAACAATATGGTTGTTTCTTAGATATGGAATTCCGGGATTTCTGGGGTGTTTTGGAAGGAACTAAGGCGAGATATGATATGAGATAAGGAGGAAGGCGGGGTTATGGGGTGTGGTTTTCAGTAGGTTTGGAGAAGTTTGTGTGGTGGCCACCGGTGGGGTTTGGTAGAGAACATTAGGGCGACTAGGGTTAGGGTTCAAGTGAGGGAGACGGAGAAGAGTGGGGATCTCTACAGTTTGGGTAGGGTTCAGACACTTATATGGGAGATGAGGGTCAGTTCTGAGCCGTTCGATCAAGGAAGATCAACAGCTAAGATTGAACGTCTTAAAACGACGTCGTTTTATTAAGTAGGGGGTGGACCGAGTATGGGGATTGGACTGGGGCTGGTTGAAACAAAATTAGGCTATGGGCAAATTGGGCCCAAACGTGGAGACAACCCTTCTCCCTTTTCTTGATTTTTTTCTTTTTTTTTCCCTTAGCTTATAAAATTAAATTAAAACCTAAACTAAATCCTAAATAAAATCTAATATGTAGAACTAAAATATATATCTATTTCTAGCATTAAAATAATTAAATTAACCTAAAACTAATGGAAAAAAGTTACCAATTTGCAATTAAAACTAAAGCTAATTATGTTAAATGACCCATATTTGCGATTTTGCTTAGTAATGCAATTAATAAACAACTTAAGCCTAAAAATGTAAATGTCAACCTAAAAATTCAATGCATGAAATTTAAACATTTTTAGGGTATTTTCCATGATTTTTAAAATATTAAATATGCACAAAAATGTAACTAAATGCAAACAATCAACAAACAATTACTATAAATTCTAAAAAAATATAAATACTTAAAAGAAATTCATTTGTGACTTTTGTTGGAGTATTATTACTCGAGTAAAAATCATATGCTCACAGCTGCCCCTCTTTGCTTGGAAACACGAAGAGTTTTTGGGCAAAGATAAAGTGAGCGAATACAAGCGATTTTTGCCCTTTTAGATACTCCATGGGAAGAATTTTGAAAAGTTTGACCGAACCTTGCTTCTGAGGTTGCCTACATGTCTTTGTCTATAAAGGAATCATGTCAGTGTAGTTCTGGAAGTTTTGGTAGCTAAGACTACCGAGAAACTGTGATTTCACTGCTGCTACTGTTACTGCTTGCTGAACTCCTTATTACACTAAGATCAAAATGAAAAGAAGCTAGGCAAGTCTATCAGCTATGAGTTATAAGATTCCTATCTATATGTCTTCAAACTTGATCTTGAAACTCCTACAGTTCTGCTGTGCATCCTGAACTGTTGACTTGCACTCTCGAGGCAAGCTTCCGTTACTTCTAACTTGAGCTAACTCCATCTTCAGGCGGGTTCCTGTTGCTGTCTTGAGCTTGAACTTGATCTTTGCAATGAATTCCCTTGTTCTCCAAGTGGGTGTCTGCCTCTGACTTAATACTTGAAGTGAATTCTCCTGTTCTCCAAGTGGGCACCTGCAACTGACTTACCACTTGAAACGAATTCCCTTTTTCTCTAGGTGGGCGCCTGCAACTGACTTACAACTTGAAATGAAATTCCTTGTTCTCCAGGTAGGCGCCTGCCACTGATTTAAACTTGAATTGAATTCCCTCATTTTCCAGGTAGGCGCCTGCCATTACAATAGAATAGACAAAATAAAAGAAACTTTTCTGCCCCAGTTTGGTACCGGGAACATCTTTTAATCAAATCCTGTTATCTAAAAGAGTTCTAGGAATTTAAAAGCTAAATCCCATTATACAGGAGGGTCTTGAAACTTGAAATTAAATCCCATTATCCAGGAGGGTCCTGAAAATTTAAAACTAAATTCCATTATCTATGAGGGTCCTCAGAAACATGAAATTAAATCCCATTATCCAGGAGGGTCTTGAAACTTAAAACAAAATCTCATTATCCAGAAAGGTCTTGAAAACTTAAAACAAAATCCCATTATCCAGGAGGGTCCTAGAAATTTAAAACTAAATCCCAATATCCAGGAGGGTCCTGAAAACTTAAAACTAAATCTCATTATCCAGAAGGGTCCTGAAAATGTAGAACTAAATCTCATTATCTAGGAGGGTACTGAAAACTAAATCTCATTATCCAGGAAGGTCATGAAAACTTGAAACTAAATTCCATTATCCAGAATGGTTCTGAAAACATGGAATTATATCCCATTATCCAGGAGGGTCCCAAAAATCAGGAACTATATCCCATTATCCAGGAGGGCCCTGAAAACTTAAACTATATCCCATTATCCAGGAGAGTCCTGAAAACTTAAACTATATCCCATTATCCAGGAGGGTCATGAAAATTTTAACTATATACCATCATCTAGGAGGGTCCTGAAAACTTGAAACTATATCCCATTATCAAGGAGGGTCCTAAAAACTTAAACTAAATCCCATTATCCAGGAGGGGATGAAAACATGAACCTATATCCCATTATCCAGAAGAGTCCTGAAAGCTTGAAACTATATCCCATTATCCAGGAGGGCCTTGACAACTTAAAACTATATCCCATTATCCAGAAGGGTCCTGACAACTTGAAATTAAATCCCATTATCCAGGAGGGTCCTGAAAACTTAAAACTAAATCCCATTATCTAGGAGGGTCCTGAAATCTTAAAACTAAATTCCATTATCCATGAGGGTCCTAAAAACTTAAAACTAAATTCCACTATTCAGGAGAGTCCTGAAAATTTAACACTAAATCCCATTATCCAGGAGGGACCTGAAAACTTAAAACTAAATTCCATTATCCAGGAGGGTCCTGAAATCTTAAAACTAAATTCCATTTTCCATGAGGGTCCTAAAAACTTAAAACTAAATTCCACTATTCAGGAGAGTCCTAAAACTTTAATACTAAATCCCATTATCGAGGAGGGACCTGAAAATTTAAAACTAAATCCCATTATCCAGGAGGATCCTGACAACTTAAAACTAAGTCCCATTATCCAAGAGGGTCCTGAAAACTTAAAACTAAATCCCATTATCTAGGAGGGTCATGAAAACTTAAAATTGAATCCCATTATCCAGGAGGGTCCTGACAAATTGAAAATTAAATCAAATTATCCAGGAGAGACCTGAAAATTTGAAACTATATCCCATTATCCAAGAGGGTCCTAAAAACTTAAAATTGAATCTCATTATCCTGGAGGGTCCCGACAACTTGAAAATTAAATCCTGTTATCCAGGAGGGACCTGTAAACTTGAAACTATATCCCATTATCCAGGAGGGACCTAAAAACTTAAAATTTAATCCCATTATCCAGGAGGGTCCTGAAAACTTAAAACTAAATCCCATTATCCAGTAGGGTTCTGAAAACTTAAAACTAAATCCCATTATCCAGGAGGGTCCTAAAAACTTAAAACTAAATCTCATTATCCAGGAGGGTCCTAACAACTTGAAAATTAAATCCCATTATCCAGGAGGGACCTGAAAACTTGAAACTATACCCCATTATCCAGGAGGGTCCTGAAAACTTAAAATTGAATTCCATTATCTAGGAGGGTCCTGACAACTTGAAACTAAATCCTATATCCAGGAGGGTCCTGAAAACTTAAAACTAAATCCTATTATCCAGGAGGGTCCTGACAACTTAAAACTGAATCCCATTATCTAGGAGGGTCCTGAAAATTTGAAACTAAACCTATCTGGAACATGCTTTCCTCATGGAGGATCCCTAGAGAACAAACAAAATTTCTTGCCCCTGTTCCAATCAAAGAAAATCCTATTAGTTTGAAAGAGTGGTGGTTAGTTTGTGGCATCCTTGCTGAAGGGGGCTGCTTTTCCATTGTCGTGCTTTGTTCCGATTAGCTTCTTTGGGCTAGCAAAGAATTATTTGACCCTCTGATCGAACCACATTCACAAAACTCTGAATGACCCGAGTAGCTTACACTCAACTTGTTGTTTGACATCTCTATCTTTCCAATTTTGAACCTTAATATTTCCTCAAATTTCACAAATCACTTGACCACTTGAACTCCCATTAACACCTTATTGCTCATTCTAAATCATGCCATTTGTGATGTGCTCTGTCCGAACTTTGCTTTGTGCAATTGAAAGTCGGCAGTAGGTTTTGAAATCCTTTCTTGCTTGCTTAACAAGGCTAACATTAAAAAAGACTTAGAGAAGTAGACCCAAAAAGAAATGAAGTAAAGTGACTTCGAGAATTAGGAATAAAGAGGAAAATTTTGAACGAAGATAACTATTGGAAGAAAAAATGGAAAGGAGACTTATCTGAGTGAAGCAGCTGGCTCCAATGATCATGACATGCATTTCGAATTAATCAGCCCAAACCATTCAACTGATCATATTTCAGTTCATGCCACGTCTTCATACTTCAAAAGTTCATGCCACGTCTTCATACTTCAAAAATCGGGATTTCCATAATCCAATCTCTCTGTAAAGTCACGAACTTCATTCGCTTGTAGTGCCCCGAAGGGTTTTCACCACCAAACCTCTCTCATTTATTCATCTCTAAACTCCTTGTCGCCTTACGGCACCCGCTAGGGTTTTCACCAATAAGACTCTCTCCTTTTGAATTTTCTCTCGGCTTTCCGTCGCCTTACGGTGCCCGTGAGGGTTTTCACCAGTAGGACTCTCTCATTTTATTCACCTTTCCTTGTGACCATGAACTAAGTGTTACCCATGATGTGAATCATACCTCTAGCTCACTGGACTTGGCATTTCTCAAAGATTGATCGGAAGGTCTTTCTTTGGACCGTAATATAGGTTTTTGGACGGGGTTAGAAAGAAAAGGAGGTATGTAGGCTCAAAACAACTTAAAATGAAAGGGTTCAGAATTACAACGTTTGAAATCAGATCTATTACAAAACCACAACTTATGCCCCAGTTCCTTTGAATCTAGGGAATTTTGGATTTTTATCTTGATGGGACCGAACCGTGTAAGGCTACCTACGTATCCTTAAAAGGAATCAAGTCGAACATAGTTAATGTTAATAAAAGTTGTTTCGTTTTTTTTTGTTACTTTTCTTTTGCTTTTCGTTTCTACTTCCCTTTTTTTCTTTTCTTTTCCTTTTCTTCATTTTTCTCTTTTTTTTTCTTTTCTTTTTCTCACTTTGGTTTTTCTTTTCTTTTCTTTTTCCTTTTCCATTTTTACTTTGGCCTGATTCCAAAAGAGGGGTATGAAAGAAAATAAATAAGGCTCAATGGGGTAACAAAGGATAAAAGTGTTTGGGTAGCATTATAAAATGTCTTCGTCATTCCAATCTCTTAAACATGCCAAATACAAACAACACAATTGAAGACAAACAAAGAAATCATACATAATATCTCTTGACTGCATCAGAATTGATAGTCATATCTATACATTTCCCTTTTGTATCAGTTAAAAACAAAGCACCATGGGGCAACACTTCTTGTCACGATGAATGGCCCCTACCAGTTTGGGGCGAACTTGTCTTTAGCTTCAGCTTGATGTGGAAGAATGTATTTCAACACTGACTGATCTACCTCAAACTGTTTGACAAACATTTTCTTGTTGCATGCTCTTATCAACCTCTTGATTTCCAAGACTAACTGCCTCAGTTTCACTCAATTCAAAGTTCAGGTTACCTCAGAATGCGTACATCTTTATTTGTTTCCTCAAATGCATCTTTTCATCATATTCAAAACTATGTTTCATTATTCCATGGTTAGATTGGCTTTCAAGATCTGGCTAAAAACTCAGCATGCATGTCATGTCACTAGAACTAGCCTGAAAAGAATTATATACAAGAAAAGAACTAAATGAAGACTACAAATAACAAAAAAACAAAATCTCATTTGATCAAAGGATGGAAGGGTTTGAACAATAGAATAAAATCTATATTGAAGCCCTGAAACAACCCTAGATGACAGACTTAGAGACGCAAAACTAACTAACAAGACTCCTAGAAACATGCAAAAAGGATAGAAGGGTTTGAATCACTAGAACAAACAAGATAAAATCTGGGCTACAACCCTGAAATAACCAGATAGCAGAAAAGATGTCAAAATAAACTGCGAAAACCCCTTCCCGATGAGGAAATGAGGTGTTTTCTGATTATCAAACTCGAGATCTTAGCCACTAAGTTACACATCAAAATTACTAGGACCTTCACCACCTTCAATCACATTGTCTTCACCACATGGTTTATTGACTCCTTTGAACAACCCTTCCTTAGCACTAACTGTTGAATTAGTGACTGACCCCCTAAGGGATCTTGTCGCAAATGACTCACCAAAGAACTTGAAAGAACCTACACACTCTTTGTCATTGCAAACCATCCCAATAATTTGTGCGTAGTCATGTACCTATAGAGGACTATGTGTGACACTTGGGGTATTACTGCCTTGGACCACGATTATCCCTTTCTGAATCATTCTTTCTATCTCCCTTTTTAAAGTACGACAATCTTCAATATAATTCCCTTGGACATTAGAGTGGTACATGCACCGTATAGTAGGATCAAAACCTTCTGCATATGGGTCTGGAGTATAGCCGAAGAGCGGCTCAATCAAGCTAGAATGTTTTAACCTTTCAAACAAGTTTGTGTAGGATTCCCATATTGGTGTGAAATTATCTTTCTGCCTTTGTTTCCTTCCATGCCTATGTTTTTTAGGGTTATAGGGTGCCTAAAAATGCTGTGAAAGCGCACGAGAATTTTGGGATACTGGTGATCGCCTTAGGGAGTGACCCAATGGTTGGACAGATGGCCAGACATTGTTCGGAGGATAATACTGGGGTGGATTATGTGGAGCTCGAGGATATTCATGGGGTCGGTATTGAGGTTGAAAGCGTTTAGCAGGAATGCCCACTGGATCCTATCATTGGCGGGACTCAGCAACATCTTTTCTATCAATCGGAGGACTGACCCGAGCAACCTGTTCGTTCCATCTAAGCCAAAACTCCCTAAAACTTCCCTTGGGTTTCTTTTCCATCTGAGATAGGGAGAAGTGGTCTGGGATAATGTCTACATTTTACTGATAGTGTCGAACAAAATCTTGTGCCATGTCACCCCATGCATGCCACTTACTAACATTTTGACGAGTATACCACTCCAAGGCTTCCCCACTCAAACTCTCACTGAAATATGCCATCAACAATTCATCTTTCCCACAAACGCTTCTCATTTCACTGCAATAACCCCTCAGATGGGCTACGGGATTTCCAAGCCCATCTTACAAATCAAACTTTGGTATCTTAAATCCAGCAGGCAGTTGGACGCCAGGAAACAAGCACAAGTCTTTATAAGACACGCTCACCTAGATACCTGTCCCTTGCATGTTTCTTAAAGACTGTTCTAAGATTTTTACCTTTTGGATATATCATCTTGCTCCACTGTCTTAGCATGCTTTTCGGCTTTGTCGGGAGGCTCAAAATGAAGAGCGTAAGAGTATGGATCCAAGACCTTGAAAGTTGGTTTTGGAGCATAGTGTTGGGCATCAAGGACTTTGATCACAGTTTTGCTAGAGGATCAAGGAAGAATAGCTGGTGGAGCAGGGTATGCGGTGGTTTTGGTTGGTGGAGCCTAGAAATTTGGGTTGAAGTGCTAGGATCGTAGTGGTAAGGGGTGAAGCCTGGTGCATGCTGAGGGGAAAGATCAACAATAGTAGGATCTTAGGCTTGTGACATTGGTGGGAAGAAAGCATGGTTTTCTGTATAGTTGGCAGGGAATGACGATGGAGGATGCCCCATGATACATGATTGATACATTTCCGTCATTTGGTGCTTCAGCTTGTATACCTCTTCTTTCAAACCAGACTCAGATTCCACCATCTCTCTCGGTGGGTCAACAACACTTGTGTCTAATTCTTTGCTAGCTATGGTTGCCTTGTATTTTGACCTGGTGTTATATGGATGACTTGCTAGAATGCCAAACAAACTAACCACATTCCTGTACTTAATTGCAACAACAAACTTGTTAGTTTTTAAGAGTTTAACAGATAGGCAATTGCATGTTTGGGATGCAATGCACCTAAACAGTTAAATGCTTCTATCGTGTGTTTGAACAGTTGCATACTTCATCCCGACCTTAACTAACTCTTTTAACTTTGCACTTTCTTTTCTTTCACTCCTGCCTCCCTTTAGTCACTACTGATTTTTTCACTTGGTTCCTGTCGCTCCCTTTTTATTTTTGCACTCTTTTTTGTTCTTTTGTTTTGCCATTCCTTTTTTCACTCGATTTTCTTTCCTCTCTTTTTTATTTTATGGTTATAATCGAATCCTATGGAGATTGCCTACGTAACATGACACTACATGAATCAGATCATTGCGTAGTTCAGGGGATAAATGCTAAATAAAAGAAAGAAAATTTTTGGGTTTTCAATTTTCATTAAATAAAATCTTTTGGATTTTCCATTACAAGGACTCTGACATACAGACTCTAAACAGAAAAATTAAATAGACCTGGAAAAACTAACATACTTGAAAAATGAAATACAGACTTAAAACCAAAAGAATGTCAGGAAAACATAAGAGCCTCCACCGGTACCTTGGGAGTTTGCGGGACATCAGCCGGTCTTTGCACGGGCCTTCATGCAATATCCTCTTGAAGACGGTCCAAGTCAGCCATCACCTGGTGAACAAATGTCATCACAGAAGCAAAAAACATAGACCTAGTCATGTCTTCACATTCGTGACATTTCATCATGACATAGTCGGCTATTTCTTTAATCCTTGCTTTGATGACACCTTTCTCCTGAAGCAGACACCCGATTCGTTGTTCCCAAGCTTCCAACACCTATGTATCTGTATCGTTTTGGTTCTGTAACTATTACATGCTTTCTTCTAGTTGGCAAATTAGTGAATAACAATGCTCTCTTTCTGCTTTAAAATTCTTTGTTTACTGGGCCATTTCATTCTCAAGAGTAGTCAGCTTCTTCTTTAAACACGTGACTTCTATGTCATACTTTTCCCTTAGTTGTTGAATAAACCTCGACCGCTCTTCTGCATTCTTTACCAACTTTGCCCGGGATTTTGCTAATTCCTCTTCAGCTTTTTCCGAGTTAGCCCCATAATCACACACTTTTCATCTAAGATTGTTTATGAGTTCTTCATTTTTTCTGCTTCTGGCCGGGTTTTCAACGACTATCTTTATTCTCTGAATCTGAGCTCGGAGGGCTTCATTTTCTTGGGCCAACCTTCTCCTTTCACCTTCAGCTTCTTGCACCTGTAGATCATTATCAAATATGATATTTCTTAATTTTTCTTCCAGGGTGTGAATGGTGACTTGACATTTTCCCCCTTTTCTCCCCAGGCCAACCTTTCCCGGACTTTATCATTAAAAGCCTGAACATGAGGTCTTTTGGCGAGCCTTTCGGGCTCGGGCTCTGGCTCATTATTTGTACAAGACCTTCTCTCAAACCATATGACATAATCTGTATCCACTTCTCTTCTCGCAAGATCTTGTACTTGGGTGTCATTTTTCAGATATCGGCAACCATTCCAATCTTGTTAGACTAAAGCCTCGGGGAATGTAGCTTCTGGGTGTAGCTCAATGACTTGGGTACTCAAATTTTCATCTTCGGGCACCACTTGATATCTTCCCAACTACCTTAAAACTCTTTGCGATGCGTATGGCTAGACACTTCTTAAACCCATCAACATTAGGTAGCCTTTTTTAGCCGTCATGTTTATAACTTCCGTTACAGGAATCCATCCTAGAGTCAATTTAATCTGACTTGCTTTTAGAGTTCTTAAGTGGGAGACCCAGGCTTCAAACCTTTCTGGAGAATTGTAGTCTTTCACCCTTTCCTCATAACTCTTGATAAAGTTGTCCTTGCTCGAGCCATAACTCATGAATTTGGGGTGATGGCAGAGATGCTCGATCAACCACATTTGCAGAAGAATGTTACAACCTTCAAAGAATTGAGCCCCGGACTTACAAAATGTTAATGCTCAATAAATGTTTACCAGCACTAACAGAGCAAGTTTATGATCTTTTTTAGTAGTGAGGATTTGTGCAATTCTGGCCATGCGGATATCTATTGTCCCTTCTACATTCGAAAAGACTATAATCCCCAAAAACGCTACTATGAAAGCGAACCGACGATGAATTTGCCAGATGTTCTTATCTTGTTTGTTGTTTAATCCCTTTTTGTGCGTTTTGAACCCAACCGAGTGCCCAAACCTGGAATACAAGAAGTAAAAGGAACACCATCCTTTTTTTACATGGGCCTTCTTCATTTGCTTGCTGATATTCAGGAGATCAAAGAATTTGTGCACAGAGGGAGCCCTTGGGAATATAAGTTGTTGTTTTCTCAAGTCCCAGCCAAAGTCAATATATCCGGCTATTTTCTCCAGAGTAGGGGTGAGCTCAAAATCCGAGAAACGGAAAATGTTGTGGACAGGATCCCAAAAAGAGGCCTTGATTAGATCCTCCCGCGGTTTGATTTCCATAATGTTTGTAAGGGCACCCAAATGCTCTTTTACCCAATCCTGACCATCTCCATCCAAATCATACTACCACATATGAAGCAGCAGCTAAGCCTATTCTATAACCAATAGTGATGGGTTCTATACAGTGTTCATTTATACCTGTGGATGGTTAAGGTTAGGGTTGACTCTAGTGGACTCTTTTTGGGAAACAAGTTTACAATTTCCAGAGGAAAAATCAAAGGTGAATGGCCCCCATGCCATTTTAACAAAAAGTGGTCATTTTTGTGAACATGGCTCCTTCACAATTCCAAATAAATTTTGAGGCCGGGGGAGGGTACTTTATGGAAAAATGACACCTTACTAACAAATTTATCCATTCTTTACGAAAATAGTGTTGATACCCAATTTTTCTCTATATTTTTTATATGCAAAATACCTTTCAAAATAGCATGTATGTGCATATATAAGCATGTCCCAAGGTCCCATTATTTTTTCTTAATTTTTCAAAGATTTTTAAATCAATTTACTGCCCTATTCTATCAAGAAAAACCCAATAATTGTTTCCAAAATAATCATTTTGGTGATTCACTTATTAGATTCTCATATTTATACTAAAATATAGATAACATAATTTTTGCATATTTTTACACATTTATTTAGTATTTTTTAAGCCAAATTGCATATAATTGCAATTTTAGCCTATTTCAAGATTTAATTGTGTTTATAATTATTTTAATTGTGTTTATAATTATAAAATTGACTTCAGTATTTTTTATTTTCATCAATTATTAATCATTTTAGTACCTTTAATTTACTCCCGGAAATTAATTTACTATTTTTTATAATTTTAAGGGAAAATTGGCTATTTAAATAATAGCCCAATTCGTTTCAATTTTAGCCTAAAATTTGACCCCAAATTGGACCCCAATTTCCTGCCCAATTTCAATTAAAACCCGACCCAGGCCCCAATTACCCCTACCCGACCCAAAACCTTATTAAATCCTGGCCGTTGATCTAAAAGATCAACGACCCTCACTCGTTCTTACCATTTTAATTCCAAACGACCCCCCAATATCCCTCATTTTCCTCACTCATCTCTATCTCTCTATCTCTGGTTCTCTCTAGAACCTTCCCCCTTTCACCTCCTCTACGATGAGTTCCCTTCATCTTCTCCGGCCACCTTCTGACCTGAATCCATGGTGGTTTCACCACCCACCAAGCCACCTATGGCTCCTCGCATTTGGTTACTGGAGCTTCATGACTCGACCACGAAGAGTTGGGTCCAGACTTCTGTTGATTCAAGTTCCACGGCCATCTCCGGCCTGCTCCGGCGAGCCATGCCTGTTTCGAGCCTGGCCTCGACTCCTCTTGCTTAAATCCAAGCCTTTCTCATCGTTTGGGTTCCTCTGAAAACCCTAGCTTTTGAGGTTTTTCTGATCTCTTTAGATCTATTCCATATCTATGCTTTCCCTAAAGTTTTTAAACGATTTCCTTTCAAAAAAAAAAAAAGAAGCTATTCTTTCAAAACCATTTCTTTTTTTTTTGATCTAGGGTTTTCTGAGTTATTTAGATGTTTCTCCGATTTTCTCTTTCTTTTGTGTGTTTCTTCTACTGTATTTTTACTGTGTTCTTGTGTGTTTCTTATTAAGTTTCCTCTACTGTGTTCTGATCAATTTTCTTCTACTATGTTTTGCATTAGTTTCTTCTACTATGTTTCTTCTACTAGGTTTCCTCTACTGCGTTCTGATTAGTTTTCTTCTACTATGTTGTGTATTAGTTTCTTCTACTATGTTTTCTTTGAGTGTTTCTACTGTGTTTCGCATGTTACTCTTTTACCATGTTTCTCATGAGTTTCTGTTGCTGAAGGAACATGTTAAACGTTTCAGATCTTTTCTGAGACCTCTGAACCTGTTTCGACTTAATTACTTGCCCTCTCATCTCTGCACTCGATTGATGGTAGAAACCCTAGAATTTAGGGGATTTTCCAAGATTAGAAACCATTGGCTATGTGATTTGCTTGGACTGGTTTTATCTCAAAAGAAACCGAACTCTTTCAGACCTATTTCTAATCTCTGAACTGAGTTTTGAAGTCCTTGTTTTCATATGATTCTGACTTTTGCTAAACTCTTCTAAGGTCTTTTACACTGTATTTTTGTATGCAACTAGATGTTACTTCTCTTCTACATCGCTAACCTATGTGACAACCATGCTCCTGTAGTCTATTATCTACTTATTTTGCAATGACACGACATCTTCTTTCAGCTTAACATGTTTGTATGCTCTTTATATGTGCTGGACTTCCCCTCTAAAATGGCTTTCAAATCTTGATTATTTGACGCTCCCCAAGATTTTTCATATTTTAGCACGTAAATATTTAATTTAGGCCTAATATAGCTATTTCAACTCATTTTTACTCTTTTACTTTTATTTTATTACAAGAAAACGAAAATTAAAAAAAATAGGTTCATTAATATTTTTTAGTCATTTTTAATCTTGAAAAAATACCAAAAAAATTGTTTTGTTTAAATGGTCGGTCTTGAAAAAATAGGGACCTAATACACAAAAGATCTAGGGACTAATTGGCAAAATACACAAAATGCAAACCTAGACTCTAGACCTATAAAACCCTAGAGCTGAAAAATACACAAGAGAGGAAGGCCTAAAAAAGATACACTGAGAGAGGCGTCTGAAAATCAACGCCGTTTCAACAGGAGACCCCCTCCCCCTGATTTCTGATCTCCTTCTAACCACCCCACCGCAAACGACCCTTTAACCCTTCTCTCACCAAGCAGCGGTGAACTCGCCGGAGCGGCCATAAGCGAACACACATAGAGGACATCCTCCCATATCTTCATCGTCTTCCCTCCCACAACCCAACAACAATTTCCTTCTCTAAAATAAAACCAGCAACAACCAACGTTCACCAGTTCCGCCATGAACGGCCACCCCCAAGGAAAAAGTTAATTGCTTTCACTTCAGCTTCCTCACTCAAGTTGTTGCTTCGCCGGAATCGATCACCGGCGAGTGGCGACGCCACCATGACGGACCTTGCCAGAAACCCCGGACCACAGTCGTGACTCCACCTTATACAAAAACGAAGAATATTCTGTTTTCTCTTTTTCATTTTTATGATTTTCATCTAAAAAATCAGAGGTATTTGTCCTTTGATTTTCGTTTCAAATGGAGGTCATTTGAGTTGGTGTATGGATTCGAAATTGATTGTGCCGATTCGTGGTTCTGTCAGGATCCGTGTTCGAGCATCCTATCCGATTTGAGTTCCAATGGCAGTTGTAGTGTTCCATCCGTAGAACTGCTGGACATTTGAATTAATTGAATAACTCATTTTTCAGGTCTATTTCTTTCTCACCTACTGGATATTGAATTGTTTTTAAGTATTAGTCTTCACTCTGTTTTGATAAATGCCAAACTAGCTATTTGTTGCTCTATTCTTGTGAAATGTTTTAACATCTTATCAACTCTGTTTTTATGTGGATAGTTGCGTCAGTATTGTGTTCACAAGAAAATGTATTGTTGGGGTAATGACTTGGTTGTTGTTAGTGGAAGCTTTGGTCCATTCTTTTACTGTTATTTTTAAACAAGTTATGAAAAGGAGCCATGATATCATCTCCATTGTTTGGTTGTGTTACTTGGGTTAATTTTCACAAACGTTTAATTAGTATTTGGTAGGCCTATTTCCTAAGGCCGTTAAGTTCTATTCTTTTGTTACTCTAATCATGTTGATCTTGTCCCAGCGAATCCTTTGCTACTATAATCGCTCGTTTGGTTAAGTTGAATTAGTAAATGTTATTAATCAAGTTTCGTTGATTAGGTGCGACTAATAAATCATCGGGATTACGGGTACGGTTCCTGTGGTGTAGTTGTGATGCCCAATTTCAAATTAGTTTAAATATGAACATCCGTAGTTTGCTTTAGTTGAGTACAATCCTTTGAAATTAGAATCGATGTATATCATTAGTTGAATTTTCCATGGCCCTCGCAAACTTGAAAGTGCGTAGTTGCTTTAAGCGCGCTACTTAAAAAATTACTTCCTAAACTTGGGTGTGCATTTATGTGACCCAGATCTAAATCTCAACAACGTTAAATAAAATGTGTTGTGGATCGCGGGTGCATTTATGTGACGTGGTTCAAGATGTGTTTTAGATGACGTTGAATCTTTAGTAAAAATAATTAAAGAAAAGCGGTTTAAAAGTTTAAAAGGCAAATATGTTTAAAAATATTTTAAAATCAGATAATTAGGCCAATAATAACAGTTGAGCGACCGTGCTAGAACCACGGAATCCGGGAATGCCTAACACCTTCTCCCGGGTTAACAGAATTCCTTACCCGAATTTCTGTGTTCACGGACTGTAAAACAAAGTCAATCTTTCCTCGATTCGGGATTTGAATCGGTGACTTGGGACACCATAAATTATCCCAAGTGGCAACTCTGAATCATTAATTAAATAAATCCCGTTTCGATTGTCACTTTAAGTTGGAAAAAACTCCCTTATACACCCTCTCGGGGGTGTAGGTAAAAAGGAGGTGTGATAGCTCTGGCGACTCTGCTGGGGAAAAGAACTCGGAACTTCAGGTTCAGGTTCAAGAATTCGAGCTTAGAATAATTATTGTATTTGGCTTTGTTTATTATCTGATTTTATTCCATGTTTGGGCCTAATGTGCTAAATGTTGCTTTTACCGCTTTGATATTATCTAAACTGTATATAAACTGCTACGAAACTCTTCTCTTCTCTCTTCTGAGGAGTGCACGCTGGCATGACTTCTTTCTGTTAGTGTCATATCCCAAATTAGAACGCGTTCGGACAAGTTGCAAAGTCGGATGATCTTTTGGTTACCGGTACGCTGCCCTCTCCCCTCCCCCAGCTCGAGTTGTCCGCTCCGGTAAGTCAGGTCTAGAACAATACACCCAGGTTTTAAACCTAGAATAACTCAGCCTCATGCCGGATCCCTAGTAGGAGCGCTTGTTTGCATCATGTGCATTTGACCTTGGGGATTCAACACAGGGGTTGGGTCCGTCTAGGACAGGTGTACCCATAAAAATAAAAGACCATCCTGATGCATCCTATATGCTACATTTTGCAATCTTCAAGGGTAAAAGGGGTCATTTGGCGGACCAACGATGGTTGAGGATAAATGAAAAAACGGGTGAAGTGTAAAAAATAAAGCAAGTATGGCTCAGTTATGTTTTTCTTTCACATTTTTTTTAAGAAAAGACCAAAAAAATGAAAATGGAAAATCTAAAAAGATTTTGCACTTTCCCATTATTTTTTCAAAAAAAAAAAAAGTCAAAAAAAGAGGAAAAAGAAAATCCAAAAAGAGTTTACATGTTTCATCATTTTTCAAAACAAAAGACAAAAAATATGTTTTCTCTAAATTAGTTATTTTTTTTAATTCTCGCCCTTATCCAATCGGTCCGAACTACGCATACCTGATTCTCATCTTTCGGGGTGGGATACGTAGGCAACCCAAATAGGGTCCGGTCTTTCTAGTGAATCTTAGGTTCTTGGCTTTGCGGGTCTTACCCAAATCTTGCATTTTTAGCCACATTTAGCCACATAGGTTAGTTTTAAAAAAATAATCACAATCATGTCTTGCATGTGTCCAACAGGAAGGGTTATTGTCTCACATAGCGTTCTAGGTCTTTAACTTATTTGGTTGTAATTTTCTCATACAGGTGAGGATTTACTTACCGGAGTTTGAGCATGACAGAGCCCTAAGACCATCTAGTCATGATCGCTCATTCAGGAGTGGATTGAAAGAAGATTTTCTTTTTTTATGTTTTGAGTCCGTTTTTCTTTTTATATCGTCTTTTACCTTCTAGTTTTGTATAGTAATGTTGAGTTTTTATTATTATTGTACTTTCTATTTTGCATTTGAAAAAGTGTGCTACAAATCAAAAATCCAAAAAAAAAAGAGATTTTGCATTTTTATATTTCCGTTAGATGTCTTCTTTAGAATACTAATTCTAGGAATTAAAAAAAAAAAATCATTTGAGGTAGTTTTTCCTTTAGGCAATTAATATCTAGAACTTAAAATAAAAATTGCTATTATATTTCCTTTTAGTACATTAAGACTAAAAATTAAAAAAAAAAAGAATTTTCTTTTAGTACCTCTTTAAAAGTTTTATTTAAGATTTTAGTTCCAAAAATCCAAAAAAGATTTTCTTTAGAGGTGCTTCTTTGGGAAATTGATGAAAAATGGAAAAAAAAATCTTTTCTTATTTTCATTAGAAATTTAGGATATTGTACATAGAATAAAAAAACAAACTTTTTCTTTGGTTTATTTTCAGAGTTTCTTCCTTAGATAATCAAAAATTAAAATCCAAAAATAGTTTTTTATCTTTTTCATTTCTTGTTTCGAAATCTTTTCTTCAGGTTATCAAGTGAAACTTCAAAATATTTTTCTTTCGTTTATTCTTTAGATTTTCTTCCTAAAAAAAAGAAAGAATAACAAATATTTTTCTCTTGTAGGGTTTTTTTCCTTAATAATTTCCCATAGATTATTGGTTTCAAAAAGAAAAAAAAAAAGATATCGTTAAGCTTGAGTTTAGAGTAGGTTATAGAATATTTAGTTTAGAAAAAATATTTGCTTCTTTTATTTCTCTTTTCTCATCAGAGTAGTCATTAAGTTAAAAAGGAAAAAAAAAGAATGTCAGTTTGTTTACTTTATTTCCGATCTTCCCGAACTACGCAAAGATCTGATTCATGCGGCGTCATGATACGTAGGCAACCTACATAGGGTTCGATCGAATTATTTTTTTATTATTAAAAGAAAAAAAAAAGAGGTGAAATTATGGGACGTGAGAAATGAGAGGAAAGAAAAGAGTGATAATTAGAAAACAAAAAGGAAGAAAAATGAGCAAGCAAGTGCTAGAACAACAAAGAAAAGAGAGGATTGAAATGAACAAATTGGGATGATGCCAACTGACCTTCGTACCCTCGAAGTCATTTTAGAACCGATAACTGTGGCTAGGTGCATTGCACATAAAGTGAGTTTATCTTATGTTAAATGCCCTAACGCAAACGTGATGACTTCATCTTCATAGTAGAAAGGTGTTTGGTTTGTGGTTCCTAAAGTGGTAACTCTTCTCTACAACATAAGGTCGAAAGGCAATGACAGACGACAAACTGAGTTGGTTGATACAGGTGCCCAAAAGCAATTGGTTGAACAGAACACCGATTTGGCTGATGAGGTAAGAATGTTAAGACAACACATAACGGACATGTATCAGGCCTGGATTACTGGGAAGGCACCACCCCCGCCACCACCAAGCTTCCTAGATTCTGCCCTTACCCAAACTCCGGACACAGTGCCAGATGATCCCCCAAACTCTCCAGATCCACCCGCTTATCATAGCTTTCCCAACCACCCTAGTAGCTCCATCACTCGTCCTCTAGTTACCTTTCCCCAAAATTGCCCTCCTATCATATCCATTATCCCCAACAATGAATACCCACTCAAAGCTCATGATGTCCAATATTACCCCTCTGAGGTTGCCCACTAGGTTCTTGACTCATACAAGCAGAGCCCTCGGAATGAGCCTCATGCTGAAAATGAAAAGGTTATAGGAAAAAAAGGGCGAGATGAGATATACGGGAAGCTGAAAAACATAGAACAGTCTTTAAAGAACGTGCAAGGGACGGGAGACTAGGTTAGCATGTCTTACAAAGAGTTGTGTATGTTCCCTGACGTTCGCCTACCCACGGGGTTTAACGTGCCAAAGTTTAGCTTGTATGATGGGTGTGGAGATTCGGTAGCCCATGTGAGGGGTTATTGCAGTGAAATGAGAGGTGTTGGCGAGAAAGATGATTTTTTGATGGCGTATTTCAGTGAGAGCTTGACTGGGGAAGCTTTGGAATGGCATAATTGTCAAGATGTCGGTAAGCGGCATACATTGGGTAATATGGCTCAAGATTTTGTGCGACACTTTCAGTACAATATAGACATTGTCCTAGACCGCTCCTCCCTATCTCAGATGGAAAATAAACCCAAGGAAAGTTTTAGGGATTTTTGGCTCAGATGGAACGAACAAGTTGCTCGGGATAGTCCTCCCATTGATAGAAAAGATGTTGCTAAGCCCCGCCGACGACAGGGTCCAGTGGTCGTTCTTGCTAAACGCTTTCCGCCTCAATGTCAACCCCGTGGATATCCTTGTAATCCTCCCCGCTTCTACTTCTCTCCCCAGAACCCCCAAAATCGTACATCACTCCCCCAATACCCCGTCCACAATGCACCACCATATGCTCCACATCCCCGAGGCCCGCGATGGCCCGCACTATTTCCACAAATGTCTCACCCGCCCCCTCAGGCATATTAACCACTTGCCCGCAAAAGGTTCCAACCGAGGCCAGAGTATAAAATGAAAAGACAACTGAAAAAAGAAAATGCTTTCATGCCCATTGGAGAGTCCTACACAAGCTTGTTTGAAAAGTTAAAGCATTCTGGCCTGATTGAGCCGCTCCTCGGCTATACTCCAGACCCATATGCAAAAGGCTTTGATTCTACTATACAATACATATACCACTCTAATGTCCAAGGGCATAGCATTGAAGATTGTCGTTCTTTGAAAAGGAATATAGAAAGAATGATTCAAGAAGGGGTAATTGTGATCAATTATAGTGACAGGGAGCATACGTATCCTCTTGGGAACTTGTTGACTAAAGTTGATAATGTTGAAGTTGGTAATGGTCTTGGAAATATTGATGCGGAACTCAGTGGCTAAGATGTCGTGCTTGGTAATTGGAAAGACGCTCCATCTCTTGGCTAGCTGGGGAGGAGTCTTGGTGGTTTATTTTATTGTCATTTCTGTTGTCCGGGTTATTTCAGTGTTGTAATCCAGATATTATCTTGTTACTCAAACCCTTCTATCCTTTTATTTTGCCTAGTCTGTTTAGTCATAGTAGATCGTTTAGTGTTGTCAAGGTTTGTTCCAAGGTTGTAACCCCAGTTTAGTTTTCTTGTTTTGTTGTTCAAACCCGTTCACCACCGGTCTAATGCAATTTTCTGTTTTCTATTATTTCTAGTAATTTTTGTTTAGTTCTCTTGTCCTTTTAAAGTCATTTTCCCATTGACTCTAGTGACATGACATGCACGTGTAATTCTCAGCCCGATTTCTAAAAGTTAGTTCAATCATGAAGCAATTTGGAAGATGATATGGACATTTGAGGGAAATAAGTAAAGGGACTTTAACATCACTTCAAGCCCGAATTGTGTGAAACTGGGGCAGATAGAACAAAAAGAAATACTATTGAAATGCATCATGCCGCATCGGGTTAAAGCTAAAGGCAAGTTTGCCCCAAATTGGCAGGGGTCGTTCGTGGTAACGAGGTTGTTGTCCAATGGTGCTTTGTATTTAACAGATATAGAAGGCAAATGTATAGATATGGCTATCAACTCTGATGCAGTCAAAAGATATTATGTATGATTCCTTTGGTTAAATTGTGTTTGTTTGTACTTGGCATGTTTTGAAGATTGGAATGACGAAGGTATTTTGTTTTGATATCTAAACACTTTATCCTTTGTTACCCCTTTGATCCTTATTTATTTCCTTTCGTACCTCTCTTTTGGAATCAGCAGCAAAGATCAGAAATGCAAGCGCGAAAGATAAGTAAAGGAAAAGAGAGAAAAGGAAAAAGAGAATGAAAAAAAACAAAAAAAAAGAAGAAAAAAAAAAGAAAAGAAAAAAAACAACAAAACAAAAAAAAAAGAAAAAGGAAGAAGAAAAGAAGTGAAAAAAAGAAAGAGAAAAGAGAAAATCACAACAACAAAGCAATTTCTATGTCACGAACTACGTTAGACCTGATTCCTTTTAAGGATATGTAGGCAGCCTCACGGTTCGGTCCCATCAAATAAAAATTCAAAAGTCCCCAAGCAAAGAAACTGGGGCAGAAGTTGTGGTTAGAGATCTGATTCGAAAAGTTGTAATTTTGAGTCCTTTTAAGCTGTTTTTGAGCCTTTATCTTTTCTTTCTAATCCCATCCAAAAGCCCGCATTACGGTCCAAAGAAAGACCTTCCGATCAATCTTTGAGTAGTGTCAAGTCAAGCGAGTTAGATGTATGATTCACATGAGGGGCAACACTGTGTTCTGCATAAGGAAAACAAAACTAAGAGAGTCTTATCAGTGAAAACCTTCACCGGCACCATAAGGCGATGGTGAGTTGATAAAAAGAACAAAATGAGAGAGGCTTGATGGTGAAAATCCTTCAGGCACTACAAGTCGAATAAGGATCGTGAATCAGATTAGATAATCGGAGCATTGAAGCCCAGTTTCACGCTTCAGAGGTACAACAAGAGTTGAACATCAGACTTGTTTGACAGATTAGGCCACTTAATCAACATGTGCATGTCATGGTCATTAGAGATAGGTTTCTACTTTGTAGTTTTCTTGTTAGGAATCATCTATTTCCATTGTCCTTTATTTTGTTCCTTTTGTCTTGTTTACTTCCTCTTCCTGAGTTTGTTTGGTCAGAACAAGTGGGAAATGACTTTAAAATTTGCCACCAGCTTTCCAATTGCACAAAACGGGATCTGGATAGCACATCAAAGTGTCATAAGTCAGGAAAGAACAGCAAGCGCACTAAGTTGGTAACAATCAACGTGCTTTGAGATTCATGTGAAATACAAAGGATCGGTATATGTCAATTCATGAACAATGCAACAAATAGAGGGTTTTGGGTTGGAACACATCAAAGGTATTTTCTGTGATAAGATTGACAAAAAAAAATGGTTAACCAGTGACAAGCAAGGTCTTCCAAGCGAAAATCAAAGTCATCATGGCAAGTGAAGGAGCAACAGACCTCAAGGCCAAGGCCAATGTTTTAAATCAGGAAAGAACAACATGCGCACTGAGCGGGAGTCAATTGACGTGCTTTGGGATTCATGAGAAACACAAAGGTTCAGTACATGTCAATGCAAGAGCACAATACAACAGATGAATGGTATTGGGTTTGAACGGATCAGAGGTATTCTCCATGATAAAGGTGAGAAAGAAAATCGGCCAGTCAATAAACAGGCAAGGTCTTTCGAGTTGAAACCCAAGTTACCATAGGAAGTGAATGAGCAATCGCCCTCAAAGTTTAAGGCCACAAACCAACCACCATATTTAAATTCACAAGTTTTCTTTGATTGAAACAGGGGCAGAAAATTTCGTTTGTTTCAGAGAAACCCTCCGCAAGGAAAAGCAAGCACCAGGAAGGTTTGACCATAAATTCTCAGGACCCTCCTGGAAAATAGAACCTGGTTTAAAATTCAAAACAATCATGAGTAGCAAAATCTAGCATAAATGTACCCCAAAGGAATATAAATTGGCTTGAAAGTTTTCATGCTTGAGATAGGATTCAATTAAGAGCTTTCAGGACCCTCCTGAATAATGAGACTTAGCTTTAAGATTTCAATTAGATAACAAGATTTAGCGTAAGTTCTTTTGTAAGGTAGTATAATTTAGCCGTAAAAGTTGTCACTCTTAAGATAAGACTGGATTTTTGATTTTCAGTACCCTCCTGGATAATGGGATGTAGTTTTAAGACCCTCTTAGATAACAAGGTTTAGTGGGAGTCATACCTTTAGAAGATATAATTTAGATGTAAAGCTGTCATTTAACTAGGAGTTTTCAGGACCCTCCTAGATAATGGGATTTAGCTTTCAAATTCATAGAGATATCTGGTGACATGATTCAATTAACACTCATAGATGCGCTCAGCACCAAAATGGGGCAAGAAAATTTCTTTGGTTTTGTTTGTTTTTTTGTAATCAGGTTCAAAGGCAGCAGTTTCAGATGAGCAGCTCAAGTTTCGGCAATCAGGCACCCACCTGGAGAGCAAGGGAATACAATTCAAGTTTGGCAATCAAGCTCCCACTTGGAGAGCAAGGGAGTACAGTTCAAGTTTCGGTAGTCAGGCGCCCACCTGGAGAGCAAGGGAATACAGTTTAAGTTTCGACATTCAGGCGCCCACCTGGAGAGCAAGGGAATACAGTTGAAGTTTTGGCAATCAGGCGCCCACCTGGAGAGCAAGGGAATGCAACTAAGGTTTTGGCAATCAGGCACCCACCTGGAGAGCAAAGGAATACAATTAAAGTTTCGGTAATCAGGCGCCCACCTGGAGAGCAAGGGAATGCAGTTCAAGTTTTGGCAATCAGGCGCCCACCTGGAGAGCAAGGGAGTACAGTTCAAGTTTGGGAAGTCAGACGCCTATCTGGAGAGAAAGGGAATACAATTCAAGTTTAGGCAATGCGCCCACCTAGAGAGCAAGGGAATACAGTTGAAGTTTTGGCAATCAGGCGCCCACCTGGAGAGCAAGGAAATACAGCCAAGGTTTTGGTAATCAGGCACCCACCTGGAAATCAAGGAAATACAGTTCAAGCTTTGTATTCAGGTGCCCACCTGGAGAGCAAGGGAATACAGTTCAAGTTTCGGCAATCAGGCGCCCACCTGGAGAGCAAGGAAATACATCTAAGGTTTTGGTAATCAGGCGCCCACCTGGAAAGTAAGGGAATACAGTTCAAGTGTTGTAATCAGGCGCCCACCTGGAGAGCAAGGAAGTACAGCTAAGGTTTTGGTAATCAGGCGCCCACCTGGAGAGCAGGGGAATACAGTTCAAGTTTTGACAATCAGGTGCCCACCTGGAGAGCAAGGGAATACAGCTAAGGTTTTGGTAATCAGGCGCCCACCTGGAAAGCAAGGGAATACAGTTAAAGTTTTGGCAATCAGACGCCCACCTGGAGAGCAAGGGAGAACAATACCAATTTTAAGGAAAGGAAACAGATCAAGCGTCGGTAATCAGGAGCCCACCTGGAGAACAAAGCATATCAAGCATCGGTAATCAGGAGCCCACCTGGAGAACAAAGCAGATCAAGCGTTGGTAATCAGGAGCCCACCTGGAGAACAAAGCAGATCAAGCATCGGTAATCAGGAGCCCACCTAGAGAACAAAGCAATTCAAGTATTGTTAATCAAGAGCCCACCTGAAGAACAAAGCAGCAGTTCAAGTGTTGTAATCAGGAGCCCATCTAAAGAACAAAGCAGCAATGTTCAAAGGAAGACGGTTCAAGTTCAGCAATCATGCGTCCACATGGAGAAAAAGAAAGCATCTCAGATTACAATTCAAGTCAGCAACAAGAGAAGCTCGTGGCAAGAATGTGAGTCAACAGTCCGAGGTGATCAACAGAAGTTAGTCACAATAAAAAAAAGAAGAGAAAGGCAAGAAGTTAACTCAAATGCAGAAGTTGATGAAAGATGGGGGCTGCTCAAGACATGGCCGAGGTCACAAGCACTGCATGCCTGGTCTTGATCCGAAAAGCTGAAGAAGGATGAACTAGCACCTGCAACGGCAAGCGTCAAGGTTCAAATCAAAAGTCTGCATGAAGAACCACTCAAGATTCAAGATCAAGCTTCAGAAGACTTAGAGATATGAATCTTATAACTCGTAGTTGATAGGCTTAGCTAGTCTTTTTCATGTTTTGATTTTTGATGTAATAATAGGACCGCGGACCGGAACCTCGGTGGAACGGCACCTCGACTGGCTCTCCACCTCAGTATACTCCATCACCTCACTTACCTCTGAACTACACGTGGCCTGATTCCTTTAAAACCAAGGATATGTAAGCAACTCAGATACCAGGGCTCAGTCACATTCCCTTTTTCTCTTAGTTTTAGTTTCTCCAAATAAGAGTCGGGTCAAAAAACCTGTCTAATCGTTCCTTGTCCGAAAATGCTTCGCGTTTCTTGTCAAAGAGGGGCAGCTGTAGACATGTGATTTTTGACTCTCCCCAGAATTTTTTATATTTTAGCACGTAAATATTTAATTTAGGCCTAATATAGCTATTTCAACTCATTTTTACTCTTTTACTTTTATTTTATTACAAGAAAACGAAAATTACAAAAAAATAGGTTCATTAATGTTTTATAGTCATTTTTAATCTTGAAAAAATACCAAAAAAATAGTTTTGTTTTAATGGTTAGTCTTATTTTAATAATTATTTTTACTTAAGTAGAGCTAATTAATATTTTTGATAATACTTTTAGTTAATTAAGCTAATTTTAAGCATTGCTAGTCATAAAGGCCCAAGTTTCTAGCTCATTCCTTAAGCCCAATACCCAATACCCATTAAGCTAATCCTAGGGAACCTTCTAGACTCTTATTGGAAACAAAAGATAAATAAAAAAACGTAGGGACCTAATACACAAAAGACCTAGGGACTGATTGACAAAATACACAAAATGCAAACGTAGACTCTAGACCTATAAGACCCTAGAGCTGAAAAATACACAAGAGAGGAAGGCCTAAAAAAGTTGCACTGAGAGAGGCGTCTGAAAATCAGCGTCGTTTCAACAGGAGACCCCCTCCCCCTGATTTCTGATCTCCTTCTAACCACCCCACCGCAAACGACCCTTTAACCCTTCTCTCACCAAGCAGCGGCGAACTCGCCAGAGCGGCCATAAACGAACACACATAGAGGACATCCTCCCAAATCTTCATCGTCTTCCCTCCCACAACCCAGCAACTATTTCCTTCTCTAAAATAAAACCAGCAACAACCAACGTTCACCAGTTCTGCCATGAACGGCCACCCCCAAGGAAAATATTAACGGCTTTCACTTCAGCTTCCTCACTCAAGTTGTTGCTTCGCCGGAATCGATCACCGGCGAGTGGCGACGCCACCAGCGACGGACCGTGCCAGAAACCCCGGACCACACTCGTGACTCCGCCTTATACAAAAACGAGGAATATTTTGTTTTCTCTTTTTCATTTTTCTGATTTTCATCTCAAAAATCAGAGGTGTTTGTCCTTTGATTTTCGTTTCAAATGGAGGTCATTTGAGTTGGTGTATGGATTCGAAATTGATTGTGTCAATTCGAGGTTCTGTCAGGATTCGTGTTCGAGCATCCTGTCCGATTTGAGTTCCAATGGCAGTTGTGGTGTTTCATCCGTAGAACTGCTGGACATTTGAATTAATTGAATAACTCATTTTCAGGTCTATTTCTTTCTCACCTACTAGATATTGAATTGTTTTAAGTATTAGTCTTCACTCTGTTTTGATAAATGCCGAACTAGCTATTTGTTGCTCTATTCTTGTGAAATGTTTTAACATCTTATCAACTCTGTTTTTATGTGGATAGTTGCGTCAGTATTGTGTTCACAAGAAAATGTATTGTTGGGGTAATGACTTGGTTGTTGTTAGTGGAAGCTTTGGTCCATTCTTTTACTGTTATTTTTAAACAAGTTATGAAAAGGAGCCATGATATCATCTCCATTGTTTGGTTGTGTTACTTGGGTTAATTTTCACAGACGTTTAATTAGTATTTGGTAGGCCTATTTCCTAAGGCTGTTAAGTTCTATTATTTTGTTACTCTAATCATGTTGATCTTGTCCCAGCTAATCCTTTGTTACTATAATCGCTCGTTTGTTTAAGTTGAATTAGTAAATGTTATTAATCTAGTTTCGTTGATTAGGTGCGATTAATAAATCATCGGAACTATGGGTACGGTTTTTGTGGCGTAGTTGTGATGCCCAATTTCAAATTAGTTTAAATATGAACATCCGTAGTTTGCTTTAGTTGAGTACAATCCTTTGAAATTAGAATCGAGGTGTGTTATTAGTTGAATTTTCCATGGCCCTCGCAAACTTGAAAGCGCGTAGTTGCTTTAAGCGCGCTACTTAAAAAATTACTTCCTAAATTCGGGTGTGCATTTATGTGACCCAGATCCAAATCTCAACAACGTTAAATAAAATGTGTCGTGGACTGCGGGTGCATTTATGTGACGTGGTTCAAGATGTGTTTTAGATAATGTTGAATCATTCCTAAAAAGAATTAAACAAATGCGGTTTAAAAGTTTAAAGGGCACATAGGTTTAAAAATGTTTTAATATCAGATAATTAGGCCAATAATAATAGTTGAGCGACCGAGCTAGAACCACAGAATCCGGGAATGCCTAACACCTTCTCCTGGGTTAACAGAATTTCTTACCCTGGGTTCGCGGACTGTAAAACAGAGTCAATCTTTCCTAGATTCTGGATTTGAACCGGTGACTTGGGACACCATAAATTATCCCAAGTGGAGACTCTGAATCATTAATTAAATAAATCTCGTTTCGATTGTCACTTTAAGTTTGAAAAACTCCCTTATACACCCTCTCGGGGTGTAGTAAAAAAGGAGGTATCACAGATTAGTTTCAGACTTCCTTCTATATAGGTTTTATTGATTTCTTTCCTTATTTGTTGATTTCCCTATGACTCGATTTAAGTTACTTGACTTTCCTTAACTTTTCTGACTCGGTTCATTCATGGACCATTGATTACAAAATCTTTGATCCTTGATTTACTGACTACTAATTGATTTTTCTTACCTTATTTATGTAACCGTATATTTCAAAATTCTGCCCTTAAGTAATTTTTTATGTATTTACCCTTAATTGCATGCCTTGCACAAGATGTTTATTTGATTTCTTCCCTTAAATAGTTTTTCCGTTTGAATCTGAGTTCCTTAACTAAAGGAAGTCTTGAGTGATTGATTCTTAATTGATATTCAGTTCCTTAATTGTTTTTTTACCTTATTTTTACCTATTTTTCACACTATAAATACACGGCTCTTTCATTGACACAAAGAGAGGGGATCACTCATTCATAGTCTTTCTAAACTCACACTTATACGCAATAGTATTCTCTCTTCTTGTCTGCACTGTGGCCTGTTTACAAGACCTACTTCTTTTCTCTATTTGTTTCTTTGAAACTGGTATGTCCTGATTTAAGCTTTAGCACCACGACAATGTATTTATTTACTACTTTTGTATCCATGTCTACTTACTGTTTCTGTATAGTTCAACACTTAAATTAGTATGCTGATTTCTTTCTGCCTGTTTCTATCATGAATCTCAAACCCCTACCTCTATGTGTTTAAGCTACGATTTAAGGCATGGCAATATGCAAATTATTGTCCATGAATTAAATTTGATCCCTTGGGATCCTAGCCTCTAAATAGTGTGTTCTAACAGGGTGTGCTAGCATTCTCCATTGCTGGGTATGCCCACAGCCTGCCTTGCCTCTTTACAATCTTCTTGTTCCCCTAAACCCCTATGTGTACTTATTTGTAACTATTTCCCTTCCCCTTTCCCCTCTCAGAATTATGTTCCTGCACTTGCACTCTCTCTTAGTCTTTACGTTCTGCCCCCTTTTGTGAGCCTTGCCTTGGGACCTTGAGTTCCCTCTGAACTTGGACACTCGAGGGCTAGCCTTTCCACACTGCACTTGTCTTAATCTGGTAATACATTTGGGTGTGAGAACTGCCCAGAGTTCATTTGAGACTCTTAGGGAACTCTGACACACTCAAATTGGAGAAAGGCTTTGGATCATGAATCTTTTGGAGTTGGTTTACCTCATATTTCAGACATGAAGTCTGAATCAGGCTCTCCTTGGTTGTACTTTTAATTTCTAATGTATTCTTTTACTTTTTTCTGGGCTATAATAATTTTGTAATAAACATTTGGGGTTGATTAGTGAAAAGGGCGGGTAATTATGTATGCAAAAAGGGTAGATACCTTATTTATAGGAATTCCGAATTCTGCATTCTCACATAGATACCATGTCTATAGGAAGTCTGAATACTGCACAGATACCACGTCTATAGGAAGTCTGAATACTGCACAGATACCACGTCTATAGGTTTTTGAATTCTGCACATTCAAATGCATATAGATACCATGTCTATATGGAATTCTGAATGTTCATTTTCATATAGAAATCATGATCACAGGTCTGCTACTCTCGTCTAGAAATCATGCCTATAAGTCAATTTGAATTTTGCATATGCATATAGAAAATATGCCTATAGGTCTTTCTGAATCCTGTATATCCATTTTCTCATATAGAAATCATGTTCATAGGTCTTAAACAAATTTCTGCACCTAGATACCATGCTCATAGGACTTAAACATTCAATTGCACTTAGGTATCATGTCTTAAACAGAATTCAACATCTAGATATCATGTTCATAGGTTTAAGACGAGTCTTCTGTATTTTTATACTATGTTTTAAAATCAGTAATGCCTAGAAAGCATGTCTATAGGAGTTTCTAATTGAATTTGATTCGCCTCCCTTAATGTTAAATATAAAATCAGTAACAATAAATACTGTTAGTTGCAGAGCTTATAATCAATTTGTTTAAGTTCTGCCTTTCTCTTAATAATCTGAGTCTCTCACTTAGCTAGTTTAACGAGTATGCATATAGGGTTTCAAATAATTCATTTCAAGTTTTACTGTCTTTTGAATCATGCCTATAGGACCTTTGTCCTAACACTTAGGCAAGCCTTCGGGTAATAGTTGTAAACTGAATCTGTGCTATTAACTATAACTAGCATGCAGGCCTAACTCGGGCTTCTTATCTAAATTATGTAATCAATCAGTCTGCCTCAACCTTTAAGTTCTTTATCAGACCATATACAATATGTGAAAGTCGTGCCAATTATGTGCTTTCTTTGCTCAATGAGGTATATCTGAGCCTTTTACTTGTTATGTGCTACTTGCTATACATTTTTTTTGTATGTCGCCTTTGAAACTACAAATAAGCCTAAGTCCCTCCCTCTTAGGATTAGTAGTCCTAAATTCCTCCGGACTGATAGAATTGGGACGGGTAATAGCATGCAATAAGTAATCGAGACCATTTCGTGCTTTAATACCTTAACGGGATGGGAAGGGTAGATATGGATATGATGACCACGTGATAATGTCACGTGTAGCCCCTCATTGAGGAATGATTACCAGGCATTGTGTGGGGTGATCCATATTTTAATAAACCTAGGACCCCTTTCCCTTTGTTTCTTTGTTTCTTCTAAAAAATTTCAAACTATTTCTTTTAAGAAAATTAGTTTCCTTTTAATTCTTTCCAATTTTGTTTATAACCATTATGTGAAAATCCCCTCTTATTCGAAGTTTTATTTTCCTACATCTTACTTGCACCTAAGTTCACAACAATAGTCTGACCGGGAACCACACTAGTGGATTCAGAGGGGTGCCTAACACCTTTCCCTCGGAATAATTTCAAGCCCTTACCCAATCTCTAATTACTCAAAATCAAACCCTTTTGGTGTCCTAATGCACCTTAATCATTAGGTGGCGACTCTTCAATTCAAACCCAAATTCCAAAAAGGGAATGAGTTGTCCTCCCAAATGTCATAAACCCGATTTCGCTCGAGAAAAAGTGGGTGCGACAAATAGCCCTTCGATAATTGAAAGATTCTCTAAGGCTATCCCGGCAAGAACGACTTAAGACACAACCAAAGCTGGGTCGGCTTATTATTTTGAGCAAAGCACTAGGCTACACTTTATTTTATTTGGTTATTTTTTTGGAAAAATGAGGCCGAACCCTATGTAGGTTGCCTACGTATCCCACATCCGGTATCAAACCTGTGTAGTTCGGTCAATTTTGACATAATCGGAAGAAACATGTTACTGACTCATTTTGAAATGACTTTTTTCCCTTTTTCTCTATTTTTCAACTTTTTTTAAAGAAAAATTCGGTGAAATTTCAGGACATTTTCAAATAACGGGGTTTTCAGAACCGGGATTTATTTCCTTCCTACCTCACTCTTGGTTTTTCTCTTGATTTTCATTTCCTAGCCAGTCAACATGCAAGCCGAAGCAAATAAATGGACAAATAGCACGTAAGATGCATCAGGATGGTCTGTTGTTTTGGGTACACCTATCCTAGACGGACCCAACCCCTGTGTTAGTCCCCAAGGTCAAATGCATACGATGCAAACAAACATTCCTACTAGAGATCCGACATGAGGCTATGTTATTATAGGTTTAAACCTGGGGTTGTGCTCTAGACCTTGCTTACCCGAGCGGATAGCTCGAGCCGAAGTGGGGGCAACGTACCGGGAGCATGAAAGTCTACGCAGCCTCGTAGTATTTGGTATGACTTCTAACAGAAAAGTGGGTCACGCATACGTGTGCACCACATTTTTAGAAGACTTAGAAGGGAGGTGTAAGAAGACAGTTTAATACAGTTCAAATAATATCAAAGCGGTAAATAAGCGGCAATTAGCACATTACGTCCACAAATACAATAATATCAACAAACAATAAAACCAAGCATAGATCATATTAACAAGCTCGAATTCTTGAACCCTGAACCAGAGATTCTGGGTTCAATCCCCAGCAGAATCGCCAGAGCTGTCACACCTCATTTTTTTACCCGAAGGGATATAGGGGAGTTTTTCCAATTTAAGTGACGTAATCGAAACGGGATTATTTATTCAAATTCAGAGTCGCCACTTGGGATAGTTTATGGTTTCCTAAGTCACTGGTTTAAAATCCCGAATCAAGGAAGTTTGACTCTGTTTTACAGTCTGCAAGGCAGAAAAATCCGGGTAAGGAATTATGTTAACCCGGAAGAAGGTGTTAGGCATTCTCGAGTTCCGTGATTTTTGCACGGTCGCTTTAATCATACTTGGCTTAATTAAATAGTCTAATTACTTATTTTATAACCTATGTATATTTTTCTCTTTTAATTTAAGAAGAAAAACTAGGCACGTGTACGTGTACTCATTTGTTTGGTGCGTCAAGAATCATGTCACGTGTACGTATCCATAATTAATAACGATTTATTAATATTAAGAAATTTTGGTCGAAGTTGAGCGAACGCATACACCGAATTATTTTTAGGATCGTAATTATGTCACGCGAACGTGTACGCAACCACGATGATAGATTAAATCGCGCCTAAAACATTTTCTACGAACGTTCATGATTTGTTTCTTTCCTAAGTTTAAGATCAAAATAAAACCAGCATTCAACTAAAAGCCCAAAGTGCGATGGGTTTATTCTAGTCCAAAATCTAACAACTAGCCTACACATTTTTCCAAGATTTTAATTTGTTGCTTTCCTCTTTGGCTAATAATTACTACAAATAAACTTAAACTGAACATTTTAAAATTTCCAACTATGAATCTAATAAAGGCAGTACATATTTTGAAAGGTTTCAATCAAAAAACAAAAACGTTCTACCTAAGGTAACAGAAACGAATCTGGAATTACCCAAACTGTCGATTCATGCCTTACTCTTTACGAAATAGAAGGACAATACGGACACAATATTTTTAAACATAAGAGCCAGCCATTTCTTCAAACTGGAACAAGAATTGTTAATTAACCCAAATACTTAACAGTTACTCAAACTAGAACAAAACTGTGAATTAAAATGTTCAATATTACAATTAATTCAAACACACTAACTATACATGAATGCTAAGGAGACACATCTAAAAGACGATTTAAACATGGAGTTTCTTTTCCTAAGAGTACATGAAGTTGGTGTGAGCATGTAATTTTTGCCCTATATGAATTACTCCTATAAAATCCAAGAAAATAGATTTTTTCTAATTATTTGCCATTTTATAAGATTTTTGTAGGTTTTTTATTGACTGCTTGCATTTTTGTGCACGTTTAATTTTTATTAAAAATCATGAAAATGTCAAAAATACCATGCATGGTATTTAGATTTTGTTTTTATATTTTAGGATTAATTAGTTAATTATTTGTTTTATTAAAAATGAAAATCACAAAAAAATGGCTCGATCTTACATTTTTACCTTTTAATTTTTAGATTATTTATTTTTCTCTTTTAATTTAGGATCAAGTAATTTTTATAATTAGGTAGTTAGTTAGTTTTACAATTTAGATTAATTTAGGATTTTTAATTAAAAAAATAAGAAAAGGAAAGGAAATAAAAGAGGGAATTGAAGAAAGAGATTTTAAAATCTGAATTGGGTTGATTTTACACCAAAATCGGCCCACGACGGCGGCGACACTCCTAACATACCCAAATTAACACCACATAATCCCTGTCCTCTCCTTATTCTGAATCCCCAAATGGTTCCTTTCAAATCCCTACCAAAGGCCACCAAATTCAAATCATGTAATCCTTCCTTTCTCCTCTTCCCAAATATCCCCTTGGTTCCCCTCAAGTCAGCCCAAATTTTGTCGAATTTTAAATCCAAGATTCCGGAGAAAACCTAAATTTTTCTTTTCTTCTTTTCTTGGTCAGTGGTTGGTCAAGTGAACCCAAAGCATCCATTAGTCGACTGTTCTTATTAAGAACAGTCGATTAATGGTAGTTCGAGTTCATTTCTGCTTTGTGAATTTTGGTCGAGTTCATAGTAGTTCCAGTATTGAAAAGAAAAGGTTTAGGTAAGTTTTCCCTCTTTTCCTTCTTTTGTTTGGTTTTAATTCTTGTTCTTCTTCTTCTTCTTCATGTTAACTGTTTGATTTAGCCGCATGTTTTAATTTTATCATTCTTAGACTTTGTTTCCTGTTGTTCATAGCTTGTTGGTCTGCCTCTTTGTTTGTTCATTAGGGTAATTGAAACCTTAGCATTTTAGTATTTGGGATTTATCTTCAATGGCATGAAATTAGTCTAGTTAGGGTTCATATGTATTTTGTTTACCATCCGTGTTTATTTAAATTAATGCTTTTGTTATATTTATTTAGGCAAATGTTTCTATTTACTGATTAATCTAGTTTTTATGTTTGAATTCCAGCATGATTCTGTTAGGCATTTTACTTTGAAATTTTGATCTTTTCTGATTTTTGTTTTGTTTGCCTTAGTCTATTAACCTTTAGAACTTATAGGGACTTAATTAGACTAAAAGAAAACTTAGGGAATTGCAGAACTCTATGAAAAATAAAATATCTAAAAGAAGAAAGTTCTAAAAGTGTACCAACTGTCCAAATTGGTTTAAGAAAGATGCTGAAATGGACAGCTGGACACTTTATCCCCTGTCAAGATGTTGTACTATCCTAAAATTTCAGAATTTAGGATAGAATATGCTTTTTTGATGCTATCTTAAAACACTCTATAAAAAGAAAGCATTCCTTCATTTTCACACACACATACCAGATTTTAGGAACCCTAAAATTACTCTTTAAGTTCAGCTATTGTTTTCTCTAAAAAGAGTTGTTTCCCTTTCTTTTGGATTTGAACAAAAACACTCAAAATCTCTCTTTGATACTCCTGGTTTTCATGAGTTGAGAAATGAATTAAAGAGTGAAGATTCTTGGTTTTCCTTGGGGGTATACTGTTGTTAGCTACTGTTAGCTTTTGAGGTTTTGGTTTGATTTTTGGCTGCTGTTGTTGATTTCTGTTCGGTCAAACTTCAACCAACTCCTTTTTTTCACCTCTTATTTGTTGGGTTTGCTATTGTTTATAGGTATTTAACCTCAGCTCTTTCTCTATGTAATGCCTGAATGATTTATTGAAATGATATAAAATTAGATTTGTAAATAGCATGTGTAGAAATGAAAGCCTTTCATGATAGCAGTAGTTTACCTTGATGTACATTTGATTGGTTTTGACTATATGTGTTTAAAGTTTGAAATGATTTAGCATATAACTTATTCAATGCATGAGTGCTTTTTGTGGCTTTATCTTGCAAAAGTAGCTTTGTCTTATGGCCAAACATTCTGATTATAAATGTTGATCATGAAGTTTTTAGTTATGTTTTCTTTTTTCTTCTTTCATTTATCTGATGGTCCTCTCTTCACTTAAAGCCATTTGTTCTCTTTCTTTATATGTTTGGCTTTGAGCTATTGCTTGCAGATTTGGCCACCAGTTGGCCAAATCAGCAGGTTTCAAAATCTAGAAGTTGGGAATCATGCTGTTTTAACAAAAGGAGACCGAGCTCTAATGGACAAATCATGTCCAATAGAGGCAGGAATTCTTCATGGTGTCAGTTATACAGATCTGTAATAGTTTAGCTTTTGATATAGTTAGTTTATATAATAATTCCTAATGTAAGGTATTGACTTTGAAAAGTTGCTTAGTCTATTTTAGAAGACTGTAATGAATTAGGTTTTAATGTCATGTACTAAGGACTCAAAACAGATACAGTAAGAGTTTAATTATGTGTTTATTATATTTTACAAAACAATAGTGGTGTAAAGGAGTTGGGCTGTGAGCCCACTCAATATAACTGAAAGGTTGCGCATTCGATTAAAGAGGGCTGAATCTGCAGCCCAAGTGAAAGACTAACCTCAAATGATTTGGGCCTAGTCTATAGGCCAAAATTTTGAGTCAGTCTTAGGAGCCTCCCTTTTATCATAAATCGTGAATGTTTTTTTCACATTGCCAAAAAACATTAGTTGATTACTTTTCAGATTAGAATCATGTTAGTGAAAATGAATCTTCGAATTTGGATTGCATTGTTTGAAGTTTTGTTTCTAATTGTATATGTCAAAGTGAACCGTTTTCTTGCAATTCTTTTTGTTAGTTTGGTTAAGTTTTAGAGCATAAAGGTAGATAGGCCCAGATGTTTAGATAATCATAACTGGGCCCGCCTGACATTAGCCCAATGTGGGAAATTTTGATTAAAACTCCTTTAGAAGCAAGGGCCTTTGAGTTCTTTTCTACTGGGCCAAACCCTTGAGCCCAATTACAGCTTTCAAAAGCTGGATTTTCCTAAATTAATCAAGGGGCGAGTCCTTACTGGACCAAGCCCAAACTCTTTTTCAAAATAATTTAGAAGCCAAGACCTTCACATTTTAAGTTTGTCCTTGATTAAAAGATTCTTAGTTTGAACTTCTAATTAGGAGTAAAATATTATTATCCATATACTTTGCTTAAGTGAAATACAAACCTTGTAAAAATAAAATTGAGGTGTGTCGTACGCAAACAAAACCCATAACTTATGGCCCTCACATTAAGTATTAACGTAGTATCGTAAAATACCCTTTTTAAACACTCGTAGTTTGCTTTAGACGCGTTTATAATGAAATCATCATAGCTACGGGTACGGTTCCCGTGACGTAGTTGTGGTATCTAATTCCCAAATTCGAGGGTGCATTTCATGTAACCCGATCATAACAACTTCAAATTTTAATAAAATAAACATGTCGTGAATCGCGGGTGCATTTCATGTAGCGTGATTCGCGTTGTATTTTGTTCTAATAAATAATCCCATGAATCCTAAAAGCGGTTTTAAATTAATAAAAGCGCTCATAATTTTAAAATGCATAATAGGTTTAAAACTTATAATTAATCAGATGTTAGGCCAATTTTAATAGTTTAAGCGACCGTGCTAGAACCACAGAACCCGGGAATGCCTAACACCTTCTCCCGGGTTAACAGAATTCCTTATCTAGAATTTTTGGTTCGCAAACTTATAAAGTAAAGTTAAAATTTCCTCAATTTGGGATTTTAAAATAAATCGGTGACTTGGAACACCAAATAAACGATTCCAAGTGGTGACTCTGATAAATTCATTAATCCCATTTCGATTTATGTCACTTAAATTGGAAAAACTCCCTTATACCCTCTCGGCAGTAAAAAGGGAGGTGTAACAGCTCTGGCGACTCTGCTGGGGATCATAACCCAGAACTTTTGGTTCAGGGTTCAAGAATTCGAGCTTAGAATAATTGTTGCTTTATTTATTATCTGATTTTATATGTTTGAGCCTAATGTGCTAAATGTCGCTTTTTACCGTTTTGATATTGTTTGGACTGTATATAAATTGTTACAAAACCCTCTTCTCTCTAAGTCTTCTAAATCATTTGGGAAGTGTGCACTTCGTGTGACTTTTTTCTGTTAGAGTCATATCCCAATTTTACAATGAAGTTCGGAAAAGTTGCAAAGCCGGCAAGCCAAGTCTAGAACAATACACCCAGGTTTTTAAACCTAGTATAACATAGCCTCATGCCGGATCCCTAGTAGGAATGCTTTTGCATAACATGCATTTGACTTTGGGGACTCAACACAGGGGTTGGGCCCGTCTAGGACAGGTGTACCCGAAATCAAAAGACCATCCTGATGTATTTTACTTGCTACTTGTACATTTATTTGCTTCGGATTGCATGTTGACAGGCTTCTAGGATAAGGGAGAAAAATTGGAAAAATTAAATTGAGGTATGAAAAAGAAAATTTCCAGTCTTTGGAAAATCTGGTGTCCAAAAGTACCGAAACTCTGCCAAAATTTTGAAGAAAAAAAGAGGGAAAATTGTTTCAAAAAAATATTTGGAGTTATTTTCTGTTGCGTCAAAATTGCCCGAACTATGCAAGTTTGATTCTCACCGGGTGTGGGATACGTAGGCAACCCTCACCGGGTCCAACTCCATTTTTGCAAAAAAACAAAAAAAACAAAAATATGAAATGTTGTTATTCTATCGTAAATAAAATTAGGTGATATCGTTCTTGTCTAAATAGCTAAAATGTCCCCAAAAGGGCGGTGGAAGGCTATTTTTGCAAGAATAGCCACCTATGGTCCTTTTTTAAATTTTTGGCCAATTAGTGAACACAACCCTAAAATCCTCTTTCCTGAGGTGCTGAAGGGCCATATTTGCAAAGGTGTTTTTGTTTTGAATTGCAATTTTGAAAAATTGATAATCTTCTCTTCAGTCAAAATAAATCAGGGTCTTTTAACCAATCACTTTAAATAAATGTGCAGGATGAGCACTATTGAAAATGAACTTCTTAAAGTTGTAGAGGAAATCCTGCTAGAACTCCATATGTGGTGGAATGACCTAGGGGAGGTCAGCAGAGGTGCTGCGATAAAAGTTTTAGGCGATCTCATTGGTCTTTTGAAGGTTAAACCGAGATTGGATATAATTGAAGCTCTAATACATTTTTGGGACTCGACGCATAATGTATTCCATTTTTCTGATTATGAGTTGACTCATACACATGAGGAAATAGCGGGCTATGCAGGCCTTAGTGGGAATCTCAGGAACCGGTACCTAGTGGAACCAAGAGCGGTGATTCCTCACAAGTTTTTGGACCTTCTGAGTATCAGTCGGGAAGTCAAAGATGGAAATTTGGCTTAGGGATTTTGCACATTCTACTTCATATACCGTCGTTATGGGGATCCCCATGGTTTTGAGGCTCCGAACACAGGTCTAACTCATTCAGGGAACAAAGGCAAATGGGAAGCACATCGGGGACTGGCCTTTATAGTGTCATTCTTGGGAACCTTAATCTACCCGAGGAAGGATGGACATATAGAGTTGGGGCTCATAGGAATGGCCGACTTCATGATTAAAAAGGCTAATGGCACTATTGTACCAATGATCCTAGTAGAGATTTATTGAGTTTTAACTGTTTGCCGAGCAGGGGGAAAATGGTTTGAGGGTTGAAACATGTTTTTACAACTTTGGATGGAAGAACATCTTTGCCGTCGTCCGGGGTACATGAATTATGGTATGACCGTTCTTAACTGTGTTGAAGAACATGAAAATCGGATGGAGGGTCATGAGTTTCCAGAAGGTACGGAGACTTGGTTTGCACATTTGAGCTCCTTGACTGCAAGCAGAATTGAGTGGACATTCGATTGGCTCCCGGTCACTGAAGTCATTTATATGTCGAACGAAGTATGTTTTCTTCTATTGATGGGTCTTCGGAGCATTCAGCCATATGCTCCACACAGGGTTCTGCGCCAGCTAGGCCGGTACCAAATTATCCCCCATGATGAAGATTTGAGTCAACAAGTCATTGAACTAGGTCTAAAAGTTGCATTCCTAGAAGAAAGGGTTCGCCAGATTTGGCATCAGTGTAGGTTCTTGGAGCCACAGACTCGGGTACGGGATTTGTCCAAGGGTGAGTTAGAGCCCAGTTACACGGCCTGTTATGGTAAGAGGTTTCAAATCCATCAAGAGCTTGAATGGCCCGCCAAAAGGCCACACGTCCAACAGTTCACTGATGGGGCGCGAGAAAAATGAGATTGGTTGGCAAAAGAGATAAGCTACAGGGCCAAGATAAGCAAATTGGAGGGGCAAATCAGAGATCTAAAATTTTATAGTAGTGCACAGGCTGCTGCTGATGAAGGGGAGAAGAAAAAGCTGGCCCAAGAAAACAAAGCCCTTCGAGCCTAGATCCAAAAAATGAAGATAATTGCTGAGAATCAGGAAAGGAGCCGAACGGATGAAAGACTCATAAATGGTCTTAGGAGGAAAATATCTGAGTACGAAAATGATTTGGAAAAATCTGAGGTTAGTCTGGCAAGATGCCGAGCACAGTTGGCGAAGAATGCAAAAGGACGGGCAGAGTTTGTCTGGCAATTGAAAAGGAAATATGATGAAGAAGTCACAAACCTGAAGAAAAAGCTAACTACCCTCGAGAATGAGATGGCCAAACAAATAAAGAACTTTAAAGCAGAGAGGGAACATTGTTATGTGCTAATGTCTCAGCTAGAAGATGACATACAACAGTTGCATGATCAAATCCATCATGACACCCAAGTGCTAGAAGCTAGGTCTCAACAAAATAGACGTTGCTCCAAGAGAAAGACATCATTAGGGAAAAGGGTTAGAGCAATTTCCAACTACATCGTCATGAAATGCCATGAATGTGAGGACATGAATAGAGCCACCTTCTTCGCCGCAGTGATGACCTTTGTTCGCCAAATAATGAATGACCTGGATCGCCTCCAAGGAGATCTTGCACATAGGCCCGTGGCGAGACCGACTGATGTCCCATGGGCCCCTGGAGTAGTTTTGGAAGCACTTATGTATTCTTGATTTTTGTTTCGAGTCTGTATTTTAGTTTCAAGTTCTGGAGTCTGTTTCGAGTCTGTTTTGTTAGTTTTTCAATTCCTAGAAAAGTATGATGGAGTCTTTGTAATAGAAAATTAGAAGTTTTATTTTTAATGAAAATTTAGAAAAACCCCAAAATTGTTTCTTTCTTTTATTTCTGCATTTATTACTTGAACTACGTGATGATCTGATTCACGTGGCGTCATGATACGTAGGCAATCCCCATCGGATTTAGTCATGTGTTTAAATAAAAGAGAGATGGAAAACAAGAAAGAGAGAAAACTAGAAAAAAAAAAAAAATAAGAGAGAAAATAACGAGAGAGTGTAAAAGAGAGCAAGATACAGGGAAATAAAAAAAAGCCGGGATGAGACACACAACCATTGCCAAACATATAGAAACACATTTAACTGTATAGGTGCATCACATCCCCCAATGTGCGATTCCCTATGTGTTAATTGCCTCAAACTAACCAGTTTGTTGTGTTTGATGTTGAGATTTAGGTTTTGTTCTTTAAGGTGGTTGGTATTGTGGTAACCTGGCTTCGCACCCGTACTTTACGAGGTCCAAAGGAAGTGTCGAAATGACGTCAGAAATTCAGCTACCAACAATTACCCCCTCAGATGATTGCTCGTTGTCGGTAATCCCGACGTCAGAGTCAGCAGCTGCTGAAGAGAACAGGGCACTGTGCCTCCGCATGTTGGAAATGTGGGAGGCTTGGTATAACGGTAGAGATCCGCCTAGTGCAATACCTGGTTTTCCTAAACTGATTCCCAGAACAAGTAGGACCTCCAACATCCCCATAAATTACCGGACCACCCCATTTGGATACCCCACTATGTCAGCCCATTTTACTAGAACGCCTTCTAAGGTTCGCCCCCAGGCTGTGGTTTGGGAGTTTCGTCCAACATATTCATCGCACCACCAACTTCAGCTACAATACAGCCAACCCTTCCCAGGTCAAGTTTTGATCCATCATCCTTTACTTTCAAAACACCGCCTTTTCCATCGGACACTGCTTATTTCACCACCAATTCTTACCCTCAACAACCTCGGTATGAGTTTACTATAGGACAAGAGAGAGCTACAAAGAATTCTGAGCAAGAGGAAATCACTCGGAAAATGAGAACATGGAACAAAGCCTCAATAATATACAAGGTTTAAGCGGCCAGAAGAGCGTATCCTACGTTGATTTATGTATGTTCTTGCATGTTCATCTGCCCATTGGTTTTAAGACTCCCAAGTTCGAAAAATATGACGGACACTGGGATCCCATAGCCCACCTCAAGAGGTATTGCAATCAATTAAGAGGGGCAGGCGGAAGAGAAGAACTCCTAATGGCTTATTTCGGAGAAAGTCTAGTCGGCATTGCATCCGAGTGGTATATGGATCAAGACATATCTTGCTGGCATATATGGGATGATTTGGCTCGAGATTTTGTCAGGCAATTCCAGTACAACATAGACATAGCTCCAGACAGAAATTCTTTATCCAATCTCAAAAAGAAGTCTTTGGAGAGCTTTCGAGAGTACACCGTCAAGTGGCGTGAACAAGCTTCCAGGGTGACACCCCCAATGGATGAGACCGAGATGGTCAGTGTCTTCCTGCAAGCCCACGAGGCTGATTACTTCCAAAACATGATGTCCGCTATGGGCAAGCCATTTGCGGAAGCCATAAAGATTGGGGAAATGGTAGAGAATGGTTTGAAAACGGGTCGCATCCTGAGCCAGTCAGCTATAAGAGCTACTTCTCAAGCAATCCAAAGTGGGTCAGGGGGTGCGGCGAACCGGAAAAATAAAGAAGAAGTGTCAATGGCAGCTTCAAGTTTGAGAAACCTCCATCAGCCCTAAGGTTACATCCCCACGAACACCCTACAACATTATTATCCTTACCAGGATATTATGCTATGACTCCTCAGCCTTATATGGTGATGAATGCCCAGCCATACGCTCGGCCACAACAACAATTTAACCAACTCCACCTCCTAGAAAATAACCCTCCTCACCAAGCTCCATATAATCCCCGTCCCCCATAAAATAATTTCCCATATAATGCATGTGCCCGTGAGCCACCTAGAAGAACAAATTTCACACCCATTGGTGAGTCGTATTCCATCCTCTTCCTAAAGTTGGTCCAAATGGGTCTGTTGCAGCTCGTACCTCCAAACAAGCAAAATCAAGTGTCGCCCTCCTATCGATACGGTGCCCAATATGCTTATCATTCAGGGGTAGAAGGGCACGACACTGAGGATTGTTGGACACTAAAAAGGGCGATTGAAAATCCGATAGAACAAAAACAGATAGTGCTAAGGGAGGAAGAGGTCCCTAATGTGACCAACAACCCTTTACCAGCCTACAACAACGGGCCAGTTATTGGGATGATCTATGAAGACAAAGAGTTTGACCCGGCTTTAAAAGCTATCATTGTTATTGCTGATGTTGAAAAGAAGCCTAAAACGGTAGCAAAGCGAGCTAAGGATGAGGAAAAAAAAAAGCAATCCCATTCCTCTAAATATAGAAAAGGTTGGGGAAACCAAGAACGGGGCAGTGCCTCCTAAAGATGTCATTCTATATGTTCCTAGGGCACCCAGGAAAGAACAGTTTATGTTGAGTCCCCCCAATATATTTGAGCAAAACAAGGTCACGCTGATAATACCAACGATGTATGTGACAAAAGGGATTTATGTGGCGCGAGGGATGGTAATTTCACACAGGCTGACTGAGCCCGTGGTTATCAGCCGCGCACCACAGAAGCCCATGAAGGATCCCACTGTCATCCCCTGGAACTACAACAAAGTGGTTGTGATGTACAAGGGAAAAGAAATAATGGGGGAAGTGAATGAAACAAACCCGTCTGAGAAGTACCTCAGTCTGGAAGAAGTGAACAATGCCAAACATAAGCGTTTTCCACTTAAAAAGTCAGTCAGTGCTGAAGAGGCCAAGGAATTCTTCGGAAAAATGAAAACCTCGGATTATGATGTAATTGACCATCTCCGGAAGTCTCCCTCCCAGGTCTCACTATTGTCTCTACTGATAAGTTCAAATGAGCATCAGAAAGTGTTGATAAAGACCCTCAATGAAGCATATTTTCCGATTGACACCACTGTTGAGCAACTGGAAAGAATGGCAGAATAATTCTTTGAAGTCAACCGGATTTCATTTAGCAGAACTGACTTGCCTCCGGAAGGGGCCGCCCACAATAAAGCCCTTTATTTGATAGTTAAATGTAAAGGTTACTACGTGAAAAGAGTCATGCAGGATAGTGGATCTGGGGTTGACATCTACCCTCTCTCAACTTTGCAAAAAATGGAAATTGGGACTGAGAGAATCAGGCCTAACAATGTTTGTGTACGTGCTTTTGACAGCATCAAGAGAGACACAATAGGGGAGA
This sequence comes from Nicotiana sylvestris, assembly GCF_000393655.2. NCBI lineage: Eukaryota > Viridiplantae > Streptophyta > Magnoliopsida > Solanales > Solanaceae > Nicotiana > Nicotiana sylvestris. The sequence goes on along the minus strand of NC_091059.1, from coordinate 136,521,740 downwards.
TTGATTTGATCTTAACTATCGGCCCTGTGGAATTTGAAGTGACATTTCAGGTCTTGGACATGGGCACTTCTTACAATTTTCTACTAGGAAAGCTTTAGATTCATGCGGCAGGGGCCGTACCTTTTACTCTACACCAAATGGTTAATTTTGAACACGAATATCAGGAAATTGTGGTCCATGGAGAAGATGAGCAATCAATTTATAGAGACCCATTAGTCCCATGTCTGGAGTCTAAAGAAGGTAGCGAGCACATAGTCTACCAAGCTTTTGAGATTGTGGTCGCAGACCAATGTGAGGAAGGAACCCCGTGTCCTCAACCCTTTTTATCCAACGCATCAATCATGGTTGCCAGTGAGATGATCAGGCATGGCTACAAGACCAGGAAAGGGCTCGGGGCATCTTTGCAAGGCATTACGGAGCCCATTACCTTGACTACCAGTAAGAACTTCTTTGGTGTCAGTTTCCAAGCTACAGAAGTCGACGTGAAATGGGCTAAAGAACGTAAGAACAACGGGTGGGTTCTACCTCAGCCGGTCCCGCATCTTGCCGTAACTTTTGTTAAACCAGGGTATATAGAGGAAGAAGATAAGGCCCTCAAGGCCGAAGAAATTGAGGACATCTGTAGGGCAATGAGGCAAATGTTATATGAGGCTCATATGGTCTAGCCGGGAGAAGGCTCGAGCACTGCTAAGGTGAAATACATGGGGCCAGATGCCAAGCTACAAAACTGGAATTCTACTCTGTTCCCAGTCAGGCGGGAATCCCGGTAGTCCAGTCTTGCCACCTTTTTTGCATTCCGAGTTATTCCAGGGTGTAACTCGAATGTTTCTTTTAGTTTATTGTCTTTAAAATTCCAATGTAAACCCTTTTATCTTCAAATTCAATGAAATAAAATCAATATTTCATCGTCTATGAATCTCTTTCTTTACTCTTTCTGATTTTTGTTACTTTTCTTATTTTTTCTTTCAGTTCTAATAATGCAGATTTAAATAACATGACATACTTGCAGACTTCATGCCCAGATCCTAACACGTTGTCTAACTGTGAAATAATGAACCAAGAACCAGAATATGATGAAGATGGGGCTTTTAGGGAAATAAACCGAGAATTGGAATAATTTGAGAATACGCCTAAGCCAAACCTAAATGAAACTGAGCCAGTTAATTTGGGTAGTTCAAAAGAGGTCCAAGAAACCATGATAAGCATTCACATTGATTAAAGAACTAGGGATGCATTGATCCAACTTTTGTTTGAATTCAAAGATGTGTTTGCTTGGTCCTATGATGATATGTCAGGACTAAATGTTGATTTAGTGGTGCACACATTGCCAACTTACCCAGATCATCCCCCTGTCCAGCAAAAATAGAGAAAGTTCAAAACTAACATCAGTGACAAGATCAAAGAAGGGGTCACCAAACAGTTAAAAGCGGGTGTGATCCAAGTGGTCCGATACACCACGTGGTTGGCTAATGTGGTTCCAGTGCCAAAGAAAGATGGGAAAACCTGAGTGTGTGTTGACTATCGGGATTTGAACAAAGCAAGTCCCAAAGACAACTTCCTTTTGCCGAACATCCACATCCTTGTTGACAATTGTGCCAAACATGAGATATAGTCTTTCGTAGATTGTTATGCTGGATATCATCAGGTCTTGATAGATGAAGAAAATGCGGAAAAGACAGCCTTCACCACACCCTGGGGCACTTATTGTTACAGAGTCATGCCTTTTGTTTGAAGAACGTCGGGGCAAATTACATGAGGACTATGACTGCCATCTTTCATGACATGATGAACCAAGAAATCGAGGTGTATGTGGACGATGTGATCATCAAATCAAGAACGCAGGACGACCATGTTCGGGATTTGACAAAGTTCTTTGAGCGTCTGTGTAAGTATGACTTAAAGTTAAATCCAGCTAAGTGTGCATTTGGAGTACCATCCGGGAAACTTTTGGGGTTTGTAGTTAGTCGGAGGGGCATCGAGTTAGATCCAACAAAGATAAAGTCTATTCGGGATTTGCCCCCTCCAAGAACCAAGAAAGAGGTTATGAATCTGTTGGGTAGGTTGAATTACATCAGCAGATTCATTGCTCAGTTGACTTCCACATGTGATCCCATCTTTAAGTTGTTGAAGAAAGATGCGGCGATTAGATGGATAGATGAGTATCAGGAAGCCTTCGACAAAATCAAAGAATATTTGTCAAATCCACCACTGTTGGTTCCACCTGAGCCGGGAAGGCCTTTGTTTTTGTACCTGACAGTATTGGAGAATTCTTTTGAATGTGTTCTCGGGCAACATGATGTGACCAGGAAGAAAGAACAGGCCATATACTACTTGAGCAAGAAGTTTACTAGTTATGAAGCCAAATACACTTTGTCGGAAAGACTTGTTGCGCCCTAACATGGGTCGCTCAGAAGCTTAGGCATTACTTGTTGGCTTATACCACTTACCTCATAACCAGGTTGGACCCTTTGAAGTACATATTCCAGAAGCCAATGCCCACAGGGAGGTTAGCAAAATGACAAATCCTACTCACCGAGTTTGACATAGTCTATGTCACCCGTACGACAATGAAAGCTCAAGCTTTAGCGGATCACCTGGCTGAAAATCTTGTTGATGATGAATACCAACCTTTGAGTACTTACTTTCTGGACGAGGAAGTAAATTCAGTTGAGGTAATCTCAGAAGACACTAGTGCTTGGAAAATGTTCTTCGATGGAGCTGTGAATGCAAAAAGTGTCGGGATTGGGGCAATTTTGATTTCGCCCACTGGTCAGTACTATCCAACCACAGCCCGGCTTCAGTTTTTCTGCACAAACAACACTGCCGAGTATGAATCCTGCACTATGGGCATGAACATGGCAATCGATCAGGATGTGGAAGAATTATTAATCATGGGAGATTCAGACTTGATTATCCGACAAGCTCAAGGTGAATGGGAAACTCGGGATGTCAAGCTTATTCCATACAGGCAACATGTGGAAGATCTCAGCAAGCGGTTCAAGTCCATCGAGTTCAGGTACATTCCTCGGTTTCATAATGAGTTAGCTGATGCACTAGCTACTCTGGCCTCGATGCTGCCATATCCAGGAAATGTCCACATTGACCCGCTGGAAATCCAAATTCGAGAAAGGCATGGTTATTGCAGCGCAGTTGAAATAGATCCTGATGTTCAGCCATGGTATCATGATATCAAAAGATTCTTGAAAATAAAAGAATATCCCGAGCAAACTAGTGGAGATCAAAAGAGAACCATTAGAAGGCTTGCCAGTGGTTTCTTCTTGAGCGGAGAGGTCTTGTACAAAAGGACTCCAGATCTCAACCTTTTAAGATGTGTGGATGCCCAGGAGGCAGGAAGAATCATGAATGAAATACATGTAGGGGTATGTGGTCCCCATATGAATGGGTACGTCCTTGCAAAGAAAATCCTTCGAGCAGGCTATTACTGGATGACTATGGAAAAGGATTGATTTAGTTTTGTCAGAAAGTGTCATCAGTGTCAGGTACACGATGACCTGATTCATGCACCATCTTCAAAACTGCATCTTATGCCAGCATCATGGCCATTCGTTGCCTGGGGTATGGATGTCATTGGGCCAATCGAGCCAAAAGCTTCAAATTGTCACAAATTCATATTGGTTGCCATTGACTACTTCACAAAATGGGTTAAAGTAGTCACTCTCAAAGCCATCACTAAGAAAGTAGTGGTAGACTTCGTGCACGCCAACATCATCTATCGTTTTGGTATTCCTAAACCTATCATTACGGACAATGCTGCAAATTTGAATAGTCATTTGATAAGGGAGATATGTGAGCAGTTTAAGATCACGCATCAGAATTCTACCCCTTATCGGCCTAAAGCTAATGGTGTTGTTGAAGCAGTAAACAAGAACATCAAGAAGATTCTTAGAAAAATGATTGAAAGTTCTAGAAAATGGCATGAAAAGTTGTCGTTTGCATTGTTGGGACATCGCACAACTGTGCGCACATCAGTTGAAGCAACACCCTATCTATTGGTTTATGGCACTGAAGTCGTAATACCCGCAGAAGTTGAAATTCCATCTCTTCGAATCATCGTTGAAGCCTAGATTGAGGATAGTGAGTGGGTCGAAACCCGTTTAGAACAGTTTACTTTGATTGATGAAAAGCGGATAGCCGCAGTTTGCCACGGGCAGTTGTATCAACAAAGAATGGCCCGTGCCTACAACAAGAAAGTGTGGCCTAGGAACTTTGAAGTGGGGAAACTCGTTTTGAGACGTATTCTCCCGCATCACAAATAAGCAAAAGGAAAGTTCGTCCAAACTGAAAGGTCCATATATTATAAGAAAATTATTATCGAAAGGGACATTGTACTTGGGAAACATTGAAGGAAATGACCCTAAAACAGCTATCAATGCAGATGCGGTCAGAAGGTATTACGTTTATTCATTCTGCGATACTAAGATTCTCCGGTTGTTTGACGAAGGCTTTCATTCTCGCTACCCAAATACTTCAACGCTTTGCCAACCGTTTTGAGCCGGTTACTTTTCTTTGATTACCCTTTTTTGAACCTGAAAGCATTTGTAAAAAAAAGCAAAAATAAAACAAAATCAAAAAACAAAGTTACCCTGAATAACGTTCGACTTGATTCCGAAAGGATACGTAGGCAGCCTCTCTCTGGGGTTCAGTCACACCAACAAAAAATCCACATTTCCCCAAAAACTGAAACTGGGGCAGAATTTATAATGCTTTGGCGACAATTTGCCTGAAAGGTTCCAAAGTTGTAATTCAATCCAATCTTTTACCTTAAACCCTATTCAAAGTCCTTCTGATCAATTGGTAAAGATGTTCAAAATGGAAGGTTGTTGGATTTGATACAATCAAGTGAGAGAAATAAAATAAGAGAGTCTTATTGGTGAAAACCCACATGGGCACTGTAAGGCGATGGTGAGCAGAGAAATTAAAAATGAGAGAGTATTGTTAGTGAAAACTCGCAAGGAGCACTATAAGGCGACGATGAGAAGATAAATGAGAGAGGTCAGTTGGTGAAAACCTGTAAAGGGTGTCATTGATCGAAAAGAAGGAAATCCTTACAACCATCGGCACTGATAGAGTCCTGGTAGGGTTCCTCGGTTTTGAGATACGAGTTATGATGGGTTTATGAGAGATTGGATGGTTTCACAGATCGGGTATCCAGTCCAAGAAGCATGTCATGTCTATTGAAGTCTGCATGCACTCCAGATAAGTCCTTCTTTCTTTCCCCCCAAAGGGACACTTCTCGTTAAATTCACTATCCTGTCCTTTGTTTACTTTTCTTTGAATCCCTTTCAGTTTAATCCTTCACCGAAACTAATACAAAGAAAAAATGGCAAGATTGGTTTTACAGGGTTCTGCTTAACAAAAGCCAAATTCAAGGAAAAGCGCCCAACCTCAGTAGGTGCATCAAGTCAATCTCGATTGGCCAAGATGGCTGATGCTCTAGATTCAAAATTATTGAAAAGGAAAGAAATCCAAAGTCAAGTGCCCATAAAGGTAAAATAAGATGAAAAGGCCAAAGCCCCACATGGGCTAACCGTCACGCGGAATTTTGGAAAGTTAAGATCCTTGGGTTTAGAAAGGAAACCGATCTCCGGAAAGCCAATGGGCAATAGAGATTTTCATCGAAAGAGTTAGGCCGAGATCAAGTGACCAAAACAATCAAGGCCACAAAACCAACCACCGTTTCAAACTGACAAATTGTTCTTTGATTTGAAAACAGGTGCAGTCCAAAACAACCTTGCAACAAGCAGGAGCAATAAAAGCAAGGCACACAGAAACCAAAACGGTTCTGCAGCAATGTTGACCCGAAAAGGGAAGTCTTTTTAAACCCTTCATTCATTCCCCTAAATAAAATGAAGAGTGAAGTAAAAAAATCAAAATCATGGTAGCCTAGGGTCCCCAATCTCTAGCTGCGTTTTTCCAACATACGGTCCCATTCCCTAGGCACTCCCAGCATAACCTGTTAGTCTTTTCTATTATAGGATTTCACTCCTTAGTTGATCCTCGGCATAACCCGTGGACCTCCCCGGTATAACCCAAAGACTTTTTTTTCTTTTCCGACATAACTCGATGACTTTCCCGGCATAACTCGTGGACCTCCCCGGCATAACTCGAAGATCTTTTTCTTTTCCGGAATAACCCGATAACTTTCCTCGGCATAACCCGTGGACCTCCCCGGCATAACCCGAGGACCTTTTTTCTTTTTCGGCATAACCTGATGACTTTCCCAGCATAACCTGTGGACCTCCCGACATAACCCGAGGACCTTTTTTATTTTCCGGCATAACCCGATGACTTTCCCGGCATAACCCGTGGACCTCCCCGGCATAACCCGAGGACCTTTTTTATTTTTCGTCATAACTCGATGACTTTCCCGACATAACCCGTAGACCTCCCCGGCATAACCCGAGGACCTTTTTTTCTTTTCCGGCATAACCTAGTGACTTTTCCGGCATAACTCGTGGACCTCCCAAGCATAACCCGAGGACCTTTTTTCTTTTCCGGCATAACCCGATGACTTTCCCAGCATAACCCGATGACCTTCCCCGACATAACTCGAGGACCTTTTTTTTCTTTTCTTTTCTTTTCTGGCATAACCCGATGACTTTCCCGGCATAATCCGAGGACCTTTCTGGCATAACTCGGTCATTTTTCCAGCATAACCTAGTAATCTTCCCAACTTGGGGCTTCCGATCCCCATTTGATTGCATTTTAGATATAGGGTCTCCACTTCCTGATCTCTTTTTCTCAGGGATGCACAATCCCGATTTTAATTGTTTTCAATAAAGAAATAGTTTAGATTTTTGTTACAATAACTCACGAAATTTTCCTAGTGAAAACTAGGGTATTTCGTTCATTTGTTTGCTTTGGTGCCTGAACAGGTCTTCACCGTAAGGCACAAGGTTTGAGATGACCAAAAGAAAAAGTCTCAACCCAAATAAAAGAAAAGAAGAACAAAAAAAGAAGTTAAACTCTAAGTGTAGAAGAGGAGAAAAGATGCGGACTGTCCAAGATATGATTAAAGTCACAAGGTTTGCATGTCCTACCTTGATCCAAAAAGCTGAAGAAGAATGAACCAGCAGTTGCAGCTAATGAGCATCAAGATTCAAATCAGAGTCTGCAGGAAGAATCATCCAAGACTCATGATCAAGCTTCGGAAGGTTTATAGATAGGAATCTTATAACTCGTAGTTGATAGGCTTAGCTAATCTACCTTTTCATCTTTTATTTCGGTGTAATAAAGAGCTCAGCAAGCAGAAACAGCAGTGAAATCACAGTTTCCTGGTAGTCCCAGCTACCAAAACTTCCAGAACTACACTGACCTGATTCCTTTATAGCCAAGGATATGTAGGCAACCTCAGAAGTAATGTTCGGTCAGATTTTTTCAAAAGATGCTTCCCACGGAGTTTCAAACGAGCAAAAATCGCTCGTAATTGCTTATTTTATCTTTGCCCGAAAACCTTCGTGTTTCCGAGCAAAGAGGGGCAGTTGTGAGCATGTGATTTTTGCCCTATATGAATTACTCTTATAAAATCCAAGAAAATAGATTTTGTTCAATTATTTGTCATTTTATAGGATTTTTGTAGGTTTTTTATTGACTGCTTGCATTTTTGTGCACATTTATTTTTTATTAAAAATCATGAAAATGTCAAAAATACCATGCATGGTATTTAGATTTTGTTTTTACATTTTTAGGATTAATTAGTTAATTATTTATTTAATTAAAAATGAAAATCACAAAAAAAAATGGCTCATCTTACATTTTTACCTTTTAATTTTTAAATTATTGATTTTTCTCTTTTAATTTAGGATCAAGTAATTTTTATAATTAGGTAATTATTTAGTTTTACAATTTAGATTAATTTAGAATTTTAATTTATGATTTTTAATTAAAAAAGGAAATAAAAGGGGAAATTGAAGAAAGGGGTTTTAAAATTTGAATTGGGTTGATTTTACACCAAACCGACCCAAACGACCCCGTTTTGGGCCCTTGTCATCAAAGCCGTTGATAACGGCTGTGAACTGGGCGTTTGTTTTGTATAAAAATGTTCGAAAACTGGTCCACCCATTCAAACCCCCTCCCCCCATTTCACTTCATCCATGTCTGTAACCCCAAATCCTAGCCGCCTTAGAACCTTTCGCCGGCTCCGCCTTGTTCCACTGCCAGAAATCACCCCACGGCGGCGGCGACACTCCAAACACACCCAAATATACACCCCATAAATCCCTGTCCTCTCCTTATTATGAATCCCCAAATGGTTCCTTTCAAATCCCTACCAAAAGCCTCGGATCTTAGATCCAAAAATCAGTGTCTAAACCCTAAGTCACCCAAACGCCACCAAATTCACACCATGTAATCCTTTCTTTCTCCTCTTCCCAAATATCCCCTTGGTTCCCCTCAAGTCAGCCCCAATTTTGTCAAATTTTAAATCCAAGATTCCGGAGAAAATTTTTTCTTTTCTTCTTTTCTTGGTCAGTGGTTGGTCAAGTGAACCCAAAACATCCATTAGTTGACTATTCTTGTTAAGAACAGTCGATTAATAGTAGTTCGAGTTCATTTCTGCCTTGTGAATTTTGGTCGAGTTCATAGTGGTTCCAGTATTAAAAAGAAAAAGTTTAGTTAAGTTTTCCTTCTTTTCCTTCTTTTGTTTGGTTTTATTTCTTGTTCTTCTTCTGCATGTTAACTGTTCGATTTTGGCCAGGTGTTTTAATCTTACCATTCTTAGACTTTTTTTCCTATTGTTCATAGCTTTTTGTTCTGCCTCTTTGTTTGTTCATTAGGGCAATTGAAACCTCAACATTTTAGTATTTGGGATTTATCTTCAATGGCATGAAATTAGTCTAGTTAGGGTTCATATGTATTTTGTTTACCATCCGTGTTTATTTAAATTCATGCTTTTGCTAGATTTATTTAGGCAAACGTTTTTATTTACTAATTAACCTAGTTTTTATGTTTGAATTCCAGCATGGTTCTGTTAGGCATTTTACTTTGAAATTTTGATCTTTTCTGATTTTTGTTTTGTATGTCATAGTTTGTTAACCTTTAGAACTTATAGAGACTTAATTAGACTAAAAGAAAACTTAGGGGGTTGCGAAACTCTATAAAAAATGAAATATCTAAAAGAAGAAAGTTCTAGAAGTGTACCAGCTGTCGAAATTGGTTTAAAAAAGGTGCTGAAATGGACAGTTGAATATTTTATCCCCTGTTAAGATGTTGTACTATCCTAAAATTCCAGAATTTAGGATAGAGTATGCTTTTTTGATGCTATCTTAAAACACTCTATAAAAAAAAGCATTCCTTCATTTTCACACACACAGACCAGATTTTAGGAACCCTAAAAATACTCTCTAAGTTCAGCTACTATTTTCTATAAAAAGAGTTGTTTCCTTTTCTTTTGGATTTGAACAAAAATACTCAAAATCTCTCTTTGTGTTACGCCCCGCAATAATACGTATATTACGTCTCGCAGTATTAAGCTATGACAGTGTTGCACCAAGCAATATTACATTACGGTGGATTTATGCTTTGCAGTATTAAGTTACGACGATATTGCACCCTGTAGTATTGTACGTTAGATTTGTCGTAAGGTAATTAACATCAGTCCAAGTAAAAGATTATTTGTAGATTATAAGAATTATGCTATTTATAACAAGCGATGAATAAGTGTTATGAAGGATAAAGGGGTACACGAAGTAACGAAAACGAGTTTCGTTGGGAATGGCCAATTTGGAATAAAATACGGATCGAGCGATAATATCCGATAATTATAAATTAGTACCATACAAGGTACCATATGACCACGGTAGTGTAATATATAAATTATATATGAAGTATTTTGAAAATAAATAGAATTTTAAGTAATTTGTGATAATTTTTTAAATTGTGCGGGTAATAGATTGAATACTAACAAAACATTACCTGGTTAACTAATAAGTTGATAAAACTTAATTAATTATACTCCAAAAGATATGTGGCAACATATGAAATGACTAAGCAATTAAAATACCCTATGTGGCAACATAGGAAATGATAGTTATCCAAAAGTTAAATACATGTCCAAGTCTTAGAATTCAAGGACACCAAAGTGACGTTATTCATTTTCATAGAAAAGATAAGAGAGGTTTCTTTCTTAATTAAGAAAAGTTAGAAGCTAAGGAAATTGTTAGAATTCTGTATTTCAAGCAAATCTCTTACATAAAATGTTAAGAGTCAGAAGCTAAAGTATTCTTTGAATCAAAATGAATTCAATAAAATTCTTTCCAAAACTTCAAACGACAGAAACGTGTTGCCCTAAATTCTAAAAATAAAATGTTTTCCTCTCAATTTCAAGAAAACAGAATTGTTTCGTTTCAAGATTTTTAAGAACCAAAATCAAGTTTTCGTCCATGAATTTCTAAAGAGCGGAGGCAAATTTCGTTCAATCAACGAAGGTTTTACAACGAAATATTATACGGAGTTTTCCACACTCCAGGTATGTTAAGGCTATCCCTTCTTTCTTTTGGCATGATCCATACGATATGAACGAAACGTGCAAATGCACAAATTCCATAAGTGACTCTACTCATAGAAGTAATAAAAATATCTATGTTCTTTAATTCTCATTTGTCATAATATTTTATCATTTGTTCATGGGTCTCAGAAAAATATGAAAGTTGAAAAGATGTTACTTTATGATATTGCTCAAGAGGCAAAGTGGTCTTATGACCTTCCGAATGATTTTATTGACGTACTTTTCTTGCATTGCATTCATGTGCATTGATCCATGGCCAGATGGCGTTATATACACGTATATATGTAAATATATTTATATGGAATGGGAAAAGGTTACGACGTTATATACGCACCACCACCTGATCAGCCGGTATATGATGATGATGTTGCCCACAGTGGCCGAAATATGATTCAAACGGCGTTATATATGCATATATTTGTAAGTATGATTCAAACAGCATTATATATGCGTATATATGTGTGTGTGTGTATATATATATATATATATATATATATATATATATATATATATATGTATATGGGATATGGGAAAGGTTATGGCGTTATATACGCACCACCACCTGATCAGCTGGTATACGATGATGATTTTGCCCACAGTGGACGATATGATATGATGGGATGCCCTCAGAGGCTGATGATATTATGAAATATGTACCTATGCACGACATGACATTCATACGCATATGTATGACGTTAAAAGTAATTTATGATTTACAAAGTTATTCAGACTTACAGGTTGAGTCATGTACTCTATATGTCTTCCATATCTCTCATGTATTTATTTATGTGCCTTACATACTCAGTACATTATTCGTACTGACGTCCCTTTTGCCTGGGGACGCTGCGTTTCATGCCCGCAGGTCCTGATAGACAGGTCGAGAGCCCTCCAAGTAGGCTATCATCTCAGCGAAAGATGTTGGTGCGCTCCATTTGCTTCGGAGTTGCTTGTTTGGTTAGTATGATTTAGACGTGTATTGTTCGGTATGGCGGGACTCTGTCCCAACCCTTATGACATTTATGTATTCTTAGAGGCTTGTAGACATATGTCGTGTACATAAAAGATTGTACGACCTTGTCGGCCTATGTTTTGAGTTTATAAAGGATCATGTTGGCCTATTAGGCCCGTATGCATGTATATATGATGATGTATTAAAAAAGATACGTTACGTTGGTACTCAGTTGAGTAAGGTACCGGGTACTCGTACCGAACCATCGGTTTGGGTCGTGACAAAAGTGGTATCAGAGAAGTTTCGTCCTAGGGAGTCTACAAGTCGTGTCTCGTAGAGTCTTATTTATGGGTGTGTCGTGCACCACACTTATAAGCAGGAGGCTACAGGGCATTTAGGATTGTCACTCTTTCTTCTTACTCTAGATCATGTGGTAGAGCTCACTTATAAGAATTCAAATTCTGAATTTTTTTTATTCACAATAAGGCGATACCTATATCCGAAAAGAAGGTTGGAAAGAGAGATTGTTGTGGAAAAGCTAAGTTAGAGGAATTGGATTTTTGTATGATGCCTACGATAAGTAAATGTGAGGTCTTTAGCAGATCATGGGTGTACTGAAAGGTGTAAGCTTCCTGATAAGAATCCTTAAGGTAAGAATGCCTATCCATCTTTATGGTGAAAGACAATGAGAGATTAAGAAGATAAATACAAGTTTCAACAAGCAAAAGAAGCAAGATGAAGAAGGGTACGAGGCGCCCAGTTAATAAAAGTTAACAACATTAATAATTGAGGCATAGGAACATAAGCTTTTTGAGTTATATTCAATAGTAATAGAAGTATATACAATTTGTCGCACCCCTTCCAGATATGCCCTATGGGGGTTAACAAAAGTAGTATAAGAAGATATGATGGATAAACTGATAGCATCAGTTGACATTTCTGAAGGATATTACAAATGTGCTAATAGATCTCTTTATGAGACACTTAGATGGTGCACTCTAAAATAGTGCAGCCAGGTATGAGTACTACAAAGACATGCACTATAAGCCTTGAAGGGATAAATATTATCTTAGTGTGGCTCGTATCCCTTGTAAAGCGAGAACGTTAAGCAACTTGGAGAACCACTGGATGGAGCAAAGAAAACCTAAAAGCGAAAGAATGTTGTATTGAAGTTTTCACAAGAAAAGGGATATGCAAAAATATTAGCAGAGTAATGAGAAGAGAGATAAGGAAACATTATTAATAAGGTGTGATACATGGATGGCAACGGTAGATAAAAAAATGACAATATTACAGAGTTTATAGTCAAGTGAAGGGAAACACAAGAGGTGATAAGACTTAGGACAACAAAAGAGTATATGCCATAAAGTCATATCCTCATCTCAAGGAATAAGTTTGTGACTCTAACGTGATTACTAGAAGGGAGAATTAAACCCCAGAATAATAGAAATTAGTGTGGATTGTTGAATAAGATAAACTAAACATGAATTTGGAACTGAGTGATTTGATAATGGTTGGCATCACAAAAATTTCAGATTGCATTCCGGCAATAATAGAATGGACGACAGAAGAATAACCTTTGAAGGTCATTCAGGAAGACGCTTCCCTAAAGCAAGAAATGTGAATAAAGTTAAGATTAAGCAACTGTATGTTCCAGTTACGCTAAGTGTCACCCTCACGAGTAAGGGGATTTGTCATCCTTGGTACAGAAAGATTGCCGCAAGGTGAGTAAGGATCATTGATGTTGAGAAACGACGCCATAGATGAAAAGGTAAAACATCTATAGGTATATCCTCGTGGCTTCAACTTTTAGTACACCCCTAAAGGGGGGAATATGGAGTGATGTGGCATTAAGACAGAATTAAATGGTTCTAGTGACTATGGAATGGTAAAGGAAGAATGCGATAAATAAAAGAGGAATGTGATGGCACTTATCCAAATATTATAGATACAATACAATTCAGGAATATTGTGCAGGCACGACATCAAGGAGAGGAAGTAAAGGTTCCTACTCGAGCTGTTATTAATAAATACGGAGTCAGTACGAGACGTAAGTTATGACAAAGGAAATAACCCAAGAAAGATTACGAGGAATATTGATATGTGAATGGGCCAAGGAGAATTTAGTAATTGGTTAGGAAGATCCCAGTTATGGCTAAATAGGAGGTTACAGACGAGTCATCAGACCGTGTAAGATAAACATAGTAGAACCCAACATGGAGAATTCAGCCTCGGAGAATATCATTATAATACTTGAGAAATATTTAAATAGGAGTTGGGGTAGTTAAGGGTATCGTATGAGTGTTACGGAAGTAAAAGACAATTCCACTGGGAAGATAGTCAAAACTTCAGTTTAGAAGCAGCCGTATGAGCAGGTGAGTATGGAGGTAAGTAACTAAGGATAATTACAAGTGAGCACGAACATCAAAAATTCTATCGGGAATGCGATATAATAAGCTCGCATCTTTACAAGAGTCAGAGGGTCTTACCTAAGTACTACGACGAAAGAATAGCTAAGGAAATAAGGAAGAAGGCTTCAACCGCAGTACAACGACCTAAAGAGGAAATGGTCGTGTGACAACAGTCTCAAAATAACATTGTATGCACTCCCTAAGAAAGTGGTACCAACAGTGGCTAATGAACAGGGAGTAAAATCAGAAGTAATATTCGAGATCATAGGAGTTGTATGAAAACTCTGGCAAGTATGGGCACTACGATAAGCTAAGTATGGATGCAACAAGGGGGCAGAAAGACCAGGAAAACTAATAGCTTACGTTGAAAGAAAGCTAAGGCAGAACGAAAGAATTATTTGATCAATGATCCAGAGTTAGTACGTTATGGATACACTCAAGATTTTGGAACATTATCCAGGCAGCGTATTTGTTGATAATCATACAGCCATACAAGACTCCGGTATAAGTTAAAAGAAAGAATTGAGCCGAGGGCATAGACAAATGATTGAATTGTTAGAAGATTCTATCATGGATATTCCATAATGCCGATGAAAGGCTAAGGTAATAACTGATACCATGATCCACGGATCGGAAGATAGCTTAAGCCTATGTAAAGGCTGATCAGAAAGATGAGGAAACTAAAGAATTACATCACCTAAGTAAATCAGGAGTTTGATTATTGGACCTAGAAAAATTATAGAAGTTGTGCTTGAGAACATGACAGAACCACTCTTAGTATCAGATGTACAAGAGAAATAATACAAGGAAATGCAAGCAAGTTGAAGGAAAGTTGCGAGTATTATAAATGGATATTTATAGGTAGCAAGCTTAAGTATGGTATAGTGACAAAGTTTTAAGAAAACATGAGTAAGAATGAGGAAAGGCAAGTAAAAAGGGTGACAAGAATGGATAAGTCCTCGGGATTAAGTCCATGAAAACAAGAGAGATAATGGTTTCTCTATGTTATAGTAAGCTCACTATAGCCTGAATGGACTCAAAGGAGTTACTCTTCATAAGTAGCATCTAGAAGAGATGGAATGCTGCCCTAATAGTAGAATAAATGTGTAATTGTGATAGATAAAGAATGACGTATTGGGCCTTCGATTGAGTAACGATTTCAAGAGGATTTCATGGATTGTACGAGATTAAAATACCCACATAAGTGAATCACATTGGATGCTATAAAATATGGTCATTGAAGTATAGTATCACCCCTAAGTGGATCAGGAAAATCACTTCAAATATTCCTCGATAGAACGTAAGCCCTAGTTGCAAGGTATGACGTAAGAAGTTTCAAGTTATCAGTGGTATATTGTAGATTAATATCGAGGTGAATCAATAATGGATGGTCGAAAGTCACAAAGTATGAGATGAGATTAAGTGGCCATTCTTAAAAAGAAAGGTAATGAAGGAGCATTGAAGGACTAAGATTTATACCTGAAGGATAGGCAGCAAAAGTAACAAGGAGCTTGATAAGCATGCCTCAGTAGAGGTAGATTGAAGTAAAAATTATGGTATAGTATAACCCTTGTAAATGCAGTAAAGTCATATGAATGGATAATCAGATCTATGAAATATGATATGGCCATATTTGCAAGTTCTACAAAGTATCGAGCAAAGGACTTCAGTATACCTATAGAGGCCCAAAGAGGCATCCTATTAAGCCTTGTATATACAAAGTAAGGCCTAGATATTGACTAAAAGCTAAAATGAAAAAGGAAAGATGAATCGAATAAGTGCACTTACAAAGCCAAGGTTATATAGGTTGCATGACAGAAGGTAACAACAGTTGCAAGATTAGGAAAATTTTGACCACTGGTCATGATATGAGAAAAAAGACTAAAGGGGGGAATACCCTACACATTGGATTTATTCACAGAGCAACTGCTTAAATTGCAAGAAGAGTATTAAGGTATTCACGAAAGCTATAAGTTACGAAAATGATATGAGCATCAGCCAACATTCGAGGACGAATGTCCCAAAGGGGGGAATGATGTTACGCCCCGCAATAATACGTATATTACATCTCGCAGTATTAAGCTACGACAGTGTTGCACCCAGCAATATTACATTACGGTGGATTTATGCTTTGCAGTATTAAGTTACGACGATATTGCACCCTGTAGTATTGTACGTTGGATTTGTCGTAAGGTAATTGACATCAGTCCAAGTAAAAGATTATTTGTAGATTATAAGGATTATGCTATTTATAACAAGCGATGAATAAGTGTTATGAAAGATAAAGGGGTACACGGAGTAATGAAAATGAGTTTCGTTGGGAATAGCTAATTTGGAATAAAATACGGGTCAAGCGATAATATCCGATAATTATAAATTAGTACCATACAAGGTACCATATAACCATGGTAGTGTAATATATAAAGTATATATGAAGTATTTTGAAAATAAATAGAATTTTAAGTAATTTGTGATAATTTTTTAAATTATGCGGGTAATAAATTGAATACCGGGTAACAAAACATTATCCGGTTAACTAATAAGTTGATAAAACTTAATTAATTATACTCCAAAAGATATGTGGCAACATATGAAATGACTAAGCAATTAAAATACCCTATGTGGTAACATAGGAAATGATAGTTATCCAAAAGTTAGATACATGTCCAAGTCTTAGAATTCAAGAATACCAAAGTGATGTAATTCATTTTCATAGAAAAGACAAGAGAGGTTTCTTTCTTAATTAAGAAAAGTTAGAAGTTAAGGAAATTGTTAGAATTCTTTATTTCAAGCAAATCTCTTAGATAAAATGTTAAGAGTCGGATTCTAAAGTATTCTTTGAATCAAAATGAATTCAATAAAATTCTTTCCAAAACTTCAAAGGACAGAAACGTGTTGCCCTCAATTCTAAAAATAAAACGTTTTCCTCTCAATTTCAAGAAAATAGAATTGTTTCGTTTCAAGATTTTTAAGAACCATAATCAAGTTTTCGTCCATGAATTTCTAAAGAGCGGAGGCAAATTTCGTTCAATCAACGAAGGTTTTCCAACGAAATATTATACGGAGTTTTTCCCACTCCAGGTATGTTAAAACTATCCTTTCTTTCTTTTGGCATGATCCATACGATATGAAAGAAACGTGTAAATGCACAAATTTCATAAGTGACTCTACTCATAGAAGTAATAGAAATATCTATGTTCTTTAATTCTCATGTGTCATAATATTTTATCATTTGTTCATGGGTCTTAGAAAAATACGAAAGTTGAAAAGATGATACTTTATGATATTGCTCAAGAGACAAAGTGGTCTTATGACCTCCCGAATGATTTTATTGACGTATTTTTCATGCATTGCATTCATGTACATTGACCCATGACCAGATGGCATTATATACGCGTATATATGTAAATATATGTATATGGAATGGGAAAAGATTAGGGCGTTATATACACACCACCACCTGATCAGCTGGTATATGATGATGATGTTGCCCACAGTGGCCGAAATATGATTCAAACGGCGTTATATATGCATATATATGTAAGTATGATTCAAACGGCGTTATATACGCGTATATTTGTATGTATATATGTATATGGGATATGGAAAAGGTTATGGCATTATATACGCACCACCACCTGATCAGCTGGTATACGATGATGATTTTGCCCACAGTGGCCGATATGATATGATGGGATGCCCTCAGAGGCTGATGATATTATGAAATATGTACCTATGCACGACATGACATTCATACGCATATGCATGACGTTAAAAGTAATTTATGATTTACAAAGTTATTCAGACTTACAGGTTGAGTCATGTATTCTATATGTCTTCCATATCTCTCATGTATTTATTTATGTGCCTTACATACTCAGTACATTATTCATACTGACGTCCCTTTTGCCTGGGGACGCTGCATTTCATGCCCGCATGTCCTGATAGACAGGTCGAGAGCCCTCCAAGTAGGCTATCAGCTTAGTGAAAGATGTTGGTGCGCTCCATTTGCTTCGGAGTTGCTCGTTTGGTTAGTATGATTTAGACGTGTATTGTTTGGTATAGCGGGACTCTGTCCCGACCCTTATGACATTTATGTATTCTTATAGGCTTGTAGACATATGTCGTGTTCGGCCTTGTCAGCTTATGTTTTGAGTTTATAAAGGATCATGTTGGCCTATTAGGCCCGTATGCATGTGTATATGATGATGTATTAAGAAAGATACGTTATATTGGTACTCAGTTAAATAAGGTACCGGGTACCCGTCTCGGCCCATCGGTTTGGGTCGTGACACTTTGATACTCCTACTTTTCATGAGTTGAGAAATGAATTAAAGATTGAAGATTCTTGGTTTTCCTTGGGGGTATACTGTTGTTAGCTTTTGAGGTTTTGGTTTGATTTTGGGCTGTTGTTGTTGATTTCTGTTCTGTCAAGCTTCAGCCAACTCCTTTTTTTCACTTGTTATTTGCTGGTGTTGCTGGTGTTTATAGGTATTTAACCACAGCTCTTTCTCTATGAAATACTTGAATGATTTGTTGAAATAATATAAAATTAGATTTGTAAATGGCATGTGTAGAAATGAAAGCCTTTCATGATAGCAGTAGTTTACCTTGATGTACATTTGATTGGTTTTGACTATGTGTATTTAAAGTTTGAAATGATTTAGCATATAACTTATTCAATACATGAGTGCTTTTGTGGCTTTATCTTACAAAAGTAGCTTTGTCTTATGGCCAAACATTCAATTATTAATGCTGATCATGAAGTTTTTAGTTATGTTTTCTTTTATCTTCTTTCTTTTACCTGATGGTCCTCTCTTCACTTAAAGACATTTGTTCTCTTTCTTTGCAGATTTGGCCACCAGTTGGCCAAATCAGCAAGTTTCAAAAGCTAGAAGTTGGGAAGCATATTGTTTTAACAAAAGGAGACCGAGCTCCAAATCATGTCCAAAAGAGGCAGGAATTCTTCATGGTGTCAGTTATACATATTTGTAATAATTTAGCTTTTGATATAGTTAGTTTATGTAATAAGTCCTAATGTAAGGTATTGATTTTGAAAAGTTGCTTAGTCTATTTTAGAAGACTGTAATGAATCAGGTTTTAAGGTCATGTACTAAGGACTCAGAACAGATACAGTAGGAGTTTAATTATGTGTTTGTTATATTTTGCAAAACAGTAGTGATGTAAAGGAGCTGGGTTGTGAGCCCACTCAGTAGAATTGAAAGGTTGCTCATTCGATTAAAGAGGGCTGAATCTGCAACCCAAGTAAAAAGACTAACCTCAAATGATTTGGGCCTAGTTTATAGGCCGAAATTTTGAGTCAGTCTTAGGAGCCTCCCTTTTATCATAAATCGTGAATGTTTTTTTTTACATTGCCAAAAAAATTAGTTGATTAATTTTCAGATTAGAATCATGTTAGTGAAAATGAATCTTCACTTGGATTGCATATTTTGAAGTTTTGTTTCTAATTGTATATGTCAAAGTGAACCGTTTTCTTGCAATTCTTGTGGGTAGTTTGGTTAAATTTTAGAGCATAAAGGTAGACAGGCCCAAATGTTTAGATAACCATAACTGGGCCCGCTTGATATTAGCCCAATGTGGGCAATTTTGATTAAAACTCCTTTTGAAGCAAAGGCCTTTGAGTTCTTTTCTACTGGGCCAAACCCCTGAGCCCAATTACAGCTTTCAAAAGCTGGATTTTCCTGAATTAATAAAGGGGCGCGTCGTTACTGGCCCAAGCCCTAACTCCTTTTTAAAATAATTTAGAAGCCTAGCCCTTCACACTTTAAGTTTGTCCTTGATTAAAAGATTCTTAGTTTGAGCTTCTAATTAGGAGTAAAATATTAGTATCCTTATACTTTGCTTAAGTGAAATACAAACCTTGTAAACATAAAATTGAGGTATGTCGTATGCAAAAAAAACCATAACTTGTGTCCCTCAAATTAAGTATTAACTTAGTATCTTAAAACACCCTTTTTAAACACTTGTAGTTTGATTTAGGCGCGTTTATAATGAAATCATCATAGCTACGGGTACGATTCCCATGACGTAGTTGTGGTATCTAATTCCCAAATTCGGGGGGTGCATTTCATGTAACCCAATCATAATAACTTTGAATTTTAATAAAATAAATATGTCGTGAATCGCGGATGCATTTCATGTAGCATGATTTGCGCTGTGTTTTGTTCTAATAAATAATCCCATGAATCCTAAAAGCGGTTTTAAATTAATAAAAGCGGTCATAATTTTAAAAATACACAATCAGTTTAAAACTTGTAATTAATCAAATGTTAGGCCAATTTTAATAGTTTAAGCGACCGTGCTAGAACCATGGAACCCAGGAATGCCTAACACCTTCTCCCGGGTTAACAGAATTCCTTATCCAGAATTTTTGGTTAGCAGACTTATAAAGTAAAGTCTAAATTTCCTTGATTTGGGATTTTAAAATAAACTGGTGACTTGGAACACCAAATAAACTATTCCAAGTGACGACTCTGATAAATTAATTAATCCCATTTCAATTTATATCACTTAAATTGGAAAAACTCCCTTATACCCTCTCGGGCGGTAAAAAGGGAGGTGTGACAGTTGGGACATCAAAACTGATCCCTCAAGCTTAGCAAATGAATAATGGCCAGCATATTAGTCAATACCCCAATTCAATGAGCAGACAAAGACGAGCTAATTACACCATACATCTGTCCTCAACGAACTAAACTTTCAAGCAGATCCTTTACATGAAGGATGGACTACTAAACATTTGACACTGAATATCCAACTAATCATTGACTAACATAACAGATTTATCATACTCAAGTAAGAGCTAAAGGAAAGAAGTTAAAGGAAAGAGTTGAATGGCTCAAAAGAACATGAAAACTAAAGTCCAACACGAGTAACTTTATTGATTTCACAGCACAAGTACATCTTCCATACAAACATGCTTACATTTCATTTGCCATTCAAGACTCAAAGGAGTACCTGGATACAACAAGTGAACAGAATAAGAAATATATCTCTGAAATCAACGAGTATTAGCAGCAAATAGCAGGGGAAAACAGCTAAAGAAAAGCTTAAACAACCCCAGCAAATGACACTGGAAGACATCACACTAAGCCTTGATTTTTAAACCAAAAGTCCAAATGTGACCCCAAAACTAATGAAAATCTGATGTGAGGTCATTGCTAAATGAGAAGGAAATTCATTACTTTCAGAAAAAGGGATTCACATTTGGAATCTCCCTTAGAATTAATCTCAAAGATGATGGAAAGGAAGCTGAATTTTCATAGGTTTTCTTTTAGGTCTCTAATCCGTGTCTTTTGAGAGAGAAGAGGGTCCTATATATATGAAATGAAATCTGCCATGTGCCCCTAAGGATAAGGGAATCATTCTCTACAACCAACCCTAATTTTCAGGAAAATAACATCTTTTTTAACAGAAAAATGGACAGTTGTAACGACCCGGCCGGTCGTTTCATGAATTACCACTCTGTTTCCCCCATTTCTGCTTCTTTATGCCTTGTTCAGCTGTATTATATGTTATCATATTGATTAGTTTGAGTTCTGAGTGGTTTGGTAGAGAAATGAGACACTTAGTCTCTTGAGTTGGTCTTTTGATGGAAAAGTCAACCGGAAGTTGACTTGTGAGTAAACAACCTCGAAATTTGGTTTTTATGATTCTGATAAATTTGTGAGGTGATTTAGGACATAGGAGCATAATCAGAATGTATTTTGTAGGTCTATGGTATATTTAGGCTTGAATTGGCGAAATTGGAATTTTGGCGCTTTTTGGTTGGTAGTGAAAATTTTGATATAGGGGTCGGAATGGAATTTCAAAAATTGGAGTAGGTCCTTTGTGTCATTTGTGATTGTGTGCAAAGTTCTAGGTCATTCAAAAAAGGTTTGATAGACTTTTTGACCAAAAACGAAATTTGGAAGTTTTGGGAATCTTAGACTTGAATACGAGGGTATTTTGATGATTTGATGTTGTTTTAAGTATTTTGAAGATTGGTATAAGTTTGAATAGTGTTATGTGTCTTGTTCGTATCTTTGGTTGAGGTCCCGGGGGAACTCGGGATGGATTCGGAAGATTTTCAAAAAATTTGGCTTTGGAAAACAGCAGTTGAAGTTGTTGGCCTTGTCATAACTGCACCTGCGGATTGGGGACCGCAAGAGTGTGATCGCAGAAGCATTGAGGAAGCCGCAGAAGCATCCAGCGGCTAGAGGACCAGAAGTCGCAGGTGCGAAGCTTGAGCGCATATGCGAGACCGCAAGTGCGGAAGGAGAGGCGCAGATGCGGTCCCTGGAACTTAAGTGAAAATCGTAAAAGCGGTTGGTTTGACCGCAGAAGTGGTACCGCATGAGTGGAAAGTGGACCGCTGGTGTGAAATCCTTGGGTCAGAAAGTATATAAGGTTTCCTTCACGAATGTTTGCTAAATTCTCCATTTTTGAAGGCGGGAAGTGAGCTAGGGCAATGATTTTCAAGGGGAAATTGAGGATTTATCAGTTGGGTAAGCTACCTAAGCTTCATTACTTATGTATATGGCCGTTTTTCCATTGTTTAATCATGGTATTAGTGGAAATTAAGGAAGAACATTGAGGGAGTAGGGCTTGATATTGGAGAGCTTTGAGTGGGGATTTGAGGGGCCATTTGAGGTCCGATTTTGATGCTTTGGTATGAATAGACTCGTGGGAGAATAAAGATTCTATTGATGTGATTTTTATTGAATTCCGAGATGTGGGCCCGGGGGTCGGGTTGGACCAATTTTGGGATTTTTGATATAATTTAATTATTTTCGCATGGACTTTGATCCCTTAGCATATATTGACATTATGATTCTGATTTTGGATATATTCGACGCGAGTTGAGGCCGAGTCAAGAGGCAAGGGCATCGTAGAGTAGTATGTTCAGTCCGGTTTGAGGTAAGTAACCATCATAAATCTGGACTTGAGGGTATGAAACCCTAGTATTTCATATTGTTTTGATAAATGAGGTGACGCACATGCTAGGTGACAAGCGTGTAGGCGTACACTGGTAGGGATTCTGACTTGGTCCGTCCCGTAGCGACTATTAAGCCGCGTATTTGATTTGAAATCTTATGATATCCCGTATTTTAGAGATTGATACTATATGCTGGGTTGTACGCCGTGTTTGGGGCCTTGTGCCAACTTGTTTAGATCCTTAGGGGTATTTTTACTACTTTCCTCACTCTATTTGATTTGAAAGCATATCCTCAGTCATGATTTACCTGTTATTTGTCTAAATCCGGTTTCACCACTCTATTTCTCATTATATGAAAACTGTTCAGGCTAAGTTCTCTGATTTTTTTCACTAATATGCCTGAGTGGCCGTGAGGTTAATGACTGAGAGAGGTTTAGGACCTAATGGTGAGGATTGCATTCCTATTATGGATCGGGCTGCACGCTGCGACGATATATATATGGATCGGGCTGCACGTCGCAGCGATATACTTATGGATCGGGCTGCACGCCGCAGCAATATAACGCTTGGGCTGTAGGAGCCCGTCCGGAGTCTGTACACCCATAGTGAGCGTAGTCAACTATAAACTATGGATCGGGCTGCACGCCGCAACGGTTATTATGATATTATTATTATTATTATTATTATTATTATTATTATTATTATTATTATTATTATTATTATTATTATTATTATTATTATGAGATATTATTGAACCGGAGTGATGAGTGTGAATATTGTTTGACGAGAGCTGAGTCACGAGTGACTGAGAGACTTGTCCGAGAGGCTATACTTAGGAGTGATACCTTGCCTGAGAGGCTTGTCCGAGAGGCTATACTTAGGAGTGATACCTTGCCCGAGGGTCTTGTTTATGACTTTTGTTGCTTTTACTCTTCTTTTTATGCTGAGCCTCTGTTAGAAAAAAGTGGAATAAACTTTTTCAAAGTATTTTAATTGAAACTGGAGTTTTACGAGATAACTAGCTATTGAACTGCTAATTTTGACGTGACATTCATGTTGAGATTCCTTTTATAATTTTAAATGCTCGTCACTGCACTCAAATCTTATTTACTTTATTTACTTACTAAGTTGGCATACTCACGTTACTCCCTGCACCTTCTGTGTAGATCTGGGTGCCCGAGCATCTGAGTGAGAGCTTCCAGCACTCTTAGGGTTTCACCAGAGATCGCAATGTAGCTACACGGCATTCGTAGCTCTACCTTCCTCCTTCCTATCTTAGTATTTTGTATTGCAGACTCATATTGTACTATCTAGATAGTGTTTTGGTTGTATTTAGAAGTTCATGAGTAGTGACATCGAATTCGGGCTGTGTTCTTAGATTTTGTACTAGTTTCTGCATATTTCTATTGATTTATACTTCATATGAAGAATTTGAGACTTAATCGAGTTGGCTTTCCTATATTTCATATATTTTCGCATAAAAAGAATTCAATGTGGTTAAATATTGGGTTGGCTTTCCTAGTACTATGATAGGCGCCATCACGACCGGGGTATTTGGGGTCGTGACAAGTTGGTATCAGAGCCTAGGTTACATAGGTCTCACATGTCGTGAGCCGGTTTAGTAGAGTCTCGCGGATCGGTACGGAGGCATCTGTACTTATCCTCGGGAGGCTACAGAACCTTTAGGAAAAACTTCACATTTTTTGGAATTCCTGTCATGCGAATCTGTTGATTCTAGTACTAAACTTCTATTATTCTATTCTCTCACAGATGGTGAGGACATGTGCTACCGGTCAGAATGGACGACCACCAGTTAGGGCCCCTAGAGGCCGAGGACGCAGTCGAGGCCGTGGTAGGGTCAGGGGTGTAGCCCGCACAGCAGCTAGGGCAGCACCTATAGATCCACCAGTCGCCCCAGCTCTGGATCAGGTCCCAGTTGTGGATGCTCCAGCATCACCAGCTTAGGCACCGATTGTGCCTATTGTGATTCCAAGCCTTCAGGAGGCCCTAGCCCAGATTTTAACAGTGTGCACTAGCTTGGCTTAAGCGGTCTCAGTTACTACGGCCGCAGCTGCTTCTCAGGTCGGGGGAGGCACTCAGACTCTGTTGCTCACATACCTGAGCAGGTTGTGCAGGTACTTCAGACATCGGGGGCACCTCCAGCCTAGTCGGTTGCACCAACCCAAGATTATGGGGTACCAGTTATGCCTGACGACGAGCAGCGTCGATTGGAGAGGTTTGGTAGACTTCAGCCTCCGACTTTCAATGGTAAAGAGGGCGAGGATGCCCAGGGTTTCTTGGATAAGTGCTAGAGGATTCTTTATACAGCGGGTATTCTGGAAACCAGCGGTGTAGCATTTACTACTTTTCAGTTTTCTAGAGCTACCTTTACTTGGTGGGAGGCTTATGAGAAGCGTAGGCTTGTTGATGCAGCACCCCTTACCTGGCAGTAGTTCTCCGTTCTCTTTTTTGGAGAAGTATGTGCCACAATCCCGCAGAGATGAGTTACGTAGGCAGTTCGAGCAGTTGTGTCAGGGAGATATGACTGTGATGTAGTATGAAATGAGGTTCTCCGAGTTAGTTCGTCATGTTGTTTGGTTGGTTCCTACTAATAGAGAGAGGATTCGAAGGTTCATTGATGGCCTCACCTATTAGCTTCGGATTCTCATGACTAGGCAGATGGTTTAAGGTGCTACTTTTGAGGAGATGGTTGACATTGCCGGCAAGATTGAGTCAGTTCGTCGCCAGGAGCGAGATGAGAGGGAGGCCAAGAGGCCTCAGGGAACTGGCAATTTTGGTGGAGCTCATTCGAGAGGTCAGTTTCAGTACGGCAGGGGTGGTCCATTCAGACATGCTTAGTTAGCTCACCCAGTTCATCGTGGGCATCATCAGGTCATGGTTCTCACAGCTCACATCAGGGTCATTCATCACTCAGTGCCCTACCAATCCAAAGTCCATCGGTTCAGGGTTCTTCTATGTCAGGTCCTTCTATTGGTCATTCTGATGCCACGGATTCCCTTCAATCCCCATTCCCCGCACCAGGGAGTTGTTACGAGTGTGGAGAGTTTGGGCATATGAGGAGGCATTGTCCTCGTCTTCTATAGGGTTCGTCTCAGTATAGGGGTCAGCCCTCGACTTCAGCTCCAATTACTTCACCACCCGCTCAGGCAGCTAGGGTTGGAGGTTAGTCAGCTAGGGGTCGCCCCAGAGGGGAGGTCGATCAGGTGGTGGTCAGGCCCGTTTCTATGCACTCTCGGCCAGACTAGATGTAATTGCCTTAGATGTTGTGATTACATGTATTGTCTCAGTCTGCCACAGAGATTCCTCTGTATTATTTGATCCTGGTTCTACTTTTTCATATGTGTCATCATACTTTGCTCAATATTTGGATATGCCCCATGAGTCTCTTATCTCATCTATTCATATATCTACTCCGATGGGCAATACTATAGTTGTGGACCGTGTATACCAGTTGTGTGTGGTGACTATTGGGGGTTTGGAGACTCGAGTAGACCTATTGTTGCTTTGTATGGTGGACTTTGACATGATATTGGGCATGGATTGATTTTCTCCGTGTCGTGCTATATTGGACTGTCATGCTAAGATAGTGACGTTGGTTATGCCCGGTGTGCCACGGATTAAGTGACAAGGTTCGACTGATTTTGTCCCCAGTAGGATGATTTCATTTCTGAAGGCCCAGCGGATGGTTGGGAAAGGTTATCTTTCATACTTAGCCTTTGTAAGGGATGTCAGTGTAGAGACTCCTAGTATTGATTCTATTCCTGTTGTGAGGGATTTTCCCGATATGTTTCCTGCGGACCTGTCGGGCATGCCCCCGGACAGGGATATTGACTTTGGTATTGATTTGGTACCGGACACTCAACCCATTTCTATTCCACCATATCGTATGGCACCGGTGGAGTTGAAAAAATTAAAGGATCAGGTTTAGGAACTCCTTGATAAGGGGTTTATTCGGCCTAGTGTCTCGCCTTGGGGTGCGCCTGTCCTATTTGTGAAGAAGAAGGATGGCACGATGAGGATGTGCATTAATTACAGGCAGTTTAACAAAGTTACAATCAAGAACAAGTATATTTTGCCTCGCATTGATGATTTATTTGACTAGCTTCAAGGAGCGAGAGTGTTCTCCAAGATTGATCTCTGATCAAGGTATCACCAGTTGAAGATCAGAGACTTGAATATTCTTAAGACAGCTTTCAGGACCCGTTATGGTCATTATGAGTTCCTTGTGATGTCTTTTGGGCTGACCAATGCCCCAGCCGCATTCATGCATTTCATGAATAGCATGTTTCGGCCTTATCTTGACTCGTTCATGATTGTATTCATTGATGATATTCTGGTGTACTCACGTATTCAGGAGGAGCACGCGGAGAATTTGAAAGTTGGGCTGCAGAGATTGAAGGAGGAGAAGCTTTATGCAAAGTTCTCCAAGTGTGAGTTTTGGCTCAGTTCAGTGGCTTTCTTGGGGCACGTGGTGTCCAGTGAAGGTATTCAGGTTGATCCGAAGAACATAGAGGCGGTTCAGAGTTAGCCCAGACCATCCTCAGCCACAGAGATTTGCAGCTTTCTTGGTTTGGCGGGTTATTACCGTCGGTTTGTTCAGGGATTTTCATTCATTGCATCACCCTTGACCAAATTGACTCAAAAGGGTGCTTTATTCATGTTGTCGGATGAGTGTGAGGCGAGCTTTCAGAAGCTCAAGACTGCCTTGACCACAGCTCCAGTATTAGTTTTGCCATCAGCTTCAGGTTCATATACCGTGTATTGTGATGCTTCGAGAGTTGGTATCGGGTGTGTGTTGATGTAGGAGGGTAGAGTTATTGCTTATGCTTCTCGTCAGTTGAAGCCCCATGAGAAGAGCTACCATGTTCATGATTTGGAGTTGGCTACCATTATTCACGCATTGAGGATTTAGAGGCATTATCTATATGGTGTGTCTTGTGAGGTGTTTACTGATCATCGTAGCCTCCAGCACTTGTTCAAGCAGAAGGATCTTAATTTGAGGCAACAGAGATGGTTGGAGCTGCTAAAGGATTATGATATTATGATCTTGTACCATCTAGGAACCAATGTGGTGGCCGATACCTTGAGTAGGAAGGCGGTAAGTATGGGGAGTTTGGCGTATATTCCTGTTGGGGAGAGACCTCTTGCAGTTGATGTTCAGGCTTTGGCCAATCGGTTCGTGAGGTTGGATATTTCGGAGCCTAGTCAGGTATTGGCTTGTGTGATTTCTCGGTCTTCTTTATTTTATTGCATCAGAGAGCGCCAGTATGATGATCCTGATTTGCTTGTCCTTAAGGACAGAGTTCAGCACGACGATGCCAGAGATGTGACTAGTAGTGATGATAGGGTATTGAGGATGCAGGGTCAGATATGTGTGCCCAATGTGGATGGGCTTGGGGAGTTGATCTTAGAGGAGGCCCATACCTCGCGGTATTCTATCCATTCGGGTGCCACGAAGATGTATCAGGATTTAAGACAGCATTATTGGTGGAGAAGAATGAAGATGAATATTATGGGATTTGTAGCTCGGTGTCTCAATTGTCAGCAGGTGAAATATGAGCATCAGAGACCGAGTGGCTTGCTTCAACATATAGAGATTCCAGAGTGGAAGTGGGAGCGGATCACCATAGACTTTGTAGTTGGGCTCCCACAGACTTTGAAGAAGTTCAATGCTATTTGGGTGATGGTGGATCGGCTGACCAAGTCCGCGCACTTCATTCCTGTGTGTACTACCTACTCTTCAGAGCAGCTGGAAAAGATCTATATCCGAGAGGTTGTTCGTTTGCATGGTATCCCAGTTTCCATCATTTCAGATAGAGGAACTCAGTTTACTTCATAGTTTTGGAGGGCCGTGTAGCGATAGTTGGGTACTCAGGTTGAGTTGACCATAGCTTTTCACTCTCATATGGACGGACAGTTCGAGTGCACTATTCAGATACTGGAGGACATGTTGCGCGTTGTGTCATTGATTTTGGAGGGTCATGGGATCAGTTTCTATTGCTCGCGGAGTTTGCATATAACAACTGTTATCAGTCGAGTATTCAGATGGCTCCTTATGAGGCTTTGTATGGGAGACGGTGTAGATCTCTAATTGGTTGGTGTGAGCCGGGTGAGGCTAGGTTTTTGGGTACAGACTTGGTGCAGGATGCCTTAGATAAGGTGAAGGTATTTCAAGAGCAGCTTCGTACAACGCAGTCGAGACAAAAGAGTTATGCTAACAGGAAGGTCCGTGATGTGTCTTACATAGTTGGGGAGAAGGTTCACTGAAGGTTTCACCCATGAAGGGTGTTAGGAGATTTGGGAAGAAGGGTAAATTGAGTCCTCGGTTCATTGGGCCTTTTGAGGTGCTTCGGAGTTTGGGGAGGTGGCTTATGAGCTTGCTTTTCCACCCAATTTATCGAGTGTGCACCCGATATTTCATGTTTCTATGCTCCAAAATTATATCGGCGATTCATCTCATGTTTTGTATTTTAGCACGGTTCAGTTAGAGGAAGATTTGACTTATGATATGGAGTCAGTGGCTATTTTGGAGCGTCAGGTTTGAAAGTTGAGATCAAAGGATATAGCTTCAGCGAAAGTGCAGTAGAGAGGTCGGCCCGTGGAGGAGGATACCTGGGAGACCGAGCCGGATATATGGAGCAGATATCCTCACCTATTTGAGGCTTCAGGTATGTTTCTTGACTAGTTCGAGGACGAACGTTTGTTTAAGAGAGGGAGGATGTAACGACTCAGCCGGTCATTTCATGAATTACCGCTCCATTTCCCCAATTTCTTCTTTTTATGCCTTGTTCAGCTGTATTATGTGTTATCGTATTGATTAGTCTGGGTTTGGAGTGGTTTGGTAGAGAAATAAGACACTTAGTCTCTTAAGTTGGCCTTTTGTTGGAAAAGTCAATCGGAAGTTGACGTGTGAGTAAAGGACCTCAGAATTTGGTTTTCATCATTTAGATAGCTTCGTGAGGTGATTTGGGACTTAGGAGCATGATTAGAATATGTTTTGGAGGTCCGTGGTAGATTTAGTCTTGAATTTGCAAAATTGGAATTTTAGCGCTTTCCGGTTGGTAGTGGAAATTTTGATATAGGGTTGAAATGGAATTTTGGAAATTGGAGTAGGTCCGTTGTGTCATTTGTGATGTATGTGCAAAATTTTAGATCATTCGGGCAAGGTTTGATAGACTTTTTGATCAAAAGCGAAATTTGGAAGTTTTGGGAACCTTAGGCTTGAATCCAAGGGTGTTTTGATGATTTGATGATGTTTTAAGTATTTCGAAGATTGGTATAAGTTTGAATAGTGTTATGTGTCTTGGTCGTATCTTTGGTCGAGGACCCGAGGGCCTCAGGATGGATTCAAAAGATTTTTGAAAAGTTTGGCTTTGGAAAACAGCAGCTGAAGTTGCTGCCCCTGTCATAGCCGCACCTGCGGATTGGGGACCACAGGTGCTTGATCGCAAAATCGTTGAGGAAGCCGCAGAAGCGGCCAGCGGCTAGAGGACCAGAAGTCGTAGGTGCGAGAGCTTGAGCGCACCTGCGAGACCGCATGTGCAGAAGGAAAGGCGCAGATGCGGTCCCTGGAACTTAAGTGAAAATCGCATAAGCGGTACCGCAGGAACGGAAAAAGGACCTCAGGTTCGAAATCCCTAGGTCAGAAAGTATATAAGGTTTCCTTCGCGAATTTTTGCTAAGTTCTCCATTTTTGAAGACGGGAAGTGAGCTAGGGCAGTGATTTTCAAGGGGAAATCGAGGATTTATCAGTTGGGTAAGCTACCTAAGCTTCAATACTTATGTTTATGACCGTTTTTCCATTGTTTAATCATGGTATTAGTGGAAATTAAGGAAGAAAATTGAGTGATTAGGGCTTGATATTGGAGAGCTTTGAGTGGGGATTTGATGGGCCATTTGAGATCCGATTTTGATGCTTTTGGTATGAATAGGCTCGTGGGAGGATAAAGATTCTATTGATGTGATTTTATCGAATTCCGAGACGTGGGCCCGGGGTCGGGTATGACCAATTTCGGGATTTTTTATATAATTTGATTATTTTCGCATGGGCTTCGTTCCCTTAGAATATATTGATGTTATGATTCTGATTTTGGATAAATTCGACGCGAGTTGAGGCCGAGTCGAGAGGCAAGGGCGTCGCGGAGTAGTATTTTCATCCAGTTTGAGGTAAGTAACCATTGTAAATCTGGATCTGAGGGTATGAAACCCTGGTATTTCGTATTGTTTTGATAAATGAGGCGACACACATGCTAGGTGACGAGCATGTGGGCGTGCACCGGTAGGGATTATGACTTGGTCTATCCCGTAGCGACTATTAAGCCACGTATTTGATTTGAAATCTTATGATATCCCGTATTTTAGAGATTGATACTATATGTTGGGTTGTACGCCGTGTTTAGGGCCTTATGTCGACCTGTTTAGACCCTTAGGTTTATTTTTACTACTTTCCTCACTCTATTTGATTTGAAAGCATATCATCAGTCATGTTTTACCTATTATTTGTTTAAAACCAGTTTCACCACTCTATTTCTTATTATATGAAAGTTGTTTGGGCTGAGTTCCCTGATTTTTTTCACTGATATGCCCGAATGGCCGTAAAGTTAATGACTGAGAGAGGTTTAGGACCTAATGGTGAAGATTTCATACCTATTATGGATCGGGATGCATGCCGCAACAATATATGTTGGATCGGGTTGTGCGCCGCAGCAATATGACGCTTGGGTTGTATGAGCCTCTCCGGAGTCTGTACACCCCCAGTGAGCGTAGTCGACTATAAATTATGGATAGGACTGCATGCCACAGCGGTTATTATGATTATTATTATTATTATTATGAGATATTATTGAGCCGGAGTGCTGAGTGTGAGTACTGTTTGACGAGAGTTGAGTCACGAGTGACTGAGAGGCTATATTTATGAGTGATACCTTGCCCGAGGGGCTTGTTTATGACTTTTGTTGCTTTCACTCTTCTTTTTATGCTGAGCCTCTATTGGAAAAATGTTGAATAAACGTTTTCAAAGTATTTTAACTGAAACTGGAGTTTTACAAGATAACTGGCTATTGAACTGTTGATTTTGACTTGACATTCCTATTAAGATTCCTTTTTATGATTTTAAATGTTCGTCACTGCACTCAGACCTTATTTACTTTAGTTACTTACTGAGTTGGCTTACTCACATTATTCAATGCACCTTGTGTGCAGATCCAGGTGCCCGAGCATCAGAGTGAGAGCTTCCAGCACCTTTAGGGTTTCACCGGAGATCGCAAGGTAGTTGCACGGCATTCGCAGCCCTGCCTTCCTCCTTCCTATCTTAGTATTTTGTATTTCAGACTCATATTGTACTATCTAGACAGTGTTTTGGTTGTATTTAGAGGCTCATGACTAGTGACACTGGATTCGGGTTGTGTTCTTATATTTTTTACTGGTTTCCGCATATATTTGTTGATTTATACATTTCATATGAAGAATTTGAGACTTAATCGGTTTTAGAAAAATGGTTTTATAAAAAGAATTCAATATGGTTAAATATTGGGTTGGCTTGCCTAGTATTGCAATAGGCGCCATCACGATCGGGGTATTTGGGGTCGTGACAACAGCTGTCCATTTCTTTTCAATTTCAGCATTTTTTCATTAACAAATTTGGACAGCTGTCCAAAATCTAAAAACTTCCTAATGCCTTATCTGAAATCCTCATTTTTCAGTTTCCAATTGACCCCCTTAAGGTTCTGTTATGACCCCATTAACCCCTCAAATTTTCAATTGATACCAAACAGAATCAAACTAGAATTAATGAACTAAAACCAGCAATAAGCTGACGATCATACTCAAAATCTAATTTATAACCAATCAATCAATTAGGCAAGTAAACTTATCAAATGATTTCAAATTCATCAAACAACTAATTACTGAGGTAGCCAACGATTTACTACTTAATCTAAGTATGCTTTAATTAACCAAATTAATAAACTAGAACAAACCTAATTAAATATGACTAGAGGATAAAAATGAATGACTGAAAAACAAGTAAACTAACAAACTAAAGAGGGTATGAATTACTGACTCAAATAGGAAAGACGAAGAAAAGCAGTGGTGAAAAATCTTTTACTGTTCATGGGTGAAGAACGTGTGAAACAGCCTACGATGTCCTACTCTACGCCAATCGACCATTCAAGGGTCTTTTCCTCCAGGGAATCCGGCCTTGCATGGAGTTTTGACCGAATTTTCTTGGAAAAAAAGACTCATGAGAGTCCGAACAGCCAAGAAAACAACATAAGTGAACCCCTTAAACTCAAGCGCTGAGGAAATAACGGGCCCAAAGATTTAAACAATCTGGTTGTTTCTTAGATCTGGAATTCCGGGATTTTCGGGGTGTTTTGGAAGGAACTAAGTCAAGATATGAGATGAGGAAGAAGACGGGGTTATGGGGTGTGATTTTAAGTAGGTTTGGAGAAGTTTGAGTGGTGGCCACCGGTGGGGTTTGGTAGAGAACATTAGGGCGGCTAGTGTTAGGGTTCAAGTGAGAGAGTAGGAGAAGAGTGGGGATCTCTAGGGTTTGGGGGTGGGGTTTGGACACTTATATGGGAGATGAAAGTTAGTTCTGGGCCATTCGATCAAGGAAGATCAACGGTTAAGATTGAACACCTCAAAATGGCGTTGTTTTATTAAGTGAGGGGCTGGACCGGGTATGGGGATTGGGCTGGGGCTAGTTGAAACAAAATTGGGCTATGGGAAAATTGGGCCCAAACGTGGAGACAACCCTTCTCCCTTTTCTTGATTTTTTTCTTTCTTTTTCCCTTAACTTATAAATTAAATTAAAACTTAAACTAAATCCTAAATAAAATCTACTATGTAGAATAAAAATAAATATCTATTTCTAGCATTAAAATAATTAATTAACCTAAAACTAATGGAAGAAAAATTACCAATTTGCAATTAAAACTAAAGCTAATTATGTAAAATGACCCATATTTGTGATTTTGTTTAGTAATGCAATTAACTAACAACTTAAGCCTAAAATGCAAATATCAACCTAAAAATATAATGCATGAAATTTGAATATTTTTAGGGTATTTTTCATGATTTTTAAAATATTAAATATGCACAAAAATGTAACTAAATGCAAACATTCAACAAACAATTACTATAAATTCTAAAAAAAATACAAACACTTAAAAGAAAATCCATTTGTGACTTTTGTAGGAGTATTATTACTCGGGAAAAAGTTACGTGCTCGCACATTGTTATGAACTGATGTTGATTAATCGTGTTGGACCCGACCTATGTTTCTGCTCGTTACTACTTTCAACCTAAGGTTAGGTTTCTTACTTACCAGTACATGGGGTTGGTTGTACTGATACTACACTTCTGCACATTATGTGCAAATCTTGGTTGTTGTTGTTGCTGTGTTCGATGGTTGCTGGATTTA
Organism: Nicotiana sylvestris; assembly: GCF_000393655.2. Taxonomy (NCBI): domain Eukaryota; kingdom Viridiplantae; phylum Streptophyta; class Magnoliopsida; order Solanales; family Solanaceae; genus Nicotiana; species Nicotiana sylvestris. The sequence goes on along the minus strand of NC_091059.1, from coordinate 136,487,471 downwards.
AAGGTGTACCCGCGTCCTTGTTGTAGTTGCCTCTTGTTCATGATAGCCTTAGATTTATAAAAACTCTATTTATGTACTTTTCAAAACAGAAAATGTATTTACTTCATATCAGCTTTGTAAACTCTATTCTTAGAAGCTCATGATTTGTACTGCCAGTTTTTGGGAAATGCATAAGTTTCAGACAATTTCTTCCCTTTAATTGTTTTATTAATTTTATTGGAAATAGATAATTGTTAATTAGCTTACCTAGAGGGTTGGGTTAGGTGTCATCACGACTAGTTGGATTTTGGATCGTGACACGTAGTTGATGGAAATCTTCTTGGATATACGAATCTTGTGGGATTTGCTTTGGCAGTTGCAGAGACCATTTATGCGTTTGAATGTATAGCTATCTAGAAATTATTACAGATACAGAACCAAATCGATGGATTAGTGTTATCGTTGAAGAGATTGAGTCTCTTAACAAGTTTAGGCATTTCCTAGACTTGGTTGATGTGTGCGGCAATGGGTAGAGCACTCGCAAGGGCTGAGGGCAACGTAGAGAGACGTTGTTCCTCTTGATGAAAAGAATTCAAGACAAGGAGAAGATTTGTTATTTTATGGCTTGAATTATTTTCTTGTATTGTTAAGAAACCCATAATCCCTATAGGTTGGGAAAACTCATTATTCTAATAGATTTGGGAAAGGAAAACCATTGTGTCAAATTGGGAAACCTTTCTCTTATAGGTTTGAGACTATTTAGGATCTATATATAGAGGTTGTAGTTGGGAATTCTATAGAATGTATTATGTTTTTCTTCTCATTCATAGTGAAAAACTCTCTCTGCTCCTGCCCCAAGGATTAAGCTTAGCCTAGCCTCGTTATATCTTTGTGTTGATTTTTCTTCTCTATTTGCTTTGTGTGTGATTGTGAGCTAGTTAACCCACGATCTTCCGCTATATTTATAAAATAATAATAATGGGTACGAGACTACGGACTAGAGTACTGACTATATTCTTCTTTCTCAAGGACTCGAGTGATCTGTATTCTTCTTTTCACGGTTTTTTCTAATTTTTATAAAATAATAATGAATGCTAGATTAAGGACTAGAGTGAAGCCATGAAAAAAAGATGCTTTTTATAATTAGGAGAAGAGAGATGCATTCTCAATAGGGATGCATTTTAGTGTTTGATTTATTTAGCGGGTTAGGTTGGATATATGGGTGGTATATTTTATTTGGGTGTTAATTATTTTATTTGGTCCAAAATATAAAAAAAAAATCACATGGACTGCCACGTCACATTTTTCCACCGAAGAGTTTGATAATTCTAATTGAGTGATCATTTGTGTGTGTAATATGAATAGTTGAGTGACTTTTCTATTATAAATTAAAAAAAAAAGTAACTTTAGTTCATAATTTTAAATAGTTGAGTTATCATTTGAGTAATGGACTCAATTGAGAGAGAAAACCAAAGAAATAGAACAAGTATAGAGTAGAAAACGATAAAACATCTAAGGAAATTCACAAAGATAGAATGAACCAAAAACGATTGTGAAAACATACACATACTAATGGGCATTTGCATCTATACCCGCTTTTGGGTCACATTTTAACTTATACCCGCTTTGTAAAATAAATTGCAAGCGTACCCACTTTTTCACGTAACTTTAGCATACGGGCCTGAAGTAGTAAAGGCAATCACGCAAACTTCAGCATTCTAGTAGACAGGCCTGAAGTAGCAAAAATTGCTGAACCAAGTGTGCTGAAGTTTTTGTTTGTAATTGCTGAATTTAAGCATTCTAGTGCTGAAGTTTTGTTCTCTATTTACTGAAGTTTTTATTTGTAATTGCTGAACTTAAGCATTCTAGTAGCTAAAGTTTTGTGATGCTGAAGTTATTTAATTCATTTGTAAAAACTTCAGCACTAAATAAGCTGAAGTTTTTTTGTCCTGGATTCATTAATTTTGTCATTAAGCTTTTTCAAAAACTTCAGCAGAAGATACTAAAGTTATTTAGTTCATTTGTAAAAACTTCAGCACTAAATAAACTGAAGTTTTTTTGTCCTGAATTCATTAGTTTTATCATTAAGCTTTTTCAAAAACTTCAGCAGAAGATGCTGAAGTTATTTAGTTCATTTGAAAACAATTCAGTACTAAATAAGCTGAAGTTTTTTTGGACTGAATTCATTATTTTTGTCATAAAGCTTTTTCAAAAACTTCAGCAGAAGATGCTGAAGTTATTTAGTTCATTTGTAAAAGCTTCCAGCGCTAAATAAGCTGAAGTTTTTTTGTCCTAGATTCATTAGTTTTGTCATAATCAGACTACTATAAAATAATCAGATTACCAATAGTATCTAAATCATAAAATTTTGGAAACAATAAACGTGAAAAGAACAGAATTATCATGAAAAGAATCACTAAGTGTGACCTTAAACTTCCCGTACGTGGAAATATTCACAAATTATTGTCTACTAACTTACATAATTATTTATAATTTATTTTTAAATAATCTAATAAACATACTTATGGCAATCATCACATGAACCGAAATTTTATAGCAGCAACAACAGCAGCAACAGAAGAAGAAGAAAGAGGAGGAGGAGGAGGAGGAGGAGAAAGGGAGCTGAAGTTATTTAAAAAGTGGGTACAAGTTAAAAAAAAATTAAAAAAGAGGTATAGGTTATATGGGGGCGACCAAATAAGACGCCCCGTGCAATTTTTACACATACTAAGGTTTTACTCCGATTCAAATTAATATAATATACACAAACCCCAAAAATAATGGGTAGAATAGTCCAAATTTTTTATAGGAGTTCAAAATAACAGATGGGTAGAATATCTATAAGTTAACTCTTATTGTAAACCCCCTTAGAACTCTTACACAACATGAAGGACATGTGGTGAGTGTATATATATGTACACATTCTCTACCTTGCTTGACTCATGTTTGCTAAACTAGTAACAATGAGTAACAATGAAGAAACAAAATCATATATGTAGTTCCTAGGACTAATTCTTCCTCAATATTGAAAATAAAGATAAAAAATTTCAGTTAAATCGATGTGTTTATCTAGAATCGGTGAAAAATGAGATGACTTCTTATCGATTGGTTGATAATATTGTGATCTAGTTCATAGTCTATTAGAAGCAGAAGGCACTCTAACAAGATGCTCACATACAAAAAAGGATAAAACATACGTGGAAAATTAGCGAGGCGCACTAATTTTTAAAGTTACCTTAGAAATTACTTCAAGATTTAACTAAAAAGAATTACTTCAGAAACAAATTCACTTTTTGAACATTGTAAGCTCTTCTCCTAGGATATTTGTTATTACTGCTGGACACGACTCTTTTAATTGGATACTATAACTTAAATATACAAAAATATTCTTCTATGCCATTTAATTTAGAGATTTTTACATTCCTATACACTATATAAAACTATATTACCTTCCCTACTCAAGTTTTACTATAATTACATTTTATATACCCAATTACCATTTATGTACATTTAAAGGGAATTAATGATATTAATTAGTATCCTAAAATAACTCTACCGCATATTCCCACTCTCCCCACGTTTCTCTCTCCACATCCCAACTCCCTCACTCACGTATCTTGCACTCACCCACAATTTTCTCTTTACAAATCTCAGAAATCCTCCATTAACGCCTATTTCATTTCTTCTTCAAAAAACAGACGAAATTTTTACTGAAAAGTTACGGAAAATGTTTTCAGAGATGAAAGGCCAACATTTTTCTTGCCTTGACGCTTTATAGAACGCTGGAGTCTACCAGATTTTAACAAATACTTTTAAAATATCCTTGTTCATTACATTCCAAAGACAATATCATGGCTTAGCCCAAAATTTTCGATACAGAGGGAAAGAAAAGATGAGGGTTTGTGTGAAGAGGAGCAGTGTTCCTTCATTTGATTTGGGTTTTCGAAAAATATTATTTGTTTGAATTGGGTGTTGTTGCAAAGAATTGGGATTATCTCTACGTCTCTCTCTATCTCTCAATTCCTAATTTCAGTAATGTAAAGCAAAGAAAAAAAAAACAGCAACTCCACCATTGATAGCCATTAAAAAGCTTTGAAGTTTTGAATTCGAATTTGGATTTTTAAAAACCATTATTTGTTTGGATTAGGTGTTGTTGCAAACAATTGGGTATATGGTTTGGAGTTTATATCTCAATTTTTAGGGTGTTTGGGTGAAGATTAGACTTGATTTTGGCTGAATTTCACATTGAAACTAGAAGAAGAAGAAGAAGAAGAAGAAGAAGAAGAAGACATGATATACATTATATTTACTAAATTGTAGTAAAATTGTAAAAAAATTATATTCTGTTGTTTATATTTTTTTTTATTTAACTATTGTATGAAAGTTGAACAATATTGTATAAAAATTATATTTAAGTTGTATGATATTGTAGTTGTATATAACTGGGTAGAAATAATGTATGAAAATTGTAGATAAGTTGTATAATATATAATTAGTTGTATGAAATTTATTTTTACTATGTATAGATCAGATACAATATATACAAAAGACATATTCTATAAAATTTGTATTTAAGTTGTATGTTATTGTAGTTGTATTTAACCGGATAGAAATAATGTATGAAAATTGTAGATAAGTTGTATAATATATAGTTAGTTGTATGAAATTTATTTTTACTATGTATAAATCAGATACAAAATATACAAAAGACATATTGTATAAAACTTATATAACAATTAAAAGACATATTGTATAAAACTTGTATAACAATTGTATTTAAGTTGTATGATATTATAATTGTATTTAACTATGTAGAAATAATGTATAAAATTTGTAGATAAGTTGTAGATTAGTTGTAAATAAATGTATACTGTAAGTATTGAGTATGATCCAACAAGAAATAGCTGGGAAAATCTCCAGATCATAGAGAAGAGATAATTAGAAAAGAGATAAAGGTTGGTTAAGCAAATACTTTTAAAATATCCATGTTCATTACATTGGAACCTATGGCTGATCAATAATTATATTAGATAACTCTGCTATCAATGGAATATCACGTACAATTAATTAATTTAAGTGTATTTAAGTTGAGTCGGAAAAAAAAACAAAAAAGAAATTTGTTTTTGAAAAGAAAAAAAAAACATGAAAAGTTACGAAAGATGTTGTCAGAGATGAAAGGCCAACATTTTTCTTGCCTTGACGCTTTATGGAACGCTGGAGTTTTACCAAATTTTAACAAATACTTTTAAAATATCCATGTTCATTACATTCCAAAGACAATATCATGGCTTAGCCCAAAATTTTCGATACAGAGGAAAAGAAAAGACGAGGGTTGGTATGAAGAGGAGCAGTGTTAGCGGTGGGGGATGAAATCACATGTTGGCTAGGAAAAAAGAAAAGGAAAAGGGTGTAACTAAATCCCTTGATTGAAGGAACAAATAATTAATTTGGGAACATTTTAAGGTGGATTGTATATATTTTGTAAACAAAACTTATTTATAACGGGTAATTAACTAAATATGAACATTAAAAATAATAAAATTTAAAATAATGTATAAGAATAAAAAAAATCTCTTTCTTTGGCATTCGGTAAGTAATAAAAATGACAGTTGTCATATGTCTTGCTCCAGCTTATCCCAAGAAAAAAAAATGGTATAGAATAATATGGCAGGAGTAGTAATTGTTGCTACACCATTTGAACATTCAATTGACATTGGTCCCCAACTTAAGGTTGCAACTTTAAAGTGAGAAGAAAATACAATTATATATCAAATATGGTATTTTTAATAAAACCCAACCAAAACGAGGATTGTAATTCACGTCTTATTTAATAATTCATGTGGTGTATATTGATTTATTCCTATATTGTAATGTAAAAAAGTTTTATCGTGTTATCGGCCAAAAAAATCGTAAGAAGTATTAGTTCTCGAGCAACTTTGGTGACGAATGACTGGCGCGTGGACAAAATAGTCTTGGTATAAGATATCACGTAAAATAATGCTTGGTTGATCAGCTTGGGAAAATAATATCCGGATCAGATAACTCACATGAATAAAAGTGTTTCGAGACAAATTGCTTATATAGTGATAATGCCGGCATAACATTCCTATATTATTATTCGTCGCGTAAAATCTTTTTGTCGTATAACAATATTCATATTATTATTGACAAGATAAATAACTCTTGCTTATAATCCCGCATAACTAATATAAGCTATACGGTAACCATATAGATTAACTGAAATTATATGCTAAATGAACAAAAGTAATCATCTGCTATAAACGCCATACAACAAGACAAGAAACAGTAGCAGGAGACGAGTCACTTAGTTTTTAATATCCGCAAAGTCGCGAATATTATGTATCAATATTTTTAATGCTTAAATTTCAACTGGAACAAAGAAAGTGAATCACCTTACTTGATCAACAAAAATGTCGGCTATTCAAATTTGTGAGAGAATAAATTGAAGTGATCCAATACATTAATCACCTAGCTACCACAACTAAAGCCTGACAAACATAATAGGCTAATAGTAATACCATGTGAAACTTTTGCACTACGGTGCCAATGTTTAAATTTGCTAGTCATAAATTTCCTTGCATCCACCACTGTCTATGCCCTAAAAGCCATGTCACTAATAATGGCATAAACAAGTCCTGTTTTTTTTTAAATATTATTTGAATGGAAAAATGAAATATTTACATAATGACAATTTTTCTTTTAAACTACATGAAATTAAATTGCCAACAGCTATTCTTTGGGTAACAAGTATGGGGCTGAATTTGGGTGACCCGAATTCATAATTTCTGTAATCACAAGGTTTCTAGCCCTATTGATGGTCATGAAGCACAAGTACAAATGTTCTTCTAATTCATCCAATTGCTCCGCAAAGCTTGCATAATTCTTTTTCAATTGGCGCGCTACTTCCCCACTGGCTTGAAGTTGAAGTTGAACAGGATCTCCACCTCGCTCGAGCCAAAATCGAACTATGGCTTGTAAATCTTCTAATTCATCAGTTAGCCGACCCACTAGCCTGCTTATAGTATCCAAGTCTCTAATCAAAATGTAGGTCCCTTTTGCAGCTATGTCAAGCTGAGCTGACCAGCTTGCTAGCTTCTTACTCGACGCGAACTGGAATGAAGCCGCCATTACAATAGGAGCCGCTACTAGCAAGGCAAGTGCATGAGTCGCGACAATTATTGTAAGCGAGACAGTTAAAGCCACGAGAAATACAGCTGAGCCACGTTTGAGTTTGTTCATTAGACGTAGTTTGGCTCTGGTCTTGTCTCGTCTAAGCTCGAGTTGTTTTAGCAGCTGAGAGCAGTTTGCTTGAACGGCATGAAATTGGATTGATGAAGATGCAGATGAAACAAATGGGTTAAGGGAGTTACAGAATTTAGCTAACCGGGTCAGGATCTTGGGCATGGGATCCACATGTGAATATGGTGTTTTCTGGAGAGAGTCTAAGGTGAATTTAAGTGATTTATATTTGGATCGTGTACTTTCCACTTTTTTTAGCAATACACTGCAGAGTAATGAGGCTTCAGCAGTTTGGGAAAAATACTCGGATAGTAGAGAGTAAGTTTGTGGGTGGGTTTGGATCAAAGCCAGGATCCGAGTAACTGTGGGTTGATCCGGATCCAAAAGATGCTCCACGAAAAGCCGGTAAGAGGGAAGCCGAGCAGCTGAAGTGGAGCCGACAATTTTGGTGGGGGAAGTAATTTTTTCACCTAAAGCAAGGACACGTGTCCAGAAATCAGCGTAGGATTCGGTTCTAAAGGCATGGGCATATTCCTCTCGGAGGTCCAATTCCACGTGGGCTGGTTTCTCGCTTTGGGCTTCTGCATGCAAACACAAAGAATTTAGAGAAGATTTCGTAACTAGGCAATGTAGAAAACAAAATTGCAGATTTTAAGTAATAAAATGAATATTTCAATTGTAGCCATGAAAAAATTACCATCTTAGCAAATTCCTGCCAGAAATGGAACCCCCATTTTTTTAAGCCTAAAATCTCGCTATAACAACCTTTTTATTCTCAATCCCTATATCAACATGATGCATCCATTCCAAAAAATTCCTAAATATATGAAAGTTAATTAATGCTAACTACATTCATTTCATTAACTTATTTTCTCTCTTCACAAACATTATTTCTTCCTTTTAGATAATCATCAAAAGTTAGAAGAAAAAAAACCATAAAGGACTAGCTTTGTAGTAGCATAAATAATACAATATATTAAATATACCAACTATTTATATATAATATAAGTATGTGTCTTCAAACCTACCAGAAAAAAATATTGTTGCATTAATTATACAATCAATATAATTGTTAGACACACATCTTATAACATTTCATTGTAAAACTAATCCAAGAAATATACCTATTATATACATAGTATACATATTAAATATTAAACAATGGATATACAATGTATAATATACGTATAAACAATATATACATATATATATTTCATTAAACAATATATATGACATATTGATGAAATAAATATATTATACTAAAGGTATATCTTGGAGAAAAAAAAAATTATGCAGTATAAAATTAAACATTGGACAAAATACAAGAAGTTCCCACGATTGCCTCTTTTCAGTATCTTTAAGATATTTGGGTGGGTATTTATTTGGGATTTTTACCTAGCTATACTATATTAGAAACTTATTAACCACTTTTCTTTAGATTCCTTAAGAATTACATTGTGTATCTATATTTACTATTATGTACAAAATATAGTAAAAGAAGGATCCCTTAAATATAGGAATTAATTTGTAACGTATCTCTCATCCCCATCTATCAACTTTAGCCTACTAAAATCATGATTTTCTTCCTAATTTCAAAAAAAGTTAAAAGTCATTCTCTCTTCATACAAATCCACCAATATCTCTCTCTCATACAAATCAAACTATTATCTCTCTAAAATTGTAGCATCATATATTTCTCTGAATCAATTCCACCAACAACCATTAAAAAGCTTCTACTATTGACAAATCCATCGACATTATCTCTGAAACTGCAAGTAGAGAGGTCTGCCATTGACATACCATTAAAAAAGTTCGAAACTTTGAAATAGATATTCGGATTTTACGAATTTGTGATAACGATTGAAAATATCATTTAGAGTTTATATCTTAATTTGAAGGGAGATTGTGTAAGTTTAAAGTTGGTTTTAGGTTGAATTTCAGATTGAAACTCGAGGAAGAAGAAGTTTCGGAATTATATTATGATTGTATGATAAATGTATCATAATTGTATCGGAGTTGTATTTGATACATCAATACCTAAGACAATTCTGATACAATACTAATACTATTAAAATATAATATTTTATCACAATTTAAGTTTAGGGTTGGTTCTAGGTGGATGTTTTAAATTGAAACTTGAAAAAGACGAAGATCAAAAATTGTATCATAATTTAGAATTGTATCATAATTTGTACCAAAAACAATACATGATACAATACTAATACAAGTATAATATGATATTGTATCAATTTAAATTTAGAGTTGATTTTAAGTTGTATCAGAATTGTGTAAGAATTTTTTCAGGATTATATTAAATTTGTATCTTAATTATGAGCAGTTGTGAGTTCGTGATGAATTTCACAGTTTGTATAACAAATATATGATAGTTATATATTAATTTATTAGTACTGTATCAAGTATTATTTTGGATATTAGGGTACCATCTACAAGTTAGATACAATTGTGATACATGTATGATACAATTATGTTTTACGTATTGATGTCTCTGATACAATTTAAATACAATTATGATACAGTTATCATATAATTGCTGAATATTTCTTCATTTTCAGTGTTGTCCGGTCTCCCAGCAGAAGAACGATACAATTGATGATTTAATAATATAAAGCTATCAGCAATGGTAGGAAGAGAGAAGATGGAGATTCTGAGCGTAGATGAAGGGATTTGGTTGTAAAAAAAGGAGAGAGAAGAGGAGAGGGAAAAAAAAGAAAGGATATAATTGAATCCCTTAATTGAAGGCATTAATAATGAGGTGAGAGCCTTTTAAGAAGCAATATACATAATTTGTAAGAAAAACCTGGATATTTATTAGAAACTACAAACCATAAAGAACATTGATAAATAAGTTTTTAATAGAGTGTAGCAAGGTAAAAATCCCATTATTTATGGAAGTGAAAAAAAGATTATAAAATGCGGATTGATTTAGATTGTGTATGAGAGAATAATGAAAAAGGGACTTTTTCTTAGAGCACCTATTCAGAATTAAAATTCAAAGAAAATGGCAAGTTTAGATTAATGATGAGAGAGAATATTCTAATAAATTAATGTGGTTCAATAATCCCTTGAATTGTGCTTTTACGTTTTAAAAATTAAATGCCATGTAAAAGATCATAAAAAGTGTTTAACTGTAAATTAATGTGCTATTTTTAAAATAAAACAAAAGTAATGTTATTTATATAAAAACTCTTTACAAAGGGACTAACAGTGTTAAAATCTCAAGATTGAATTACAGCTTGTTGATGTGTTTTCATTTGAAATTGAGAAACAGCATTATTATAAGGAAAAAGCGACAAAAGAGATAATGGAAAAGAACTCGGGCGAAGGGCACCAATAGCCACTTTTAAGTCTATTATCTAAAATATTTATAATTTATAATATATTTAAAAATTAATTAATTTATCATAAATTCAAGACTAAATATGTTAAATTTTTGTATCCTGAATTTTTTAGGTGCAAATTTGGATTTCAGGACTTAGTGTCCTAAGCTTTTCAGCTGCTTATTTGAAATTCAAGACTAACTATTCTGAATTTCTGAACTACTAATTTAAAATTTAGGATATAAAATTCAAATTTCTGGATATAATTTTCGAAATTTTAGGACACGATATAGTGAAGTTTGAACTTTAAGGTTTAACCTTCAAAACTTCATATCCTGATTGAGCGAATTGGATAAAATCTTTAAACACATTATAATCTATGAATATATTTTAATAGCACACTTAAAAGTGGCTTATTTCCACAAAGAATGCACTACTACTCTACCCATATGGGCTATGTCCCTACTTTTAGATTCATCATTAGGCTCAATCTTAGCCCAAAATAAGAGGAAAGCTATGGGCCTTCGGTTCTTTAAGCCCATAAAGATTATTAAAGGTCCATAACAAACCCAAATCGGATTGGATTTCCAATTCAAAATTGACTAGCAATCAATTTCTATATTTTTTTTTCTATGACAAAGTTAACAGGAGAGCAAGAAGACACTATTATATAGCATTTGTCACGAGGTTAGTGAAATTCAAACTATCCCACGAAAACTCAATTCCAAATTCGATTAGTTGAAACGTTACTCAAGTAGTGTAAAAATTTGTAGAATGAAATACCTTATGAGTTATGAGCAGGAAAAACCTCAACTAGAAACTCAATTCCAGATTAATGATTGTACTAACACAAGGCACGTGCTTTTGGACGGATACTCCCAAGAGACCAGAAAGTAAAAATTATCGGATGAGTTGTTGGCTACTATTCCCTCCATTTATTTTTACTTGTTCATGTTTGACTTGATATATTCTCTAAGAAATAATTAATAATATGATAATTTTAGTATATATCACCCCTAATTATAATATGTTGGAACATAAGTAACAGTAATTAATAACAAGATAAAATAGGTATAAAATGATAAGTTATCTTTAGATTTTTCAAACTGAACAAATAAAAGGAGATATCTTTTTTTGAGTATAATAGAAAAGTAAAAATCGAAGAACGGTTATTTTGACAGCTTTGGCACAATTTGGGAACATGCAAAAAACGTGCTTCGTCTCTTGTCATTGAGAATCGCAACCCTGCCTCGACCATTGATTTTCTCTTTCTTTAGCAAGATTCATTAGTATAATCGTCGTATTTTTATACTCGATATTTGCAAAGTTGTTAACGAGCTTTGTTTTCACATGGTTTTTTTAATCTGTCTGTTTTGTCTACTACACGAGCACGACAATTGACAAATACATAATTTGGATTTTATGATACATAACATCAATCAATTTCGTAGAATTGAATTCACAAACAAAGCTGGCTGAAACAAATCAATAAAACGGAATTAACAAAAGAAACTTACCATTCCATGCAAAATATTTTCTCAGAGCTGGACGAAATTTTATCTTCATTCTTCTTCTTAATCCCTGCAATAGAAATCTCAAAGGAGGAGTCCTTACAAGTAATTAACTATTCAAAGATGAGAGAGGACGCAGCAGTTTATAGTAAATAGAGATATTTAACTGTTTCAAAGGGAGAAGGAGAGAGGAGAGTACACGTTTGAGGCACCTCTTATAATTGATTAAATGCTATATGTTTTGTTTTTGCTTTGAAGACAAGAAAAAATATTTCTGTACGCTTAAGATGTTATTACTAAGGGGGCCTTGCACTGCAAGGGATTCATTGTCCACAAAATTTCAACATTTTCTCTGATATGTCTTAGAAGGCAACTCGCTAAGCTATAGAGCGCCCCTAGAATATCAACCACACAATTCTGTTGGACACTGTTTCTAATGATATATATAGAACTCGCTTATCCCTAAAAATCTATAATTAACTAGGAACTATTTTATTGTATGATTAGGAATAGAAACAAAAGAACTTGAGAGGCGTAAGGAAGAGACGATGTTTAATTTTTGAGTGTCTTCACAGAGGAGGAGTGCATGTTTAATTGTACGTATGGGCTCAAAATAATTTTTCCAAAAGGCGACTCAATTTAGACAAATTACCACATTTGTCGTTCCGCCCAATTCAGCTATATTTGTTTTGTTGTAGATATGAGCTTGAAAAGAGATCTAAAAATAGTGGTTGCAACTTCAAAGGCAAGCCTAAGGGTACAATCATATATTGGACGCTGATGGCACGATGTTCGCATATAACCTGCCCTGCTGCTTTGGGACCAAATGGATTATATTTGTACTAGGAGACATGATGATCATGATCAAATTGATTTGATTTAATTTTTGTGATAGACAACAAGTTTTGACTAAGATATGTGATCTAATTTATGTGATAGACAATATGTTTTGAAAAATATATTCCTCCGTACCAAGCACACTATTATTCTCTCTACTCTAAGTTCTCCTCTAATTTCTTTGTAGTTGCACATGCTCATCTAGAGCGTTGCCTTTTAATCTCTTAAACAATAAATGCAAATTATCTAAATTGTGTTAGTAATCTGTTTTTGTAAAATAATTCTGGAGAAAATAAAATAACATAAACAGAAATGTAAACGAAATAACAAAAATCAATTCGAGACCACTGAATTTACAGTGTTACCTTAAGGAATTTAATCTCCTCCTAGTACTCAAGGTTATGAATTATTTCCTTCCGGGATAGAACGAATTACACACTGGTATAGTGGTACTTCAAACCCCAGTGTTTCAGTGAACACAAAGTTCGGTAGCAAATCACACTTACCGTTACTTTCTTTAAAGTTAAAATATGCAGAAGGAAGGAGAAGAACTTAGAAAATTCGTATGGAAATTCTCAGCAGAATAGTTTTGTATTTATAGTCAAAGTTGGGCTAAAATCTGAAGAGGTGCAACTCTTCAGAATGACTGTTTGTGCAAAACGGCAACAACATAAATGCGATAACATAAATGGCTATTTACTCAATAAAGAGGGAAAACAAAGAGGAAAAATTAAAGAGAGTAGTTTAATTTTCAGTTACACAACTGAAAAATGGATTAGATTTAATATTAATATTCTGTTATTAAAATAAATATTTAATAACATTTCTATTAATATTTTACTGTTAACAAATAAATTTGGTCCAAAAAATTAATCAATCAATCGATCATTTGACCAAATCCGAATTCGAATTCGAATCTGAATCTGAATCCGAAGCCGAAGCCGAAGCAGAGCCGAGCGACGACGACGACGCGAGGCTTGTCTTCTTCTCAAATCCAAATTCAAATCCAAATCCGAAGTCGAAGTCGAGCTGAGCGAGCGACGATGACGACGGCGTGAGGCTTGTCTTCTTCTCAACTCTTTAAAAGTTAGAAGAAGAGCAATTGCTTATATACCCATAAAAAACCTCTTCCTCTTCCAATATGGGACAATGTCCCTTTGCTAAGGGGGGAACTTAAAATTTCACTCAAAAATTTCATTTTTTTCCATTTCCCATTAACCCTCTTTTAAGTATTTAATATACTTAAATACATAAAACTCCAACAATCCCCCACATGAATGGGGAATGGGTATATCACGGAAACATGCATGAAAAACTGTGTGATTCGCAAGCAAGGATTAATTGCATCTGGATAAGTAGGTTTCCGTTTGAACTTTCCGTAGTGAACTTATGTCAGATATACTCGATCAATTGGTAGATTTGATATTTTTGAACCGTCGAACATTGGTGTATACCTAGACAACCACAAGTCACACAACCAACCCTTAACTGTCTTTGGTTCTCATTGTTGTGTTCGTTTCAGCCATGAACACCGTCTGGTTTCATAAATGCATAGAGAACTGGTCTTGCAAGATTCTCCTTGAAGCGACTAACACTTCACACTTACATAGGTGATTCCTAAACGTGTCGTCCCGTAGATATACTATTTGATATACCCCTATCAAATTTAGAAATCATTAAAAAACCTTAATACTTTATCTTTGGTACAACATTGTCTCATCACGAGAATGGACAAAAAGTTTAGTTGACAATGTTGAACCGTCATTAATGACTTTGTTTGATCTCCTTGAACCTAGATCTTGGGATCTCCAGTCTTCTAGGTAGAGTTACCGCCACTATGACTTGTTCTCGGCCACAGTCTCATTCCCCTTGATGACTTCTCAACTACTTCTCTAGTTAGGCCTTTTGTAAGTGGATCCGACACATTATCACTTGACTTTACATAATAAATCGTGATAATTTCTCTAGAGAGTAATTGCCTAACGGTTTTATGTCTTTGTCGTACATGACGAGATTTACCGTTATATATAACACTCCCAGCCCTTCCAATTGCCACTTGACTATCGTAATGTATGCATATTGGTGCCAACGGTTTGGGCCAAAATGGAATATCTTCCAAGAAATTTCGGAGCCATTCAGCTTCTTCACCGGTTTATCTAAGGCTATGAATTCAACCTCCATTGTAGAGCGGGCAATACAAGTTTGTTTGGACGACTTCCAAGATACCGCTCCTCCACCAATAGTGAATACATATCCACTTGTGGACTTGGAATCAGTTGAACTGGTGATCCAATTTGCATCACAGTATCCCTCAATGACCACAGGATATTTACTGTAGTGCAAAGCAAAGTCCTGGGTATGTACTAAATACCCCAAAACTCGTTTCATGGCCATCTAATGAGATTGACTTGGATTGGTCGTATATCGACTCAATTTACTTATAGCACAAGCTATATCTGGTCGTGTACAATTCACAATGTACATTAAGCAACCCAATAACACGAGCATAATCCAATTGTGATATGTTTTGGCCTTTGTTCTTTGCTAATGCAAGATTCACGTCAATTGGAGTCTTTGCAACTTCAAAGCCCAAGTGATGTCTTAATATAATGAGATTGTGACAATGCCAAACCTTGAGAAGTCTTATGGATCTTAATTCCCAGAATTAAATCTGCAACTCCCAAGTCTTTCATATCAAACTTGCTAGTTAGTATACGTTTAGTAGCATTTATGTTGGCAATATCATTACTCATTATCAGCATATCATTCACATATAAGAAAACAATGACTATGTGATTTGGAACATTTTTAATGTACACACATTTATCACATTCATTTATCTTAAACCCATTTGACAATATTGTTTGGTCAAATTTTGCATGTCATTGTTTGGGTGCTTATTTTACTCCGTAAAGGGACTTAACAAGTCTACATACCTTCTTTTCTTTACCTGGAATCACAAACCCTTCAGGTTGTTCCATGTAGATTTCTTCCTCCAACTCTCCATTTAAGAAGGTTGTCTTAACATTCATTTGATGAATTTCAAGACCATAAACTGTAGTTAACGCTACTAACGTTCGTATGGATGTAATTCTTGTAACTGGAGAGTATGTATCAAAATAGTCAAGACCTTCTCGTTGTCTATACCATTTGACCACAAATCTTGCCTTATATTTGTCAATAGTGCCATCATCTTTTATTTTCCTCTTAAAGATCCATTTAAAACACAACGGTTTATTTCTAGGAGGAAGATCAACCAATTCCTATGTATGGTTGTTCAGTATGGATTTTATTTCACTATTGATGCCTCTTTCCAAAACAATGATTCTGAAGAAGACATAGCTTTCTTTTAATGTTTGAGGCTCATTTTCCAATAAGAAAGTCACAAAATCTGGCCCAAATGAAATAGACGTTCTTTGACGTTTACTACGTCTTGGATCCTCCGGATTAAGGGTACTTTCTTTTGTTTCTTCCCGAGGTCGTTTAGATCCTTTACCAATCGACTCATATTCCTTTTTATACGGATATATATTTTTAAAGAACTCAACATTATCTGATTTTATAACCGTATTATTATAAATATCGAGATTTTCTGATTTATGAACCAGAAATCGATATGTTTTACTATTAGTCGTCATATCCTATGAAAACACAATCAACGGTTTTCAGTCCTATTTTACCCTTTTGGGTTTAGGAACTTGCACTTTTGCCAAACACCCCCACACTTTAAAATAATTCAAGTTGGGCTTCCTTCCTTTCCATTTTCCATATGGAATGGATTGTGTTTTGCTATGGGGTACTCGATTTAGTATTCGGCTAGCCGTAAGAATAGCTTCCCCCTACAAGTTCTGTGGCAAACTAGAACTTATCAATAATGTGTTCATCATCTTCTTTAATGAACGATTCTTTCTTTATGCAATCCTATTGGATTGGGGCGTGTAAGGGGCCGTTGTTTGATGAATAATTCCATATTCTAAACATATTTGTTCAAAAGGAGATTCATATTCACCACCCCTATCACTTCTTATCATTTTGCTTTTCTTGTTAAGTTGCGTTTCAACTTCATTTTTGTATTGCTTGAATGCGTCCATTGCTTTATCTTTACTATTAAGTAAGTAAACATAGCAATATCGAGTACTATCGTCAATAAAAGTTATGAAATACTTCTTTCCACCGCGAGATGGTATTGACTTCATATCGCAAATATCTATGTGAATTAAGTCTAAAGAATCTGAATTCCTTTCAACTGACTTCTAAGGATGTTTAACATACTTAGATTCCACACATATTTGACATTTTGATTTGTCACATTCAAATTTAGGCAATACTTCCAAATTAATCATTTTTCGCAAGGTTTTATAATTAATATGACCCAAACGTATATGCCATAATTCATTTGACTCATGTAAGTAAGACGAAGCTGAAATTTTATTATTATTTTCAACAACCATTACATTCAGCTTGAAAAGGCCTTCAGTGAGGTAATATTTTCCTACAAGCATTTCGTTCTTACTTATTACAATCTTATCGGAAACAAAAACACATTTAAAACTATTCTTAACAAGAAGTCCAGTAGAGACTAAATTTTTCCTAATCTCATAAATATGAAGGATGTTGTTCAAAGTCATCACTTTACCGGAAGTCATTTTGAGAAATATCTTCCCACATCCTTCAATCGTGGCATTTGCAGCATTTCCCATAGAAAGCATCTCATCGGGTCCAACAGGAGCATAAGTAGCAAAAGCTTCTCTAACAACACAAACATGGCGAGTGGCTCCAGAATCAATCCACCACTCTTTATGATTGCCCACCAAGTTGCATTCGAAAAGCATGGCACATAAGTCATCAACATCATCATGCTTTTCAACCATGTTTGCTTGACCCTTCTTTTTGTCTTCTTTGGAGCACAACACTCCGTAGATTTGTGTCTGGCTTTTCCACAGTTGTAGCAATTTCCACTGAACCGCTTCTTGCTTGGGTTGTATTTCGGTCCAGAAGCCTTCTTCCTCTTTTTGTTCTCTTCAACAATATTTGCTCCCATTATTGTTGAGTTTCCACAACCTCTCTTTTCAACAGCTTTGTTGTCCTCTTCGATTCTCAACCGAACAATGAGATCTTCAAGGGACATCTCCTTGCGTTTGTGTTTCAAGTAGTTTTTGAAGTCCTTCCACAAAGGAGGCAACTTCTCAATCATCGCTGCTACTTGGAATACTTCATTGATGACAAGACCTCAATGAAATTTCTGTTAGTAAAAATACTAAGATTACTACTTTCAACATCAGTATTAATTTGATTTATACCTTCAGCAAGGAGATCATGAATAATCACTTGCAATTCTTGGACTTGGGTAATAACAGACTTGGTATCTACCATTTTGTAGTGCAAAAACTTTGTAGCAACGAACTTCTTCAACCCGACATCTTCGGTTTTGTGTTTCTTTTTAAGCGCAGTCCACAGTTCTTTTGACGTTTCCACGCCACTGTAGACGGCATACAAAGCATCATCTAGCCCGCTTAGAATATAATTCTTGCACAAAAAATCTGAATGCTTCCACGCCTTGATCACGAGAAAGCGTTCAGTTTCTGGAGTTTCATCGGACAACACAGAAACATCTTCCTTGATGAACTTCTGGAGACTTAGAGTAGTCAAATAGAAGAACATCTTTTGCTGCCAGCGCTTGAAATCAATCCTGGAAAATTTTCCAGGTTTCTCCGCCGGTGCAAATGTTGTCGGTGTTGTTCGGCTCGTTGAGGCATTGACAGTCACCATTGGAACAACTTGGTTCACATTATCATTAGTCATTTCTGTAAAAGAATGACACAAACGTTAAAACCACGTAGATTTTAATCTCCAATAGAGTACAAAAGCACAAAGGTTTTACTCTCCACAAAAAGTGAGTACAAATACAGAAAATATAATAAATTCCTTAAGCTTGTTAGTAATCTGTATTTGTAAAACAATTCTGGAGAAAATAAAATAACATAAACAGAAATGTAAACGAAATAACAAAAACTAATTCGAGCCCACTGAATTCATAGTGTTTCCTTAAGGAATTTAATCCCCTCCTAGTACCCAAGGTTATGGATTATTTCCTCCTAGGATAGAACGAATTACACACTGGTGTAGTGGTACTTCAAATCCCAGTGTTTCAGCGAACACAAAGTTCGGTAGCAAATCACACTCACTGTTGCTTTCTTTGAAGTTAAAATATGCAGAAGGAAGGAGAAGAACTCAGAAAATTCGTAAAAATTTTTGAGCGGAATAGTCTTGTATTTATAGCCAAAGTTGGGCTGAAATCTGAAGAGATGCAACTTTTAGAATGGCTGTTTATGCAAAATGGCCACAACATAAATGACGATTTACTCAACAATAAAGAGGAAAAATTGAAGAGGGTAGTTTAATTTTCAGTTACACAACTGATAAACGGATTGGATTTAATATTAATATTTATTTTAATATTAATATTCTGTTATTAAAACAAATATTTAATAACATTTCTGTTAATATTTTACTATTAACAAATAAATTTGGTCCAAAAAATTAATCAATCAATCGATCATTTGACCAAATCCAAATCCGATTGGATTTAATATTAATATTTATTTTAATATTAATCTTCTGTTATTAAAACAAATATTTAATAACATTTCTGTAAATATTTTACTATTAACAAATAAATTTGGTCCAAAAAATTAATCAATCAATTGACCGAAGCCGAAGTCGAGCGACGACGACGGCGCGAGGCTTGCCTTCTTCTCAACTCTATAAGAGCTAGAAGAAGAGCAATTGCTTATATACCCATAAAAAATCTCTTCCTCTTCCAATATGGGACAATGTCCATTTGCCAAGGGAAAAAACTTAAAATTTCACTCAAAAATTTCATTTCTTTCGATTTCCCATTCACCCTCTTTTAAGTATTTAATATACTTAAATACATAAAACCCAACAAATTGCACTACGTTCAAGTCTAAGTCTTTGGCGTTACTCATCGGGAAAGCAAAGAAGTATATATTGACGTTATCTTGTGTTTGAGGAAGAAAATTCCAAGTTGCTGGTTGTGTACACCCTGAATTGTCTAGAGTTTAGAGGAAAGGTTAGAGATTTTGGGTGTGGCTTATAACGAAAATCTGAATTTAATTTGCGATGAACCCAAGCATTACAATGGTTAGTGCTAAAGAGTGTTCTCTTGGAAGGTATTTTTGGATGAGTGGTACTAACATTACTGAACTTAACTTTTCCATAGTAGTATAGCAACACCAATAACAATGTGTATTCCCACAAGTGATATTTAGGGAGGTTAGTGAATACACATGTCTTGTGAATTCAAATTGTGCACATAAAAACATAAGATTAAGATGCGAGTGGATGGATCAAACATGCTTTGAATACAAAACCACATCGCTTTTTCCTTCATCTTCAGCAGAATTACCGAATACATGTACAAATAGTTTACATTGAGCAATTGAGATCGCGCAATCTAGAGCCTTATGGAACCCTACATGGATGTGGAGGAATGAGAAATCAAAATGTGCACATAAAAACATGAGATAAAAGCCAGGCGAGTCAATGGATCAAATAAATTGAAATACGCATATGGCATGGTTTTGGTTCCTTCATCTTCACCAGAATTACCTAATAAATGTATTAATTGCTTACGTCTAGCAATTAAGATCGCAAATCTGCCTAATGGAAGTTTGGACGTAAACATCGAAATTGATAGCAACAACTTGCATACATTACATGTTATGTGTTCGACACTACAAAACATATTACATCTAACAATAATTATAAGCATAAAGTCTACAAGCGTTTGCTTTCAAGGTTAAAGAACCCAATTTTTATCTTTCAGAAATGCAAATCAAAGTCAACTAGATCAAAGATGGTAGGTAATTTTCCTAGAAATCATCACCATCATAATCATCATCGGCGAGATCATCCTCAACCTTCTCAGCAGCCTTATCTGCGATGTTATCCTCTATGTGATCAATACCCTCCGAAATCGCGAGTCCACCCAATGCCCCTGCAACCGCACCCACAGCCAATCCTGCTCCCAACCCCATTCCTCCAAACTTGCCCTTCTTCTTCTCCTCGTACTTATACCCTGCTTGCTGCCCGTAGCTTCCCTGCCCATAATTCCCCTGCTGCTGCCCATAACTAGCCTGCGAGTAACCCGGCTGCCCGTAACTACCTCCCTGAGAGTACGGCGCAGGGGGAGCACCGTAATTCGGTTGTTGTTGACCATAAGGCGCCGGAGCAGGAGCGGCACTGTACGGATAACCCGACGGCGGCGCAGCGTAGGGAGCAGGAGCACCGTACGATCCGCCGTAAGGTTGCGGCGGTGCAGCCGGGTAATCCCGTGATCCAGGTGGTGGAACACCGTAAGGAGGAGCATAATACGGATCCGGCGCACGATAGCGCGGATCACGAACGCTGACCTCAACTTTCACCTTCCCTTGAGGGCGACCAGAAGGACGCTTCAAATCGAGTGAACGCTCACAAGAGTTCCCGATGCCGACGGTATCGACGACGTCACGGAGGTGAAGCTTGGCGGAGCCGATGAGAGGCTTGGTATCCTTCTCGGCGTTAGCGTGAACGACATCGATGTACAAGGTGGATTCCTCAATCGGAGAATACAAAGGAATCACAAGCTTTTCGTCCCAGTAAGGAGACATGTCACCATTTTCGTCGACTTTTGTGGAGCATTTGGCTTTAGGGTCAACCCAAACAACAGCATAGGGTTTGAGACGGCCGTAACGCCAATTCACGTTCTTCAAATCCTTAGCCGATGAGATCTTCACTTCCACCTCGAATCGTGATCCCATTTTCCAAAAGTACAGTGGATTTAGATAAGAAACTGTATAAAAATGCCTAATAG
Organism: Nicotiana sylvestris; assembly: GCF_000393655.2. Classification (NCBI taxonomy): domain Eukaryota; kingdom Viridiplantae; phylum Streptophyta; class Magnoliopsida; order Solanales; family Solanaceae; genus Nicotiana; species Nicotiana sylvestris. The sequence continues at coordinate 136,465,671 of NC_091059.1, read as the reverse complement.
CAACTTTGCGTATAAAAGTAGGTACTGGAGGGAGTATTTATAGCATCGTAACAAGAATCGTTCTTCACATTTACTAGTGATATTTCATTATTGATTTCGAAGTTCCATTAATGACCTTGGAGTTTTTATGTTGAAATATGTACACATTAGGCTTGGTTGAGTTGGTTCTGTTGATGTCAGTATCTAAAGAGGGTATATGAGTAATTATATAAACCAAGAACATTAAGCGGATTAGGCAAGGGGAGGGATTTTCCTTAGCCCAGAAGATTCGAAAGCATTCGAGGGTTAGGCTACCGAGGAAGGTAGGACACGTGGAGGCATATCAATGGTGGATAATATGTGTACAAAACGTGAGGGACCTTGGACCCAGAAAAAAGAAAAGAAAAAAAAAAACATCAAGTAATAGTAGATGTCTTAGGGTATATAAATAGAAGACAGGTCAGAACTGTGAAGTCCAATAATAAAAACAAGATCATCTAGGGGCAAGCATATTCCTTCTTTCCTTCGCTATACGCGGTGTGAACACGCCATTTTTTTTGGCAAGTGGAGAGGTGAGTTTTTTTTTTCGGGGTAGGGGGGGGGGTTAGGGGGGAGGAGGGAGCTGGGGAAAGAAGGTAGGTTGGCTTCTGTGTGGCCGTTTTATTTGTGACATGAGACATGCTTAATAACGCAATACTTTTCTAGAGGAAAACAAAAACACACACGACGTACCGGCAGCATGAAGAATATATGTAAATTTTTACTTTTGATTACTTTTTTCTGGAAATTGTTAACTGTTCACATTATTTAAGAGACCCAATTATTTTCTCCGTATATAATTTTGGATAATCTTGAGCTAACTTTTAGTGTCGCACTCGGCCAAAAATCCATTTCTTAAACTAAAAAAGGAGATTTTTTTACATAGCTATGCTAATATAAACATATTTACTCATATCAGAGAAGTTATCAATTACTATTTATATTTGGTGTACAAATTTATTAATTATATATAAATTAATGATAAATGAGTATCCCTTAATACTAGGGTGTTAATTGATAATAATCGATGCACACGCTTACCTCTACTCACCCTACCCACGTTGCTCATCTAATCCGCACATTTGCTTAAGCAACTCAATCAGTTATTTAAGAAATTCGTTTTGTTTAAATAACTACCAAATTGTTTAAGCAACTCAACTAATTGCTTAAACATCGACTGAGGTTGTTTAGTTCAATTACTTTTTGACCTTATCTGTATATGGTTTGTGCGTATCTCTTTTTTTTTTGGTGCGCTGATCACGGGTTTTAAAATACAATAAACAGCTAGAAGGAGTCTTCCTTGGGGGTGTATGGGCCAAAAATTATTTCTAAAATGACTAAGTTGTGTTATCATTTAGGAGGCATTCACATGTTGCCATATGTCACTAATACGACCCCAATGAAGGCCTGCCCAAGGTCGAAGTGGGTCTAGAAACAATGAAGGTTGTGGTCGAAGAGCCAGCAAGGATCAAGGTCGAGGATTCGTCAGAGATCAGGGTCGATGTCGAACATCCTTGACAGAGTTATAACACTTAGTTCCAAGATAGGACACTAAAAAGAATATTCTTGTGGATATACAGGTAGCTAGATACAACCTCCTCCATAGCGACTTATACAAAGGGACATACGGCGGCCCTCTGGCAAAATGTTTGGGTCCAAACCAAACCCAGCGCATCCTCGAAGAAGTCCATGAAGGCCATTGTGACGCTCATTCCGTCGATCCAGCAATCGTTAGGTGTCATACGGGCAGGATATTACTGGCCCACCATGAAAAAAGACACCTCAGAATTTGTGAAGAAATGCGAACAATGTCAGAAATACTTCCCAATAATTCACCAAGCAGGCAAACATCTCCACTCAGTCACCTCTCTGTGGCCGTTCATCAAGTGGGGAATAAACATCGTAGGCTCCCTCCCAGCAAGGCGAGGTAATGTACGATTCCTTTTGATTTTAACTGACTATTTTTCTAAATGGGTAGAAGCAGGAGTGTTCGCCGAAATACGCAAACAAGAGGTAATCACCTTTATATGGAGAAACATCATCTGCCAATTCGCCTACCCAAGGAGATCAGCTGCGATAACGGACCCAGTTCACGGGAAAGAAAGTCGTTGAATTCTTTGAGAAATAGTATATTAAAAGGATACTTTCAACCTCGTATCACCCGGCGGGTAACGGACAGGTAGAATCCTCCAACAAGTCCATATTAAACATCATGAAGAAAAAGCTTAAGACGCCAAGGGATTGTGGCCGAAGATACTCTCGAAAGTATTATGGGCGTATATAATTACCTTGAAGACGAGCACAAGAGAGACACCTCACTCTTTGGTCTATGGGACCAGAAGCAGTCATACCAGTCGAAGTCGGAGAATCCAGCCTAAGGTACTCCCATGAAAGCGGTACTAGTAATGATGAGAGCGAAAGGCAGAAACTCGATGAAATCAACGAACTAAGAGATATGACATACATAAGGATGATCGCCCAAAAGCAGCAAGCAGAACTTTATTACAACAAGAAAGCAAATGCCCGACCACTCAAAGTCGTGAACTACGTACTCAAAGCCAAAACTCAAGCGAGCAAAGACCCACGGGAAGGCAACCTAGGAACACATTGGGACAGCCAGTACAAAAATTACAGCCAAAGCAAACAAGGGTTCGTTCCAATTAGAGATAATGGAGGGAAAACAATTATCGAAAATTGGAACATCAGCCACCTAAAATACTTCAACTTCTAAAAGGAAGAAGTTTCCCCAAGTCATACTCTTTTTCCCCTCATTTGAGTTTTGTCCCATAGGGTTTTCTCAAGGAGGTTTTTAACGAGGCGACAAAAGGGACACTTCGAGTCAATGTATGTGAGGGAGGGACTATTTTTTTTCTCTTTTGTTGCCCGACTCTTCAATACTCTCTAAGTCAAGCAATGAAGGGACTAGATAGACTGGGACTAGAATGTCAGCCAATGCCCAAAATTTATAACTTTATCCAATCATGTAATCAGAGCAACAACCTCAAAATAATAAGAAACATATGTTTACCAAAAACACATATCGTCCCTCAGTCGCGATTAACAAAAGGTTAAGTTCGACCCAGCTCGAAAAATACCTATCAGCCCTCGGCCGAGATAAACAAAAGGTTAAGTTTGACCCGCTCAAACAACACCTATCGTCCCTCGATCGCGATTACCAAAAGGTTAAGTTCGACCCAGCTCGAATAACATCTATCGGCCCTTGGCCGTGATTAATAAAAGGTTAAGTTCGATCCCACTCGAACAACACCAATCTGCCCTCGGCCGCGATTTATAAAAGGTTAAGTTCGACCAGACTCGAACATCACCAATCAACCTTCAGTCGCACATTAATAAAAGGTTAAGGTCGACCCAACTCGAATAATACCTATCGGCCCTCGACCGCACCCTAATGAAGATTAGAATTTGACCAAGTTCGAATAACACCTACCGGACCTCGGCTGCGATTTAAAGAGTTTAAAAATTGACCAAGTTTGAATGACACCTATCGCCCCTTAGTTGCACCCTAATAAAAGTCAAAATTCGACCAAGTTCAAATAGCACGTACCGACCCTCAACCGCAATTTAAAGAGGTTAAAATTCGACCAAGTTCGAATGACACCTATCGGCGCTCGGCCACGTTTCAATAGAAAGTTAAACTTAACCAAACAAGAAGCTAAATCTGACTAAGTTCAAACCTAACCGATCAGTCCGTAGACATACTCAACCTATACGGGCAAAGGGGTATATCGGCCCATAGCTATTCAACCCAAAGACTTTGATATTTATAAGAACGATGGTAAAGTATGAAGGAGCAAAACACGCAAAGTACAAGAACTAACCATGGCAAATAAGAAAGGTGCAAATGAAAGCAAAAACCAACTTTGATATTTATAAACAAAGGTTTCTTACAAAGGATCTTGAAGACGCAAGCAAAAATACACAAAAAATGATAGAAACAAACTACTGCTGGCCATCACCATCATGACCCACGACATCCTTACCGACCAGATTTTCAACGCCCTCTCTTTCCTCGCCCGGAGGGTATATAGAATCATACTAGGCCTTATCCTCAAGGCGATCTACAACATCCTCATCTTCTTTACCAGGACGAGGCATAGTTGGGTTGTGGCCCCAAGCAACCCGAGCCTCGCGAGCCTTGACTCGAGCATTCTCAAAGTCCACGGCAGGAAGGGAACCGGCCACCTACAACTTACGAAGCACATCCAATCGGGCCTCAACGTGAATCCACTCTTTATACAACTCACAAGAAATGTTGGGGAAGCCAATAGTCGTAGATGAAGAAGGTTGTGCAAGTAGTTTGGCCTTCTCAACCTCCAGAGCGACAACTTGATCATAAAGATCGGAGGTCTCTTTCTCCAACTCCCCAATCCTCTCACCAAGCAGTTCTTCTTTAATCCTCGCTGTAGATAAGTCATTTTCTTGCTCATTCAGTTCGTCACTTCAAGGAACTCCACCCTCCTCTGATCCTCCAACCGAGCAGACTCCGTCTTATCAAGCTCCTCCTGCCTTGATCTAGCACTCTTCGAGTTGGCCTCACAACAAGACCACTTGGGCTTGGAGATCACTGCATTGGGACTCTACGCCTCTACTAAGCTCAAGCTCCTCTTCTTTGCTTCTCAACGTCGCTTTAAGGACGTTGCATTTCTCCACAACCCACATCAGCTCCTCGTACCTCTTCTTCAAGTCCTACCTCAAGACCCGCACGTCGTCGCATTTGCGAAGCCAACCCTAGAGCTCCCCGTACATCTCAAGGCACATTTTATACTTGTCATTCAGCTTCACGTAAATATCTTTACGTCTCTTCTCCCGAGAAGCACTCTCAATCTCTAGAATAACCGTCTATAAAACAAAGAAAAGGAATTAGAGCTTGATAAGAACGAACCTTGGGCCTAACTCAACCCCAAAAGCTAGCTTGTGAGGTGATTATTACCCAAGACCATATAAGGAGACCAAGATACCCATAACCCACCTATGTGGGACACAATTCAACACCCCCTCATGCCCAGGATTGCAACTGGAGCGTGGACAATATAAATAGGGGCCCAACATTGGTAATAATAAAACCTGGCTCTGATACCATGATAAGAATGGACATTGAGCCTAACTCAACCCCAAAAGCTAGCTTGTGAGGTGAGGATTGTCCAAGACCATATAAGGAGACCAAGATACCCATAACCCACCGATGTGGGACACAACTCGATAGATCCTATGAAAGAAATCGAAGCATAAGGAAAAGAATAGACGACAGTCGTACTTACCCAGAGAGCAAGACCAGCAATGTTATCCGACAGAGTGATGTCGTTTATCGTCGTGGGCCGTGCCCTTAATCATAGAACAAAGATGACCAAGGGAAAAGACTATTTCCTTGGTGTTTACAAGAAGATTATGATCCATTGGAATCGTAATAGTCCTGGAGCCCCCTTCCAACTTCACCTCGAGTTGAGTAAGTCCCCCGTCGATCATCCTTAACTCGTCCAGATCCATATTGGAGTCAGATCTGACATCTTCTTCAATAACAGTCTTCTCTCTCTTATCAGCCACAAAGGTCACATCCACTGCGACCTTAAAAGACGAGGCCTCCTCTTGCCTCGGAAGTGCGAGGCCATTATCAGGCATCCCGCCCTCGACCGTCTTCCCCACGGGACGCATTGATGCACTCATGTTCATCTCCTCCAAGTGCGAGGCCTCGGAGTAGAAGTGGCAGTAACCGCAATAGGGGTAGAAACCGAAAGGGCATCAGCCTTCCTCTAAAAGGATGTCACTGGTGCCCGGCTCCTTCTACAAGAGCCCCTGCCTAGGAAAGAAACTAATGTCGAAGTCAACAAAACAAGTATTCATACAACGAAAAATGGATGATCACGGGTAAATAAGGCAAGTTACCTATCGAAGGAAGAGCTAGTCTGAACTTCTTGATGAAGCTCGACCAGTCGCGGATCCTAACGACGTGGGAGAGGATTTGCTCAACCCAACCAGAAATGCGCTTGACTAGAAGGGGACACTGAGTGTTGGCTACAAGGAAAGAAAAATTCCTTCAACCAACTCCAAGTATGTAAAAGAACGTAAACAAAGAATGAGCACTTACGTGTATGATTCCAAGCCTCTGAAAATCTATCTGTGTTAGCCACCACGTCCTCGGTATAACATAGAAAAAATCAAGCCAGAACTAGCAACCGACCTTATCATCCGTCTTCACTACCAAATATTTGCCTCCACAATAGCGAAGATTAAACATCATTCTCTATAGAAGCTAGGGGTGAAGAGATAAACCAAAAGCTACAGCATGAGCTCGACCCCCGCTAATTTAGCAAATTTGGTTAGCATTTTAATGATTTTGTAGACGTAAGGCGCAAGCTGAGCGGGGCAGACACCGTAGTATGACAGAATTCCTCCACCAATGGAAGATGGGGAAATGAATAACCGATGAGGAAAGGATAAACGTAAAGAGCGCAGTATCCAGGGCGATGAACCTATACCATGTCCTCGCCAACAGGGATTAGTTAGACATGGTTTGGAAGGCTAGATTTGGCCTTAAATTCCGCTAATTCCTTAGGCGTCATCATCGAATGTATGATTCCAGGCACGACGTCTGGTGATTTAGTAAGGTTGAACCTAGCGTTAGGATTGTAGGGGATTATTTCTTCCACTGACGGGAATGATTCATCATTAGAAATGACGGAACCACCCTCCTTATGAGAAGGAACACAACTGCTAGAGGAGGAATACGACTCCCTTCACTAGCATTTGATGGTAAGTTAGACATGGTGCAAAGTAGTAAAGAAAGATAATGAGTATGGAACGATTGGAGATGGAGTAAGGCAGCATAGTGAGGAAAGGAGGCTTAGGAAAAAAAATGGAAAGAAGAATGGTGCTATGAAATGATAGGAGAAATAAACCTTCAAACTCAAGTCCAAAGACATAAATTTATAATGATCATGGCACTAACCCGAAAATGGCTCATATATCCAATCAAGGGCCACGCGTGAATGATATCACTCTATTCCTTGGATAGGATAGCTCCAATAAATCGCCGAAAAAACTTGAGGTATTTTAAATATACGCCTGACAGAAGGCCACGTGACATGCTCGACATGACGATTACGACTCTTGCAACTTACTCGATAAGTTCGACCAAAAATGACATTATCCACTTATTAAGCTCACATGCGAGGATGACCTCAATAAGCGGATGGACTAACTGTATGGGTCAAAAATTATTTCTAATATGACTAAGTCGTGTTATCATTAAAGAGGCATTCACAGGCTGCCATGTGTTACCAATACAACTCCAATGGAAGCCTGCCCAAGGTTGAAGTGGGTCTAGAAACAATGAAGTTGCGGTTGAAGAGTCAGCAAGGATCAAGGTCGAGGTCGAGCATCCTTAATAGAGTTATAACGGTTAGTTCCAAGATAGGACACTAAAGAAAATATTCTAGTAGATATTCCCTACACCTGTACTATTAGAATTTCTAGAAACATGTTCCCTATAAATAAAAAGAGACACAATGATTGGGGATATGAGGTATCCATTTGTTAAAACACATTGACTTTATAGAGAAAATCTGATCCTATTACACGCATACAAAAATAACCTTTTTACTAAGATCCTTGTCAAGCATTTCCACTAGGTCCAAGAACAACCTGAGTGTTCAAAGGCTTATCAATCATTCATCATTGTTAGGGAGAATATCCACAGATCTCACCTCTTTTCGGGTGACTCACACTTTTTTATTTACTTAAATGCTATTTATTGCTATTCATTACTATTTAATGCCACATTCCATCTTTTTGGATCATTGAACACTGTTATTATTGCTTACATTCATTGTCATCTGGACAAACATACAAATTATTTTTCATAAAACTGATAGCTTTGTTTTTAGGATATTATTATTAGCTAAGATTTACTTTTCTTTATTTAAATCTAATTGATTGAACCATGATTTATATTTTTGGTTAAACAACAAGAATGTATATAATTTGTAAAACAGATACAGTTAATTTTGGTAATTAGCAAAACATAGTTATACTGAATAATATAATTTATATAGTTTATGTATAGGTCCAAATTTGGACGACCACGGTCACTACTGAGTACGGTAAGGAACGAGGTCCTTACGATGTAGCTTCCTCTGGTCGTTATAAAGGGTGACGCCCGATAATGGTTAGCGAGCGTACGACGTCTGTAGCAATGTAAGCGTAGCAAGAGATAGTAGGAATATGCTTTTCGAATATTCCTTATGTTATACCTTTTTAGGGTTTAAAAGGGGATTGTCCTTTATAAATAGGGGGAGAACATTTTGGTAGAGGGGGGTCGAAAAGTGAATACAAAAAGAGACAACTTTGCTCACTACAGTTCTGAGATCCATATATCATCCTTTATCTTGGTTAATCGCAGTTATTACAATGTTTTTTCTACATTTGGAGTTATCACATTTACGCTTAATCATTTGGTTCCGATATACTGGGAAGTATTATTCACCTTATTCATCTCTTACATCATTCAATCTAGATTTTATTATACTTGGCTGAGATTTATCTCTTCATCTTCTTTAATTGATTTAATAAAAAAGGTTTCAATATCTTTTGGTCAAATAATTTGGCACCGTCTATGGGGATTTCTTGAGCTAAGAATTTAGTTTCATCTAGACCCTTGAAAGGGATAATCACCTCTTCCTAGCTTTGCACAAACTAACAATAGCAGGGAAAGGAGATGCAAGGCAAAAAGCAATAGTAGGCGTCACAACCAACCTCCTGAACACCATCAACAAAGACATCAGAGAAGATAACAAAAATGGGACACCGAACACCACACCCAGGGGAGACGCTTCACCCCCTCCACACGAAAGCGTAACTACTTCGCGCGAGAAGGAAGCCTCCACATCTACAACAGGAGAGGCACCACTGGCAGTAAGAAGACTGCTGGAAGAATGGCTAACAAGTACACTGAACAACATACTTGATAAACCCGCCCAAAGGGTTAACAAGAATGTTACACATGCAGATGTCGCGATAAACACTGATGAGCAAGATGTCCCCCGTACAGGTAACACTCATGTCGCTAATGACGTAGGTAGTGGTATGCTTGTAGCCATTTTAAAGAAAATGGAGGAGATGGAAAATGAGAATAAGGTACTCCGTGACTAAATGAAGGAACACAAAGAAAGGGTTGACAAAATACCAGGCGCCCCAAAGTTGTTGCCGAAATGGGATGTTGGTCGATTTATCAAGAAACTATACAATAAAGAATCGGCCCCCTAAGCCATTCCAAAGACCTTCAAAATACCGCCCTACCTAAAGATATATGATGGTACTACTGATCCAGAAGATCATATCATCCACTACGTCACAGCCGTAAAAGGTAACAATATTTCAAAAGAGCAAGTACCATCGGTGCTATTAAAAAGGTTCGGCGAAACCTTAATAGGGGGATCCCTGAAATGGTACTCTCAACTACCGGCACGTTCGATAACAACGTTTGAGGAAATGGAAGACAAATTCGTCATAGCCCACGAATGAGCCAAAAAGGCAGAAACCAGGGTAAACAATATATTTGCCGTAAGACAGATGCACGGTGAGGGACTTAGGGACTTCTTAGCTCGATTCAACAGGGTGAGAATGAGCTTGCCAAATGTGTCAGAGGGAATGGCAGTAGCATCCTTCCAGAACAGACTAAATAGGAACGGGTCGAGAGTGACCAGAAGATTGCTAAGCAGGCTCATAAAATACCCTCCAACCACTTGGGAATAAATCCATAACGCTTACTGCGCCGAGGTAAGAGCCGATAAGGACGACCTCAATGGTCCGACCCAATGGTTGACATCAATTCAAACTGAAGCAAGGAAATATCGTTGCAACGACGGTCGAAGAGATCAGTCGAGGCCCCGTCTCGGCCAAGAAAGGCATCAGCTCTACGTTAGGACGTCTGTCCCTCCTCTACCGCGGCACACAGACGCTTCTTCCCAACATACAGCGCCATATAGACATGAGAAAGGTATGCCTCCACTCCTATCTACTCACAATTTTTGTGTTTCTCCTTCAAAAATAGTGTACGCACTAGAAAAACTCAGTACAAAGGTGCAATAGCCGCAAAAGATGAGGTCCGACCCCAATACTCGAAAGTTAAATGCTTTTTGTGAATTTCACCAAGAAAGGGGTCATAAAACTAAAGATTGCATAGGACTGAGATAAGAGGTAGTGTGCATGCTAAGTTAGGACATCTGAAAGAATAGCTGAGTGATCGAGGACAGGCTAACTTCGCCCGCAAATGCAAACAACCCCAGGGGCCTCCAAAACTGTCGTCTCCCACTCGCACTATACATATGATCATCGGCGGGGGCGATGGTGCAACAATCAATCATGTCAAGTTCACCACCACACATAAACTCAAACGGTCGATCACCCATGAACTGTATGATGACCTCGAAGATAGTATCGTCTTTGATAAGTCAGATGCCGACCGTTTGTCTTTCCCTCACTACGATGCTCTTGTTATCACTTTACGTATTTCAGATACTAATATAAAAAGAATAATGGTAGATGATGGGAGCGGCGCGTGTATTATCCATCCTCGAGTCCTCGTACAGATGAGACTCGAAGACAAAATAATACCGTATTTTATAACGTTAACAGGTTTTAATAATGCAGTTGAGCGGACTCTACAGAGATAGTGCTACCCGTCATAGCCAGAGGAGTCACCTTGGAAACAACATTTCACGTAATGAAGCAAGAAACATCCTACAACGCCATCATAGGGTGCCCGTGGATACATGCCATACAAGCGGTCATGTCCAGTCTCTATCAAATGATCAAGTTTCCTACTCTATGGGGGGTATTCAGCATCTGAGGCAAGCACCGCACCGTACAAGAATGTTATCGCATCGCCCAGGACTGCTCTCACACCCAACAACTGAAAGGGGCAAATGCGGAGGCATAGCAATCAGCGATGTCGGGAGACAAACTTGACATGCGGACAGACGTTATCAAGGACCCCGACATCATGGAAGAATCCAAGTCGACAATAGAGAATCTTGATCCCGTCTTACTAGATGGCAACGACAGCATGAAAAACGTTTATATCAGGCACAACTTTTGGGAAACTGGTAAGTTTCATAAATTCTTGACTAACCATGCCAATCTGTTTGCCTTTTCCCATGCATATACGCCAGGTATCCCAAAGGATATCGCCACACAAAAACTAAATGTCGACCACCTATACCTGCCAATACGACAAATAAGAAGGAAGTTCAATGTCGCAATCAACGAAGCCGTCAGTGAATAAGTCGATAAGCTGCTCGCAAATGGCTCCGTCTGATGAGTGGTGATTTTACCACTCATTCTAGAGTCTTTTCTTTAGCTTTTATGTCATTTAACTATAATATGAGGTCATTTATGGTGTGTATTATTAGATTTTTAGGTTAATGATGTCATGAAGTGATTTGCATTCAATTGGAGTGGAATTGAGCAAACAAAGGGTGAAAACCATGCAAAACTCCCATGTGATTCTGCATCTGCGGAGGGCTGGTCGCAGAGCGACCCCGCTTCTGCATGTATAGGCCCGCATCTGCGAATTTATGTGACCCAGCAAGAAACCACATCTGCGGTTAGATTACCGCTTTTGCGGTTGCGTATCTGCGCTGGGAAAACCGCATCTGCGGTGGCAGAGATTATTTGACATTTTGCTTCTGCGATGGGATCTCTGCATCTGTGGAGACTCACTTGCGAGGATTGTTTTGCAGGTGCAGTCGACTGGCATCAGACTTGGGCAATTCAGGCATTTCACATGTTCTCAACCCCAAACCATTTTTATACATGACCTAGCAGATATTTTGGAGGATCTTTTGGCATATTTTTAGTTCTTAGAACTAGAGAGAACAAGGTGGAAGCTAGGGTTTGCACACACACTTTGGATTTTGAAGATTTCAAACTTGGGATTAGGGTTTTCTTACCCATTTATGTTTATTTCTTTTTTTTCTTGCTTAGTATTGAATATTTAAGTGTGTAGTATTTATTTTCAACACTTGAATCTTGTTTATGAAAATATTCATATTTAAAGTGTGAATTAAATATCTTGTTGTGCTTATGTATTGAATGATTTTCATTTATTTATGAAGTGAGTTGTTGTTTCTTTAAATTCGTGTTTTTAATGTTTCCAAAGGGATTATCTAACCCTGGGACTCGCCCATTAACTCCGAATTAATTTTGGAAAAGATAATTTGGGGTTGGAAAATATTAATTAACAAGAACTTGAGGCATTAACCCTCATTTTATAGATTCTACCTAGGGATAAAATTGAACTACTTGTAGCCATATCCGGTTGTGCTTATCCTTCTAATTGGGTTAGGAATAATTCAATTAGGAAGTCTTGTTAGTCTTCGTAAGAAGTTAATTAAAAATTATCATCCGTGGCTAATTAACATAAACTCGCTCATATTTGTAAAATCATGAAATACGTTGGATCGTTACTTGAGTGTAATTTCCGATGCATTCATCCTTGTAGCCATTGATCATTTTACTTTCTTTCTAGGTTAGTTTACATTTCCGTATTTAGGTATAGATATTTTCTCAAACAAATTCTAAGTGTTTGGCATTGCAAAACAAGTGATAATTCTCTTACATTCATAATTGCCTACATATTGTTCTTTGTGGGATTCGACCCCGACTCATAGTTGGGTAAATTATATTGCATGCGACCGTATCCATTTACTTTTTAGTAGTGGGTTTGGACGTCATCAAAATTGATGCCGTTGCCGGGGAACAATTTGGCATAATTTAGGTTGTTTGAGAAATAAGCGTAAATGCTTTGGTCCAAACTTGTGAATATTTATGTAATTATTTTTCTTACCTTGGTCTTATTTTCTTGTTTGTTTTTTGTTTATTTTCTTATTTTTGAAAAATGGCATCATATAATGAAAATTGGTCGGATGGTAGTTGTTCATACTTTGATGACCCTTGTCCTTATGGTGGAGGACCACACTCGTGGCAAAATTGTTTAAATTCTCTCGGGGTGGATTGTGTACACAATCTCAAACACATGAGTGGAGTATTTGTGATAGGTGTGATTTTCAAAATGGTCATTGGGAGTATTGCGCTTATTTGTCATTCCCGTCCCCAAGCTCCCGCTATGATGATTCTACTTTTTGTGATGAAAATGATAGGGCTATGGAAATGGAAGAAGTTGAGCATGATCAAAATGGGGAGTTCAAGCTCATGTTAGAATGCCTACTTGAAGGAGGAAACAAAGAACAAAGTGCCTTGGAGTAGCTTTTGGAATATAGTCTCCAAAATAACTTGGCACTTGAAAGGCTGCACTCACAAATGGGAGAAATGCTTGAATCTTTAGAGGTCTAAAAAATCCTCGGAAGTTAATGATAGCCAAGAATTTTACTTGGATGTGGAAGCCGAAAATCTTTCCTTGGCGCTTGATCAAAACCAAGAAGAACTCTCAAATGCTCAAAATGAGAAGATGATGCTCACGTTGGAGACCATTCTTGAAAATGAGGAGAAGCACAACTTTGCACTCGAGGACTTGAAACAAGCCTTGTCTTACAATGATGAACTTATCCACACTTTGGAAGCTCAAATGAAAATATTGGTTGAAGCTCATTATGCCGACCAACTTGAGAGTGTGGAAGGAAGTCAAGAAGAGTCCGATTTCGAGGAAGAAAGTGAGCTCTACTTTGAGAAATCAAGAATTGAACATCTGCCAACCGACTCCATGAGTGTTATTGATGCCAAGAAAAATATGGAATTAGAGTCAACCGATGTAAATGAAAATTTGGTTGAGATTGACTCTAGTCTGGGGGAAAAAGAGGATGTCAAAATTCGGGAAGAATTGCAACTTGGAGGTTTGATGTCACATTCCAAGCATTTTTCAACATTGGAATTGTGTGGTGATATAGAAATTGAACTACACGAGTCAATGAGGGATTGCGAGGAGGAAAGGCAAAAGCCATACATTTTACAATTTGAGGGAACAAGAAGGCAAAATGACATTCCTCACATGAAAGCCAAGAAGTGCAAAATGAAGAAATTAAGTCTTGGCTTGATCATCAACTTACCACCCCCCACCGCTCGTGGTCACAAACTTGATTCCAAGTTGGGTGCCCAATTCATATCGTCCAAGTGGCGAGAAAAGTGGTAAAGTTGTTTTGCGTCGTGCCACGACGTTAAATGCTGCGCTTGGTGGGAGGAAACCCATCATTTTTCAAAATTTTTAGTCATTTTTAAAATTTTCTTTTTTAGAATAGCTTAGTATATTATTTTTGACTAATCTGCCAAGTTTCAGATTTTTGGAGTTGAATTAAGGAGTTTGGGACGTTGGAATGGCATAATATAGTGGCTGCAATTCTGGGCACCAATTATCTGGTGTAACCGCGTCTGTGGAGTTTTGCTCGCAGATGCGGTCACGCAAAAGAGGCTTTCTTGATGCAGAAGCAGCCATTCTCGCAGATGCATTTTCTTTGGCCGCACAAGCGACTCTGCAGAAGCGGTAAACTACCGCAGATGTGGAAGTCGGGCAGGGTCTAAAAAAAATTGATCTCTCATTTTCTCAGGTATTTTCTGCCTTTGTCTCCCAGCCCTAATTCCCCCAGTTCTAATAGACTCCAAAACATACACTGCTCCTGATCTCCACTACTCTTGCACAATACACCACATGTATCTCCCTTCTACTCCTCTCTTCTACTTCTCTTTTCTTCTTTTTCTTCTCCATCTCTCAAGTTTCCATGGCTATTTCCCCTACTTCCCCATTCCCATCTGATTTGTGTAAGAATAGGGTGAGAAAATTGGTTGACAGTGCATGTGTGTATGCTGTGTATTATGAAACAAATTTGTGGGAAATCTGAGTACCCAAATTGTGTGAAGAAGAGGCAATTTTACACTACTTGCAAGGTGTTCGACAAAGTGTTCAAAAGAAAATTTCATGCTAAGTACCACAAAATCGATCTCAATAGAATCAGAGCTTCATGTAGTGCACTAATTTAGAAGTCTTGAGTATAAATTAGGTGCCAAAATTGGGTTTAAGAATTGAAAAATGTAAAAAAAATCTGGGTGTCTGAACCCTTGCACGAACACCGTAGATGCGGTCTCGCACCTGCGATGATCTATCTGCAGGTGCGATTTTGGCCAACCTGAACATGACCACAGATGCAATGAAAGTTTCGCAGAAGCAGGACCGCTTCTGTGGTTAATCATCTGCAGATGCGAAAACTGGGCAGAATGCCAAATTCCAGTAGCTTTGCAACAGGCCCTTCCCGGGACCATTCAAATTGATTCTTTGGCCTAATTGCAGTGTTTTAAATTGCTTAATATGATTCCATTGGCCGACTGACTTTGTATTGCTTTTATGAAGTTACTTTGATATAAAATGGACCCGAATATGAATAAAATGCTCCACAACAACATGAAATTGAGGAGTAGGTTTAGGAACCATTTGATAACTTATGCTTCATGTCGGATGACTGTCAGCGCAGATATTATGAAAACCTCCTCACCAAGAAGATAGTGCTTGAAAAAGGGATCAACGAGGAGAAATTGGCCGAATGGCTCCCAGATTTCTATGCCTGTCTCCATGCCTCTGGATGGTCATGCTTCATTCCCACTCCATGCAAAGCCAATGAGGAGTGGGTTCGCAAATTTTATGCGAATCTTAAGCGCACAGACTTTGCCAACCCACAACTCATCATTCGAGGAAAATTGGTAAGGTTTGGGATAGAACAGATAAATAATACCCTTGGGATTCATAACTATCAAGTTGAGCTGGTGTGAGAGAAGGACCAATGTGACAATGGGGAATGGATTGTCTCCAAACTCTACCCTCCAAGCATGAGAGCAAATGGGGAAATAGGAGAAAAGGGTTGAAGTAAATTGACTTCACAGCTGAAGCAAAATGTGGTTGTACATCCTCTGCAACAGGGTGTCTCCTTGCGAAAACGTCTCAGATGTCTCCTACACCAGGTCATTGATCATTGCATGCATCCTGGGCGGCATTCCTGTGAATGTTGGTTACTATATCCTGCAAGAGCTGAGGGAATATTTGCTGGACAATGATGCATGGTTGATGTTCCCTTCTTTGATCACATAGTTATGCATGATGGCAGAGGTTGAGGTGCGTAGCACCAATCGATGGTTACCAGCTGACAAACCTTTTTACCCACTGAGAGTGACAGGAGAGTGTAGTGCAGTCAAAAGCAAGAAAAGGAAGGTCACCACTTCTATTACCGGTCCAGAGTCTTCATCACAGGCAGCTGCACCTGAGGGACCATTTGGGGTGCGAAACTCCGAGCTTGCATCCATTCGGGAGTTAGTTTCACAGCTTTCGAGTGGGCCCTCATCCTCCCAGCCTAGGCCCGTGTAATTCTCTAGGGAAGAAATGAGGAGTTACTTAGATGCGCAGAAGAGTCAGAAAGAGTCTCATGAGAAGATGGTAGCATCAGTTGGCAGACTCGAGATAGCCTACAGTACTTTGGCTAAGGCGCATGCAGATCTCCAGTCAGACATCAAGAAGGAGGAAGAAGAACAAGAAGAATAGCAAGTTAATGATCAAAATATGGAGAGGCATAAAAGACATCTTCAAATGGGGGCAACCATGCAAGAAGATACCAGTGGGGGATAAAGATAATAGCGAGAAGAATTCCTTCATGTCAGAGGCTGGTGATGGTGATGATGATGAGGCTACGAATTCAGCACAACATTGATCAGTCTTCCTCCCAAAGTCTGCTAGTATGATACAGACCTCAAGGAGACCCTCAAACTATTTCTGCTTTATTTTTGATATTGTGCAGTGAGGAAACTGCAATGTTTTTAGTTGGGGTGGCTTTAGGAGTATATTGTATTCATACTGTGATATTGCGTGCCCTTGCCAGGCTATTTTGTTGTATTAGGTGCTCTTGCTGAGCTTGGTGTGATTAGTCTATTTTTATCTTTCTTTCGTTGTTTATTTTCTTTAGTAGCTTGTTGTTGTTATTATTAGTCGCTTTTTTTTTAGTATCCTCTTTAGTAGTTTTGTTCTTTTATTTTTATTTCCTTAATAATATTTCCTAGGGTTTTCTTCATGCTACGGTTCTTTCCCAAGGAATATTTTTTTGAAGTGAACCGGGTGACTTTTCCCTATGATAGATGGCGTGACACTTTCTTAAGGGAATTAGTTTTGTTTTGCTAGGAGGAGACTTTTGGATTGTTTGGTACTAACAAAATTAGTCTCTTGTATGTGAAATGTGAATCAAGAATACCCCTCCGAATTTTGGTTTTGAATTAAAACAAGTAAGTTGTATGGTGAAGAATAATTTTTATGATAAATTTTTGGCTCTTTTTGTGACTCTTTGCCCGCTAGTTTGAATAATATTGCTCTAGATGCTCTTAGTAGAAAATGAAATTGATCCGTCTTGACTAATTCATGTGTCATGTGTGTTAGTGTTTGTACAAATAAATCTTGTGTTTACTTTTTTCATCTAGAACTTGCCCGGTTGGTCTTTCAACGCTAATGTTAGTATGTTTGGTTGGAGGGATGATCTTAGGCATTCTTTGTGATATTTGTAAAACCTCTTTAGCCTTTCAAGCTTACCATTGCATAAATACTATCACTAGTACCTTATTTGAGCCTTTAACTTTTTCTTTGGTCACCTTATTACAAGCCTTTCTCCTTTTGTAAACTAATTCCTTCTTTTTAGCCCGTCCCTCCTTGAACATTAAGAATGAGGCGAAAAGCCTAAGTTGGGGGTGTGGTATCAAAGTGAAAATTGGTAAGGTTGTACATTGAGTGTAGGAACATATACCTCAAAGTATTCATATTAAATTGTTCAAGCTCCAAAAGAAAAATATGTATTAAAAAAAGAGAAATATATGTATGTATATAAATATGGAGCCTTGAAAAAAATTAGAGAGGTATTTAAGGTGGTTCTACGTTGGTAACTAGATGCCAATGAGGCTATGTGGTTTGAAAAGAAACAAAGTGCAAAAAGAAAGACAAATGTGAGTAGTGTTCAAGGAGGGTGAAGTCACTTGTATCCAAATGCTTATCCGACCCTTCCCTAAACCTACATTACAAGCTTAAAAAGTCCTTATGGGACCTCCAACCGGACATTCTTGAATAGGCGATGAATTAAAATAAGGGCAAGCTTATGGTATGAGATGTTGTAACACTTGAAATTCGTTGTGAGAATAAGTGTCTTTTTAAATTTGTCCCTTATGTTGTATTGTAAATATAGTGATTTTGGGACTTTCTTTCTTGTGAACACATATGAATTAGGAAGGATTGGTGAAATTGAGTAAGCTGAGCATATGTAGTGGACTAGTGCTTTTGAGTCACTTCTTGAGGCTTATTCTTGTCACTTGATTATTTTGAAACTCCCTTGCACATTCTTGAAGTTGTTTTTAAATGAGGGAGTCATTTGGGAAAGATGCACATACTTGAGCCTAATTATTAGTACCAACCAAATTTGTAAGTATGACGCTTAATTGGAGAATGTGATTTGTAAATAATAGCAATACCACTTGTGTTTTAAATGGTAAATCCTTATTGAAGTGTTAGTTATGATTTGCTTAAGGACAAGCAAAAGCTCTAAGTTGGGGGTGTTGATGAGTGGTGATTTTACCACTCATTCTAGTCTCTTTTCTTTAGCTTTTATGTCCTTTAACTATAATATAAGGTCTGTTATGGTGTGTATTATTAGATTTTCAGGTAAATGATACCATAAAGTGATTTGAATTCAATTAGAGTGGAATTGAGCAAAAAAGGGTGAAAACCATGCAAAATTCCCATGTGATTCCGCATCTGCGGAGGATTGGTCGTAGAAGCGACCCCGTTTCTGCATGTATAGGCCTGCATATGTGAATTTATGTGACCCTACAAGAAACAGCATTTGCGGTTAGATTATCGTTTATGTGGTTGCGCATCTGCCCTGGGAAGATTGCATCTGCGGTGGCAGAGATTATTTGACATTTTGCTTCTGCGATGGGACTCCGCATCTGCGGAGATGCACCTACGAGGATTGTTCCGCAGCTGCGGTCAACGGGCATCAAACCTAGGCAATTCAGGCATTTCACATGTTCTCAACCCCAAACCATTTTTATACACGACCTAGCAGATATTTTGGAAGATCATTTGGCATATTTTCAGTTCTTAGAACTAGAGAGAACAAGGTGGAAGCTAGGGTTTGCACACACACTTTGGGTTTTGAAGATTTCAAGTTTTTGGTAAAGGATTTCTTACCCATTTATGTTTATTTCTTCATTTTCTTGCTTTGTATTGAATATTTAAGTGTGTAGTATTTATTTCCATCACTTGAATCTTGTTTATGGAAATATTCATATTTAAAGTGTGGATTAAATACCTTGGCGTGCTTATGTATTGAATGATTTTCATTTATTTATGAAGTGAGTTGTTGTTTCTTTAATTATTCTTGTTCTTTAATGTTTCCAAAGGGATTAGCTAACCCTAGGACTCGCCCATTAACTCCGAATTAATTTTAGAAAAGATAATTTGGGGTTGGAAAAGATTAATTAACAAGAACTTGAGGCGTTAACCCTCATTTTATAGATTCTACCTAGGGATAGGATTGAACTACTTGTAGCCATATCCGGTTGTGCTTATCCTCCTAATTGGGTTAGGAATAATTCAATTAGGAAGTCTGTTAGTCTTCAGAAGAAGCTAATTAAGAATTATTATCCGTGGCTAATTAACATAAACTCGCTCATATTTGTAAAATCGTGAAATACATTGGATGGTTACTTGAGTGTAATTTCCGATGCATTCATCCTTGTAGTCATTGATCATTTTACTTGCTTTCTAGGTTAGTTTACATTTCTGCATTTAGGTATAGATATTTTCTCAAATCAATTCTAAATGTTTGGTATTGCATAACAAGTGATAATTCTCTTACATTCCTAATGCTTACATATTGCTCTCTGTGGGATTCGACCCCGACTCATAATTGGGTAAATTATATTACATGCGACCATGTCCATTACTTTTTAGTAGTGGATTTGGACGTCATCACCGTCCGAGAGTCAAAATACCCTAGTGGGTCGCCAATATGGTCATGGTAAAAAAGAAATACGGAAAGTGGCGGATGTGTGTAGATTTCACGGACCTAAACAAGGCATGCCCAAAAGATTCCTTTCCACTGCCGCACATCAACCAACTCATCGACACAATATCAGGACACGAGTTGCTGAGCTTCTTATATGCCTACTCCAGTTACAACCAGATCCTCATGGAAGAAGAAGACTAGGAGAAACCCATTTTCATCACTCACCAAGGAACATACTGCTATAGGGTCATGTTGTTCGGACTAAAGAATGCAGGGGTGACGTACCAGAGGTTGGTCACCAAGATGTTCAAAGACCAACTCGATAGAACAATGAAAGTCTACATCGACGACATACTGGTTAAGTTGAAAAGGAAAGAAGATCATATCGATCATCTGAAGGAAGCCTTTGACATATTGAGACGGTACGACATGAAATTAAACCCCGAAAAATGCACCTTCGGTGTGAACTCGGGTAAGTTCCTCGATTTCTTGGTATCACAAAGAGGCATCGAAGTCAACCCAGATTAGATTAAGGCCATTGAAGGAATACTCAAAACATTGACCAACAAAAAACAGGTACAAAAATTGACAAGACGTATAGCCGCTCTGTCGAGGTTCATCTCACGGTCATCGGATAGATGTAATAATTTATTCAATGTATTGAGGAAAGACACGGACTTTAGTGGAAGTCAGAATGTGTCGACGCCCTAAGAAAACTGAAAGCAGACTTGTCCTCACCACCCTTACTTGCCAAGGCAGATCCAGGAGAGTGCCTACTAGTCTACCTAGTCGTATCCGAAGTCGCGGTAAGTGTAGTTCTAGTCCGAGAAAACAAAGGTACGCAATCTCCAATTTACTATATCAGTAAAACCTTAATCGACATCGAAACAAGGTACCCCCACCTTGAAAAACTGGCTCTAGCATTAGTCATAGCTTCACGAAAGCTTAGACCATATTTTCAGTGCCACCCCATAAAGGTGGTGACAACCTTTCCTCTTAGGAGCATCCTGCACAAACTCGAATTATCGGGTAGGTTGGCCAAATGGGCCATAGAATTGAGCGAGCACGATATAACATATCAACCGTGAATTGCAATAATGTCACAAGTGCTCGCCGATTTCGTCGCCGACTTAAATACAGAGATATTGTCCGAAGTCGAGCAAGAAGCGCTTTGCACTTCACCTGAATGACCCGACCTCTGGGTCCTCTACACCGATAAAGCATCCAACGTATCAGGATCGGGCCTGGAACTCGTACTCGAAGTCCCAACGGGCTAAGTGATTCGTCAAACTATACGATGCCCTAAAATGACTAACAATGAGGCCGAGTATGAGGCCGTAATTGCAGGACTGAAATTGGCCCTCAAGTATGGTGCTCGACGAGTCATCCTCTGATGCGACTCTCAACTTGTCGTAAACCAAGTTACTAGGACTTTCTAGGTTAAGAAGCAGAGGTTGCAGAAATACCAAACCGAAATCCACAAGCTACTACCAGAATTCGACAAATGCCGACTCGACCAAATACCCCGAGCACAAAACATCAAAGCAGACGGTCTAGCCAAGTTGGCAGCAGTAACTAATAATATCACCAAGGAGAACATGGTCACCCTCCTCCACTCATCAATAGACCAAGTCGAGGTACACTCTATAAATTTAACTTGGGACTGGCGTAATCGCGTCATATCATATCTGCAAGAGGGAACACTCCCACAAGATAAAAAAGAAGCCAAAAAGCTCTGAATACAAGCGGCCAGATACAACCTCATAAACTATGACCTTTAAAAAAAGACATTCGGCGGCCCTTTAGCGAAATGCTTTGGACCAAATTAGACAAGATGTGTGCTCAAAGAGGTACACGAAGGCTACCGCGGTGCCCATACAGGCAACCGGGCCCTTGTTAGGTGTCTTATTCGTGTAGGATACTACTAGCCCACTATGAAAAAAAGGTTGCGGATTACATCAAGAAATGTGAGCAATGCCAGAAATACACCCCCATGATACACCAGGTTGGGGAACTCCTACATTCCATCACTTCTCAATGGCCATTTATAAAATGGGGGATGGATATCATCGGACCCCTCCTAGCAGGGCGGGGTAAGATACACTTCCTTTTGGTTTTAACTGATTACCTTTCCAAATGGGTGGAAGCAGGTGCGTTCGCTCAAATACGCGAACCAAAAACCATCGTTTTCATCTGGAAAAACATCATATGCCGCTTCAGCATCCCCAAAGAAATCAGTTGCAACAACGGACCCCAGTTCATCGGGAAAAAGATGATTGAGTTCTTCAAAAAATTACACATCAAGCGGATACTCTCCATGCCATATCACCATGCCAGCAATGGTCAAGCGGAATCCTTCAATAAAACAATAGTGAACATATTGAAGAAAAAGCTCGAGGACGCCAAAGGGCTATGGCCGGAACTGCTACCAGAGGTGTTATGGGCCTACCACACAATGCCGAAAACCAGCACGGGTAAGACGTCGTATTCACTGGTCTACGGCAATGCCACAGTCATACCCATTGAGGTCGAGGAACCTAGCCTAAGATAATCAAATGAGAGCAGACCAAGCAACGACGAAAGCAGATTACAAGACCTAGATGAGGTCGAAGAACGAAGGGATATGGCGCACATAAGGATGGTGGCCCAAAAACAACAAGTAAAAAGGTACTATAACAAGAAGGTCAAAGTACGACCACTCAGAGTCAGGGACTACGTGCTAAAATCCAAAATACAAGCAGCGAAAGACCCGAATGAAGGGAAATGGGAACAAACTGGGACGGGCCATATAAAATCACAGCAGTAGAAAGCCAAGGAGTGCTCCAATTAGAAACAATAGAAGGGAACTACTACAAAATAACTGGAATGTCGCCCACCTCAAGTACTTTCGCTTCTGAAAAGAGACACCGCCCAAGTCGTACTCTTTTTCCCTCGCCCGAATTTTGTCCCAATCAGGTTTTCCCAGGGAGGTTTTTAACGAGGTGACGAGGGAGACGTCTCGAGGTTCGAAGTATTGTTCATTTCCCCGCCTACTGATTTCATCTCCGGGTCGAGCAATGAAAGGACTAGATATAAAGAATCTCCATTGTACGTACGAAATCGACATGTACCTCCATTGTACAAGTGAAGTCGACATGTATCTCCGACATACGAATAAAATCACTCCATTATGTAGACAAAATCAACACGCGTCTCCAATGTATGAATAAAACTGGCATATACAACACTCTAACAAATAAAATAGAATGCCACCCTTACGACGGGATACTATTTCGGCACCAGCTCGAAAGTAACATCCCCATGGCTAAGGCAATCGTCAAAGAAAAGAGTTCGACTTCACTCGAACCACGACGGGATACTACTTCAGCACCATCTCGAAAGTAACATCCACATGGCTAAGGCCATCGTCAAAGAAAAGAGTTCAACTTCACTCAAACTACGATGGGATACTACTTCGGCACCAGCTCAAAAGTAACATCCCCATGGCTAAGGCCATCATCAAAGAAAAGAGTTCAACTTCACTCGAACTACGACGGGATACTACTTCGGCACCAACTCGAAAGTAACATCCCCATGGCTAAGGCCATCATCAAAGAAAAGAGTTCGACTTCACTCGAACCATGATGGGATACTACTTCGGCACCAGCTCGAAAGTAACATCCCAATAGCTAAGGCCATCGTCAAAGAAAAGAGTTCGACTTCACTCGAACCACGATGGGATACTATTTTGGCACTAGCTCGAAAGTAACATCCCCATGGCTAAGGCCATCATCAAAGAAAAGAGTTCGACTTCACTCGAACCGCGACGGGATACTACTTTGGCACCAACTCGAAAGTAACATCCCATGGCTAAGGCCATCGTCAAAGAAAAGAGTTCGACTTCACTCGAACCACAACGGGATACTACTTCGGCACCAGCTTGAAAGTAATACCCCTACACCCAAGGTCGTTGCTAACGAAAAGAGTTCAATTAAACTCAACACAACAAGTTTAACATTTCAACAAAGATTTAGAATAACATGATTGTGGAAGAAGTCATCGCCAAACAAACCGGAAAAAGGAAAAAACTCAGAGGGATATGAACAAAATAATTTTTATTACAACAAATATATTACAAGTATTTGTTTTTACAAAGGGCTCAAAGATGCCCTCACAAAAATAGAGAAGCAAAAGTAAATACAACAGAATACTACGCCACATCATTCCCTGTGGCATACACCTCCTCGTACTAAGAATCGGAGGCAAGTTTGTCCGGATCGCTAGAATCAATATCATCCCTGCCAGGTGTGATGGGGTCATACCCGCATGCCTCACGAGCTACACGGGCCTTGGCACGCAAATCCCGAAGCTCTATATCGGATGCCCTCCCGTCAGCATGAAGAGCCTTATACATATCGAGTCGGGCTTCAGCATAAACCCACATCTCATACAAATGGCGAGGCATGATAGGATCAGCCAAAGCATGAGATGTAGAGAGTTGTGACTGACGTCACACGTCCTATGTTTTCAAAGAAGCTACATGCTCATGTAACGCAGACAATTCCGCCTCCAAACCTTGAATACGCCCCTCAAGTCTCGCTACCTTATGCGAAGATGCCTCCGACTCCTTGTCCCGCTCCAATCTACAAACACGGAGGGCGTCTTCTAAAGCCGCTGCCTCAGAGACGACAGTTGCCCTATCCCTTTCGGCATGGGCCAATCTATCAGCAGTTGCGCTCAATCCACTCTTAAGGTCAACGACCTCTACTGCCTTCGTGTTCAGTTCGGCAGTTAAATTGGCCACCTTTGCTTGGAGGTCAGCATTTTCAGCCATCACTCCCTTATACCGGCAATAGGACGGGGTGTACACCCCACAACTGCAAAATAAAGCCACAAATAAATATCAAGTCGAATAATAAACAAAAAGGAGAGAGTAAACGGGTTGCAACACCTGTGATTATTATTTCACAGCTCCGGGAAGCCAGCAGGATTCGACACAATGTGTTCAGTTTTGACAAAGAAATATTTGTGCCAAAATTTACGGCTCACCCGGTCATCAGTTCCCACCAACAACCCTTTGGTCCCACGGTGCCTCAAATGCACCATAGTACCTATTTAACCAAAAAATAGAATTTCAGTCAAAGTTAAAATTTAGAAGAACGCGGGTTACTGATAATCAAAAGAATATGTAGAAGAAAGTAATTTAGAGTAGAGTGTAATCAGGAGAAAAACAAGTGAATTAAAGTATATTCCGATTATGTCTTGTGTTTACAAGTGACCAGATACCTCCCTTTTATAGGTATCTTGAAGATATGCATTTCCTCCAAATCATAACGAGGCTATTATGAATAATTAAAGATATTAAATGCTACGTTACACAATCATTGTAATCAATACAAATTCTCTAACGTATCCAGTATTTAATGCCTGTCGAATTCCGTATCAGCGCTCTTTAGGTCAGATCCATTCCTTTTGATAAATGATTTAAATAGGTACGGGCGCTGAATCCTTCAAATGTCCTCCCGTGTCTCTTCCTTTGCCTTTGCTCGTTTCTACTACTGCCCGTGCCTCTTGACTAATTATAATTCTTTGACTATTTGACCAGTCCACGTGTCTCAATATGTCACTTGCATATATAAATGCATTTTTTTCCAATACAGATAGTCCCCCCACTTTCCATTTATTCATCAATTAAATATTTGGGAAGTGGATTTCATTAAAACGAGAATTTTTGTCACCATTAATGCTATGACAAAATTTACGCTTCAATTATCACTTCCATTTAATATTTCGTACATGTATCAATTTTCCATTGGCTCTGCAGTTTTTGCAGCCTTTTTCAATGTTTTTACGGTTCCACTATTAACGAAATGCTAGTTATCATAATTATGGTCTTTCCACCTCCGCACTTTTACCTTTGGCGGTTGCTTATCTGTATAAATATAATTTTTCCCTTGTCATTTATCACATAAAGCTTATTGAACACTTATTTCTCCAAATCTCTCTCTTGACTTCTTCCTTAGATTATTCCTCTTCGATATGTCTTCTCCAAGCCCTAACCCTGTGAGAGTTTTCATTACTGACTCCTTCCCTAATGCCCCTGTTAGGCACAGAAGGGGAGGTAGACTTCGTAGTTTAGGATCTACTCGAGGTGGTTCGTCTATGCCTTCTTCTGATTCTGGTCCTTCCTCTAAAACCAGAGGTTCCCTTTCTCACAAATCTTCTTCTAGGGGTAAAGATCATTCTGAACCTTTACGCGAACCTTTAGTAGATGAGATAGTCCCTTTAGAATTGTCTTTTTACCATGACAGGGAATCTCTTAGAAACTAGGTTTCCGCATTAGATCGTGTCGATGCTTACCCTACTCAAATTATAGAGGTTTTGACTCCTGTGGTTCGTAAGGACTGTCATTGGAGTAATGATTTTCCCATTATTATCCCTAATCCGAATCAGAGAATTACTTCATATTTAACTGGGTTCTCTTTTGTTTACACTTACCCTTTTACTTTAGGATTTAGACCAGCAATCGACCTAGTCATTCTTGAATTTTGCCGTTTCTTCAATGTCTGCTTGGGTCAAATTGGCCCAATCATATGGAGGGTTGTTGCCTGTTTAAGGCATTTAGCCACTAAAGCTGAAGCTCCTTTTACTGCAACATCACACACTCTGTAGGGTCCTTCCCATGTTGGACTTAATTTCCCTATGTTAGCTACCTTTGTAGACTGAAAAACCTTTTTAAGCACGAAGTCCCTAATTTTGAAGAACTTGAGGCGTGCGTTTCTATTGTAGTATCGTTCTATGACTTGCTTTTGTGCTGCCATTCTTATTAAAGCAGCTTCTCTTCGCCCCGAGTAAATTTAGGTTGACCCGCATCTCCTCGTTATTAGATTCTTATGTCGCCTGTGTGAACCGTGTACTTGGTTCCCCTATCTCAACTAGAATTAAAGCCTCATCTCCATAAACCAATAAGAACGGTGTTTCACCTGTACTTGTTTTTGCAGTTGTGCAATATGCCCATAAAACTCCAGGTAATACTTCAGGCCAGTTTCCTTTTGATTCCTCTAGTCGTTTCTTTAAATTGTTGATAATGACTTTGTTTGTTGATTCTGCCTGTCTATTACCCACCGGATGATAGGGTGTTGACGTAATCCTTTTAATTTGCCAGCTTTGAAAAAATTCCGTGATCTGAGCTCCAATAAACTGAGGACCATTATCACATACGATCTCCTTTGGTACGCCGAATCGACATATGATATTCCGCTAAATAAAGTCTCTGACTTCCTTTTCTCGCACCTGTTTGAATGCACCTGCCTCTACCCATTTAGTAAAATAATCAGTGAGAACAAGCAAAAATTTTACCTGTCCATTTGCTTGCGGTAATGGACCTACTATATCCATTCCCCATTTCATAAATGGCCATGGCGCAATGACCGGATGTAATAATTCCGCAGGTCTATGCATATTGTTACCGTACCTCTGGCATTTATCACATTTGGCCACGAAACTTTCTGCCTCCTCTTCCATTTTAGGCCAGTAATAACCTGCCCTAATTAAGGTTCTTACTAGTGATCTTCCACCTGCGTGATTCCCGCAATGACCCTCGTGTATTTCTCTCATTACATACTCTGTTTGCGAAGATCCAAGGCATCTTGCTAAGGGTCCACTGAACATTTTACGATATAGATTGCCTTGTTTTAAGCAGTACTGAGCGGCCTGCCTTTGAAGAGCATAAGCCTTTTTCTTGTCATCAGGGACGGTTCTATACTACAAAAAAGCAACAATTTCGTTCCTCCAATCCCAGGTTAAGTTATTAAAATTTACCTCATTCGCATCAGGATCAAGAACTGAATGAAATAAATGTATTACTGAGGTATTTGCATCGTTTGCCACATCGGCCGCAAATACGAGATTTGCCAGGGCGTCTGCTTCAAGATTTTCGTCCCTGGGTATTTGTCTAATTTTCCAATCTTGAAACTGTTTTATCAATTCCCGTACCTTTTCCAAGTACTGTTGCATCCTTCCTTCCCTGGCTGTATAAGTCCCCAGCATTTGATTAACTACGAGTTGTGAATCACTCTTGATTAATCTGATTTATGCCAAGTTCTCATGCCAGTTCTAAACCTGCAATCATAGCCTTATATTCTGCCTCATTGTTATTTATGGAATGACATTTAATAGCTTGCCGAATGGTTTCACTCATAGGTGGTACCAATACTACCCCCAAACCTGCTCCTCTCACGTTAGATGATCCATCAGTGAATAAAGTCCAAGTTCCTGGGTTAGCTCTATTGAACACCTGTAATTCTTTTTTTGCTTCTAACTGTATTCCCTGACTAAAATCAGCCACAAAATCAACTAATACTTGTGATTTTATAGCAGTTCTAGGTTGGTATGAAATTTCGTATTCACTTAACTATATTGCCCACTTAGCTAACCTACCTGATAACTCATGCTTATGTAATATGTTACGTAAAGGGTAGGTAGTTACCACAACTATAGGATGACACTGAAAGTAAGGTCTTAACTTTCTAGATGTCATGATTAACGCAAGTGCAAGTTTTTCTAACTGAGGATACCTCGTTTCTGCATCTAACAAAGATTTACTTACGTAATAGATATGTGATTGTTTACCTTGCTCCTCTCGGACCAAAACAACACTTACCGCCACCTCCGAAACAACAAGGTAGAGGAGTAGCTTTTCCCCAGCCTTTGGTTTTGCCAACAAAGGTGGATTTGATAAGTACGTTTTCAAATTCCTAAGTGCTTGTTGACATTCCTCATTCAATTCAAAATGATCCTGCTTCTTAAGAGCCGAGAAGAATTTAAAACACTTCTCTGATGATTTAGAGATGAATCTTCTCAAGGCCGCAATTCTCCCTGTTAATCTTTGAACTTCTTTCTTGTTTGAAAGTATGTCAGGGATTTCCTCAATGGCTTTAATCTGTGCAGGATTTACTTTAATTCTACGATTAGAAACAAGAAAACCCAAAAACTTGCCTGATGCAACGCCAAATACACATTTTTCGGGATTTAACTTCATATTAAATTTGCACAAAATTGAAAATGTGTCAGATAAATGCGATATGTGATTTTTTGAGTACTGAGTTTTAAAAAGCATATCATCTATATATACCTCCATTGTCTTTCCTAAATGTTCCAGAAACATTTTGGTAACTAACCTCTGATACGTTGCACATGCATTCTTTAGACCAAAGGGCATTACTTTATAACAATAAGTCCCCCTATCTGTTATGAATGAAGTTTTTTCTTCATCTGCCGGATCCATTTTAATCTGATTATAACCTGAATATGCATCTAAAAAACTTAACAATTCGTGACCTGCAGTTGCATCAATCAATTGATCTATGTGTGGTAGTGGAAAAGAATCTTTAGGGCAGGCTTTGTTAAGATCTGTATAATCTACACAAACCCGCCACTTACCGTTTTTCTTTGGAACCACAACAGTATTGGCTAACCAGTTAGAATATTTCACCTCTCGAATGGAACCAATTTTTAGCAATATTTGGACTTCTTCTTGAATCACCTGATTCTTGAAAGTTCCCTGCTTTCTTTTTTTTTTGCTTCATAGGAGGATATGACGGATCTTCATTTAGTTTATGAGCCATCACCTCCGGTGGTATTCCTATCATGTCAGAGTGGGACCAAGAAAAGCAGTCCATGTTAGTTTTCAAAAATTCAATTAACTAACCTTTCATTCCTTGGTCAAGATTAGCTCCAACATAGACTTTTTTATCAGGCCATTGAGCAAATAACACGACAGGTTCTAATTCCTCTATCGTTATTTTGATATCTTCATTCTCTTCTGGTTCTTGAATGGTATCAGGCCTTGAGTCTACATCTGTTCGCATTTGTTCAGTTGAGGTTTGTATTGTGATGTCCTCAACTGCCTTCTGTGATTGCTATTTGCCTCCACTTCTCGTGCTTGTATCTGCAATGGAGTTAATAGCCGTATGTTGATCTCTGCGAATTTGACAAATTCCCCATGGCGATGGAAATTTGATAACTTGATGCAAGGTTGAAGGAACAACATCCATTTCATGGATCCATGGTCTCCCCAGAATCATGTTGTAAGCCATCTCCATGTCTACTACCTGGAACTTTGTATCTTTGACGACCCCTTCAGCAAAAGTGGTGAGTGTTACCTCTCTTTTTGTGACGACGCTGGAATTATCAAATCCAGATAGAGTATGCGCCTTTGGTATTACTCTATCTTCAGCTTGCATCTCACGTAGCACTCTTAGCAAAATAATGTTCACGAAACTACCTGTATCAATCAAAACTCGTTTCACATTTGTAACATGCACAATTAAAGATATTACCAGTGCATCGTTATGAGGGATTAATACGCCATCTGTATCTGCATCATTGAATGTAATATTTCCTTCTTCTAGAACATGCCGCACCCGTTTCCCTTGGGTAATAGTTACTTTGGAAGTTTTGTTAGCTGCAGTATATGACACACCATTGATGTCTTCACCCCCACTTATCACGTTAACAGTTCTTTTGGGAGAAGGTGGTTTTGGAGGCTCCTACCTGTTCTTCATGTAAGCTTGCTTGCTTTTCTCACTGAACAACTCAGTAAGATATCCTTGTTTTAATAAATGATCAACTTCACTTTGTAAAAATCTGCAATCTGCTGTTTTATGCCGGTGATCATTATTGAACTCGCACCAATGGTCATGGTTGCGCCTGTTTGGATTCGATCTCATTTCCTTTGGCCATCGGACCTTATCTCCCATGTTTTTCAAAACAGCTATGAGCTCAGAGGTGCTGATGTTGAAGTTGTAACCTCCGAATCTCGCTTTTAAATTTCTATCATCATCCCGTGACTCGTAGTTATTTCGCTCGTTCCTAAATCTTGATGAAGAACCTGATTCTCTGTTTCTTGATCTGTGATCATGCCTTTAATTATCCTGTTTTGACCGCGAGTCTTTCCCTGCAGGTCCCATATAGGGCTCGTACCTGTTTTTACCGGATATTTTTCGTTCTCTGTACGTCTTGAACGTATACTTCCTCTTTTTGAGATCGGGGAACAATATCTTCCTTAATCCTCAACTTCGTGCTATACCTGTTATAAACATCATTCCACGTTGTAGCTGGGAATTCCCGAAGACTTTCCTTGAGTCTCCTCGTAGCTTCCAAGCTTTTTTCATTCAAATTGCTTGTGAAAGCTATAGCTGCCCAGTTATCAGGTACATGCGGCAATGTCATTCTTTTGCGTTGAAATCTGTCCACGAATTCTCTAAGCAATTTTGAATCTCCTTGCTTAATTTTAAAAATATCTTCCATTCTTTTTCCACTTTTTGGGCACCCGAGTGTGCTTTGATGAAAGAATCTGCAAGCTTAGAAAAAGAGTTTATAGAATTTTCAGGTAAAAGGGAATACCATGTTAGTGCTCCTTTGGTGAGTGTTTCACCAAATTTCTTGACTAATACCGATTCGATCTCCTGCTTAGTCAAATCATTGCCTTTTACGCCCGTTGTGAATGCAGTCACGTGGTCTCGTGGGTCTGTTGTTCCATCATACTTTGGAATATCAAGCATTTTGAACTTTTTTGGAATTGGGAGAGGGGCAGCACTCGGCTTCCAGGGTTATTGTGAATATCTGTCCATGTCTACCCCTTTGATTATGGGCGGCACCCCGAGTATCTGCTCTATGCGTTCACTTTTCTCCTTGAGCTGTTTCTGCAAGGTTAGTACTAAATTTTGTAAATCAGAATTAATTATATTACCCGGTTCTCTCTCCTGCAGTTTACTGGGAGTTCCACCGCTGCCTGAGTTAACAAGCCCGGAACGAGGGTTTTCTATAGT
Source organism: Nicotiana sylvestris (assembly GCF_000393655.2). NCBI lineage: Eukaryota > Viridiplantae > Streptophyta > Magnoliopsida > Solanales > Solanaceae > Nicotiana > Nicotiana sylvestris. The sequence goes on along the minus strand of NC_091059.1, from coordinate 136,433,795 downwards.
GTTATTATTTGGAGAAGGTGTGACTGTTGCAACAGGTAACTGGTTAACAAGCGCCTCAACAACTTTGTTGACCTGAGCAGTAATTAATTTCTGCAAAGCTTCATCAACAGCTTCAACATTTTCAAATTGAGCATACTCATTTATTTGAGATCCATCAGGAGTACCCTCACGAGATTATCGTGGAGAGTCCTGCGGAGTAGGAACCTGAATGTTAATATTCTGTGGGCCTCCCTGACTTTGTTGGTTCTCTTGGTTTCCTGGAGTATTGTCATTGTTATTTGACATAATTGATGTAACAAGGAAGGTCAAGTGAAAAGAAAATAGATTATCAGATTCCCGATAACGGAACCAATTTGTTTAACCAAAAAATAGAATTTCAGTCAAAGTTAAAATTTAGAAGAACGCGGATTACTGATAATCAAAAGAATATGTAGAAGAAAGTAATTTAGAGTAACTAGAGTGTAATCAGGAGAAAAACAAGTGAATCAAAGTATATTCCAATTGTGTCTTGTGTTTACAAGTGACCAGATACCTCCCTTTTATAGGTATCTTGAAGATATGCGTTTCCTCCAAATCATAACGAGGCTATTATGAATAATTAAAGACATTGAATGCTACGTTACACAATCATTGTAATCAATACAAATTCTCTAACGTATCCAGTATTTAATGCCTATTGAATTTCGTATCTACGCTCTTTATTATGGTCAGATCCATTCCTTTTGATAAATGATTTAAATAGGTACGGGCGCTGAATCCTTCAAATGTCCTCCCGTGCCTCTTCCTTTGCCTTTGCTCATTTCTACTGCTGCCCGTGCCTCTTGACTAATTATAATTCTTTGACTATTTGACCAGTCCACGTGTCTCAATATGTCACTTGCATATATAAATGCAATTTTTCCCAATACAGTACCCCTGTAAAAACTAGGGGAAAATAAGTGTAAAAGGTGGTGAATGTCAACTTCGCACCCCGCCAACTCTGCGTACTTTGTCAACACCAAAAATATTTTGTACGTGTATGGAGAAAGCTGCGCCGGAAAAACCTGATAAAACCGATAGAATTCTTCTGCTAAAGGGAGAAGGGTAAGGAATGACCAATTACAAAGGGATATTCATAAAAAGCGCAATACCTCGGTCTATGGACTTCCGCGAAGTCCCTCCCTGCCAGAACCATCTCAACATGAGAGGGAATGTTGTACTTAGTATGGAGGGCATCTATATAGGCATGCTCAGTTTCAGATACCACTGGAGCAAGAGTAGGAGCAGGTTCTTTAAGGAAATCACTTAGAGACATGGGGTGTCTTGGCAGTAACTCATCCACGATGGGAAAATAGTCCCCTTCCTCTACCGTCATGTCCTCGCCACCAGAAGGAGGTGCCATGGATAACGGGGTGGCGTCAGAAACCCCCTCACGAGACCAATGCATTCTAGGCATGTCTATAGCAGAATATGTGTTGGTAAAAGAAAAAAGAGTCAAGAATGGTGAACGGAAGAGAGGAAGCAAAGAAATCGCAAGAACAAAAGCTGAAGATATGAGAGGGAATAACCAAAGAAGAAATGGTCAAGAGTTTTTGAAAAAACAAACCCTTCACCTATTTATAGGGTTGAGTAGCGCCAGAATCGAAGCGGAAGGCTACCAATGGCACCAAAATCGAAGCAACAAACTATCAAACTATCTCGAGAAGAAGCATAATGATGACGCACGTGGAAATAATGTCAATTCCTCAACAAGACACACCACCCAGGGTATTGTGAAGCGCATTACTCTTCCGTTGTTGGCCAAACCGTCATGATTCGCAAGCCAAATTTCTCCGCAGGTATAGGCGACATCCGCTTATCAAGAATGCACCGGGCCGCGACCTCGACAAGCGGAGGGACTAACTGTATAGGTCCAAATTTGGACGACCATGGTCACTACTGAGTACGGCAAGGAACGAGGTCCTTACGATGTAGCTTCCTCTGGTCGTTATAAAGGGTGACGACCGACAGTGGTTAGCGAGCGTACGACGTCTACAACAATGTAAGCGTAGCCGGAGACAATAGGAATATGCTTTTCGAATATTCCTTATGTTATACCTTTTTAGGGTTTAAAAGGGGATTGTCCCTTATAAATAGGGGGAGAACATTTTGGTAGAGGGGGATCGAAAAGTGAATACAAAAAGAGACAACTTTGCTTACTACAGTTTTGAGATCCATATATCATCACTTATCTTGGTTAATCGCATTCATTACAATATTTTTTCTACATTTGGAGTTATCACATTTACGCTTAATCATTTGGTTCCGACATACTCGGAAGCATTATTCACCTTGTTCATCTCTTGCATCATTCAATCTAGATTTTATTATACTTGGCTAAGATTTATCTCTTCATCTTCTTTAATTGATTTAATTAAAAAGGTTTCAATACTTTTTGGTCAAACAATTTATATATACGAAAAAAATCCCAAAAAGTATTCTTTTCAGACACGTCGATTGAACTATTCTGTCTAATATTAGTTTTGTATTTTCTAGCTAAAGTCATATACAGCCGTCATCACACGAGTTTGGAGGTGATGAAAAACTAAATAATTTGGATTCACGTTTAAGATAACTTATTTCATTATTCTTATGTATGAAAACATCATTTCTCAAATTGCTTTCTCTCCTCTTGCATGTTCACGTAATTACGAAATTCTGACCGGTAATTTTCGCTCAAATTAAAAAACAAAGTGTGGCTGGTATTCAATGGTATCGAAAGTTTGTTTGCTTCTCTTTGTGCTTCAAGGGTTAGTACCATGGCATTTTTTGGTCGTTTGTTATGGGACTTCCTAAGTTAGCCTTGTGCTCCAACAACCCTTGCACTTACTACTTAGGTTCTACGAGGAGACATGTTTTCTTCAACATCTAATTTCTAAGACGAGTTGGTGTTTGTTCCCTGTTGCCAAAGATATTAACATGAATTTTGTTATTCCTTGAGTTTGGGCAACTTGTAAATTTGGGCTTTTGATGGGCCGAATAAGAACGCAAAACAAAATGGGCAAAGATCTTTTTTACCCACGCCCGAAATTATTTACATCCAGTAGCCGTAAACAGGGGCGGCTTTTCCATAAAACAAGTAAAGCAATCGCTTTAGACTCCAAATTTGTGGGGGCCCCATTTTTTGTAACACCTAACAGAATGTGTATAAGTTTAAAAAGAGTTCTGTAAAGTGAAAATGTTTGATTTCTTTCTTTAACAAATATAGAGAAGAAGGATTTCCAACTGCTATGATTTCTACCAAGGAAATTGCACTTGAAATGAATATCTAACCCAAATTTCATAAGAAACGTGTGATATATAAGAAGCAACAATTTGATGCAATATTGATAATGAAATCTCAATATCTTTCCAAGAGTCCTTTAGAGTTGATTACTTTATACATAATAAACTAGGTTATTTTATCACTTCAAAATAGATTTGAACAATTCGAATCATATGAAAATATTTTTGATTTTTATATTTGGCAGTATAAACTAAGATCACTAGATGTTGGAAATTTGAAACAATATTGCCTTAATCTTGAATGTAATAATCAATTTGATATCTGATGGTTTAGATTTATTTTCTGAATTAAAAATATTAAGAAAAATAGTACAATTATAAGATAACATTTTAATTGATACCCTTAATCAAATAAAAAGATTTAATTCTTTTCCAAATGCCTAAATTGCTTGTGGGATAATGTTAATAACTCATGTTACCGTTGCTTCAATGGAAGGAACTTTTCAAAATTAAAATTGATAAAATCTTACCTAAGAACAACAATGTCACAAGAAAGATTAAATGGATTAGTTATATTGTCAATTAAGAAATACTTATTAGGAGTTATTGATTATAAGAAAATTATTTATAACTTTGTATCTAAGAAAAGCTAAACAAATAGATTTCAAATAGATAATAATAAAAAAAAATTAAAAAGTTAAGGCCCCTCAAAAAGTTTGGCTTTAGGCCACAAAATTAGTCGGGCCGCCCCTGGCCGTAAAAACATATAAAATATGTATTTTTTCGTGTATAAAATATATACAAAAAAATTTCGTGTATAAACATATAAAATATATATACAAAAAATATATTTTTTTGAATTATTTTTTAGAGCGGCTATATAGTATCATTTTTTCAAACTAAATAGTTGTCTTCCGGAATTCTACAGAGGCCCACAATCAGATAATTCCATGCAAACACTATTTATAGTTACATAATTACTGGAGTTAAATAGGTAAAAACTATTCAGAAAATCTTACAATATTTTTGGTGTATTGTTTCTTTGTTGGATCATTTTGCTTGTGCTCTTCTTCTTCTAATTGGTGTTTCTAATATGTTTTTCCCTGGCTGAGTCATGTTGGGGCTGTTTGAGTCTAAGTAATGCACGGTTAGCCACTAATATCACATGCATTTACTTTTAAGCTACTGTTTAAAATGTCTTTAGTCTTTAGCCACTGCTTTAATAAACTTTACCTGCCCGGACGAAAATACCCTTCTACTCATAAAGTTCAGCACCAAGTGTCCTTAACTTTTGAACTTGGAACTCGAAGTTCAGGACCACTTGTCCTTAAGTTCTGTGCTTGTAACTCTAAGTTAATGATTCGAACTTGTAAGTCTAAGTTAAGGACCTATTGTCCTTAACTTTTGAGCTTGTTAGTCTAAGTTTAGGACCAAGTGCCTTAACTTTTGAACTTGTAACTGTATGTTCGGGACCAAGTGTCTTTAACTTTTGAGCTTGTTAGTCTAAGTTCAGGACCTATTGTCCCTAACTTTTGAGCTTGTTAGTCTAAGTTCAGGACATATTGTCTTTAATTTTTGAGCTTGTTAGTCTAAGTTCAGGACCTATTGTCCTTAACTTTGGAGCTTGTTAGTCTAAGTTCAGGACCTATTGTCCTTAACTTTTGAGCTTGTTAGTCTAAGTTCAGGACTTCAGGACCTATTGTCCTTAACTTTTGAACTTGTAACTGTAAGTTCATGACCTATTTTCGCGCCGCTTTTTATTCCTTTTTGACGGGGAAGTCCGAGTTTCAACTTTCATGGGGGATAATTCGTTTCCTTTTGGGAATTGGATATTTGAAGAGTCGCCACCTAACGAATTATGGTGCGCTAGGGCACCTAGAGTGATTAACTCATGTAACTAGTTTGCATTACCAGATATTAGGGTAAGGGTTCGAAATAAACTTGAGGGGAAGGTGTTAGTCACCCCTCGCGGTCCACAACGGTGGGTCCCGACCGAACTTAAACTATGTGAATTAGTCATTTTAACAAATAAACAGTTTTAACACGTACTCGCAAGTAAAGGCATGTTTTGATAGTCTAAGCACATGTATGATTCAAGTAATGAAAACAAAGGAAAAGGTTCGAACAATTTACATATGTAAAGAAAAGAAAATTCATTTTAACAACGGGAGTTGGGAAAGAGGGGTCCTAGGTTGGTTAGCCTATAGGATCATACCCACAAAATGCCCGGTAATCACTCCTAAGTGAGGGGCTACACGTGACATTAGCGTGTAGTCATCATATCCTTACTACCCAATTCACTCCCTTTAGTCATAGCCTAAAGCGTTCTAGCAACCTTTAAAGATACCCTATGTGTGTACTACCCGTCCCTTCCTTGTGGCCTTGGAGGCAGTTAGAACCTCTAATTTAGGTAGTTCTAGACCATCCTAAAGTACTTAAAGGAAAAAAATCTAGGTGTCAATCAAAACAGTTAGGACTATATTAAAGAGAACAATTAAAGGTTCACATTTTTACCTCCACAAACAGAACAAGTAAGTGCACGTCTCAAGCAACAGTTTCAGGTATTTAAGAGAAAAACCTTAGAACATGATATCTAGGTGAGCAAAAAGTATACAATATTGAATTAGAACCAAAGTGTCAAAGACCTGTTCAGTTTGCCTACTGATTTTAGACCTATTGAATATGAGCACTTACAAATACGAGGCATAGTTTTATAGTTTGCAAAATTTTAATCGCCCAACAGGCTTACCTATGTGTATAATAGTGATGTCCTATGAGCATGTTATCTATTACTGATTAGGAGCAGTAAAACAGTAAAATATTTTAAATGGGGAATTTGAATCCTATAGGCATGCTTTCTAGTGATATTGATTAACACGAAAAGAGTAGGTTATTCAATTAAATCGAATCAAAACTTATCAGGCACGAGTTAAACTGATTTTATATTTAACTAAACTGGTTTTAGATCCTATAGGCATGATTTCTAGTTGAACATAAGGTGAAGCAAGCAGAATTCATTTGACCAAAGTGAAATCCCTATAGGCATAGTTTCTATTACATTTGATTTTAAATCCTATAGGCATGGTATCTAATTATTAAAAGTTGATTTCGATCTTATAGGTATGATGTCTAAATATATAAAGCAAGCGGAATTCATTAAAACCAAAGCAGATCCTATAGGCATGTCATCTAACAAACACATTTGAATCGAAATAGACCCTATAGGCATGTTATCTACCCAATTTACCCACAATATACAACTACCCTCCCTTTTTCACTAATCAACCCACTGTTTGTTTACAATTAGTTATTACAAACCAAAAATTACATAAATAGAATAGAAATTAAGCTATAGGGAGCCTGAAGTAGGCCCAAAGCGATTTCCAAGCCTCCAGTAGTCTCAAATGCCCAAAGTTCCATAGTCAATTTCATGTCTAGGTTTGTCAGAGTTCCCTAAGGACCTCAAGGATCCCGGCTAGTGCTCACACCTAGACCTTTCTCAAATAATAACTGATTTATGTGTAGTGTGAAAGTGCCAACTCTGATATGTCAGAGTTTAAAGAGATCTCAAGGGTCTTTAAGCAGTACACATACCAGTGGGGCAGGACTTAATAACCTAGGAGCAAGTGAATGTGCATAATGGTTTGAAAAAGTTTAATAGACAATATAAAGAAAGGTCTTAGGATTGAAACGAATTTCTGACAACTAGTACTGATTTAGTGATAAAACAGTTTCAGGAAAGTGTAAGAAACAATTTACAATCAGAACACAAATCATAGAACAAACAAGCTTTAGGAAGTACTTTGGCAAACAGCTTTCACACAAAGGGAAGAAGGATTGGGAACATAGAGAGTACACCTTGAGGGAGCACACAAACAATAAGATACATAGAGTTTTGAGGGGGTTCTATAGAATGAGTAGGTTAGGTAGAAGCAGGCCATGCAACAAAGGATCACAACAGAGATAGGTTGAGGACACCACATCTAGAGTCACTCTAGGGAGATTAACTAACTTAGCAGATCAGGCAAAGACTTAAATGAGCATGCTGGACAAGTATTAACAAGTGAAGGCATGCTAATTACATAGAAGCAGAGTTTAGGCATGCTAGATAAACAGTAGTCATTCAAACAGGCTTAGTTTTATATGTAGACATATTAAACAAGATAGCAAACAAGCAAGTAAAGTGAAAACATGCTAATTGCAGATTTGAATAGGCAGTATTAGGCATGCTGGGTAAGCAGTAAATAGAAGCAAGAATGAACTTAGGCCACATGAACTAAGGTAATAAATAAACACACGGGTTTAGATTCTTAAAATTAATCAGAAGCATACCTAGTTTAAGAAAGAAAACACAAGATGTGAGAAATGTATTGTATAATTTCCAGCCTTGGCTTGCAGCCGGCTAGAATAACAGAGATCACAAGTAGCAGAGAGAGCCTTTTAGAGTGTAAAAGTGGTAGTTTCTGAACTGTTGTTCATGTTCAGAAGTGAGAATAGGTAAGGGCATATATAGTAATCAAGAGTTAAACAAAATAAGGTAAAGAATTAATTATGTAGCAATTAGGAAAATTCACAGAATCAATCACACACGTGAAATCAGTAAAGTCTTCCCTTTAATCAAGGGTTAATCACTTAACGGTAAAAGCAGGATAGATATTTAAGGAAGGAAATCAAGTAAGGCTTAGGTACAAAGTAGGTAATTAGGGGTGAATGAACAAGAGTTTCAATTAAGAAAACAATCAGTAAGAATCAACAAATAGCAAATAAGGCAAGGGAAAACTAATTAAGGCAAGAAGTTCAATCAAACCGAGTAGAGAAGTAAGAATCAAAGATTTTGTTAAGGAAAAGAGTTCAAATCAAACCAGAAAATAAGAACTTCAGAATAGTCAAGGGTTCAATCAAAGAGAAAATTACGTAAAGAGTCAGCAAGTCTCATAGACAAAATGAAGCAAAAAAGGAATAGTCAAGATTCAACACGTAACTTTAAAGAAACAAATTGGTAAATCAAGAAAACGACACTGATTTAAGGAGAAAAATATAGGTTTACCATGAAATGCCAAAATGAATATAAACATATAGAATCAGTAGAAAAATTGAACCAAGGACCTTAGTAGAGGCATATCAGGATAAAAATCAAAAGTCATCTAATTAGTTAAAGAAAAATCACAAGAACTAAAACAAGGACAAAGTCAGCACAAAAGTAACACAGAAACCAAATAAAATTGTCAAAATATTAGGGGTTTTAGTATAAACGAGTTAAGGTTAGAGCAAACCTTACGAAATCGGTTAAAACATATAGGAAATAGAAGATAAAACACTCAAAATTAACAAATGTTTTGGAAAAAGAAATTTCTGGGAAACCCTAGTTTAGAAAAATAGAAAACCATTCGAAAATCAGAGGGTTCTTATAAAAAATCAGAAGGTTCTTGTAAAACTCATACGAAATAGGTCCAAACCATCTCATATCTGTCCAAATCTAAGAAGTTTAGAAGGAAGAAATTAGGGTTTCGAGAGGAACAACACAGAGATGAAGAAGTAGGCTTAGAAACCAATAGACCTAGGTCGATATAGAAAGATCTTACTCGAAATCAAACCGGAATAACCTAAAACAGGCGAAAAAGGGTCATAGATGCAAGCAGACTAACCCTGGTCCCTTGAGGACCCTGGAGATGGTGATAACATTACAAGAGAGGCCATTAGAGGCCTGAGGGTGGTGAGAAACCACCATGGATGGCCATAGATGAGTGACAACGAGGTCCAATTAGGGTTTAGACTTGGGAGCATTTGAGAGAAGAGAGGATTAGGTGACGGCGGGGGAGGTGAGGGAAATGAGAGGGTTTTGGGGAGGGGGGATCATTAGGTTTAATTTAGGAAAGGGGGAACCTGGACCGTTGATCAAAACGATCAATGACTAGGATTTGGCCGGGTATTGGGTTGGGGCAGATGGGTATTGGGTCTGGGGTTTCTGGGCTGGTTTAAGGGGTTAAAATTGGGCTAGTTAATAGGCTAAGCTTTAAATACAAAGGGGCTATTTGTTAAACACGTAATTAATTACTAAAACAATTTTAAAGAATGGTTAATAAATTATAAAAAATGATTTTAATGCATGGAAATATTTTAAAGTAATTACTTAATATTTTAAAAATATAAAAGGCTATTTTCCGGTAAAATAATATAATAATACATGCATAGGCTATAATTGCAAACTAATTGCAATTGTATCCTAAAATACAGATGTGGCTATTTGTGCAATAATTGAAACTTAATACGAATGCAAATGATAAAATTAAGCCACAAAATTATTAAAACTATTTTGTAATGTAATTTAATGATTGTTTTATAAAATAAATGCTGGGAGAAATTAGTTAAAACATTTTAAAAAATGCAAAAATTGTACGAAAAATACTAATTGATGCCCATGCATAGTTTAAAATATTATGGGAAAAATTGGGTATGAACACCTATTGTCCTTAACTTTTGAGCTTGTTAGTCTAAGTTCAGGACCAAGTGTCCTTAACTTTTGAACTTGTAACTGTAAGTTCAGGATCCATAATGTAGCAGAAAACCAAACGTTATTTGTATCTTTTCAACAAAAAAAAAGATACAAATAGGTCCTGAACATAACAGGATCTTATCGCTTTCATATAAAGGACAGAGAGGAAGAATCAAACTCTATAGTCTTGCCACATCGATCAACATCAACAAAATTTCCCTTATACACAATGATATCGACTATATTGAAACTGACATCTTTTAACATAGTCCAGATATCATCCAATGACTTCAAATAAAATAATATAATATGATCATATTTTAGAGCTTCAAAAAATGTCAGTAGAGAAATATTACTGGTCTCATGAGTACACAACAAAGCTTTTCTAATAAAGTCGAGTTTTTTATGTTGGACACGATAAGGTTTACAAACTTGAGAAACGCGGAAGTCTCATGGACGGCGGCACAGTTCTTCTCCCTAACATTAAAGAGATAGAAAAAAGGGTAACACAGTCTTTTTAGATTAATTTTAATAGACTAGTGGCTACTATTGCTAAGCATTGAAAATGCTGGATAAAAAGTAAATATCACTTTAAAAAATGGCTACTCCACACAATTTTTACTCAAAAATGTCGGTGCCTCCTTTTGATCATTATGGACTACATATAGAGTGGTGTCAATACAAGGGTTCTTTTTGACGGGTGGATATTTGTGTTAAATACCATCAAGGTATCTTCTTTGAATGATGTTGATTTGGTAAATGTTCACGTTCCACTGAATATATTTGTAAAATAATTCTGGAGAAAATAACGTATAAATAGAAATCTAAAAAAATAAAATTTAATCCGAGCCCACAGAATTCACAGTGTTTCCTTAAGGAACTTAATCCCCTCCTAGTACCCAAGGTTGTGGATTATTTCCTCCCATGATAGAACGAATTACACACTGGTGTAGTGGTACTTCAAACCCTAGTGTTTCAGCGAACACAATGATCGGTAGAAAATCACACTTACTGTGCTTTCTTTGTAGTTAAAACAATACAGAAGAAAGGAGGAGAATTCAGAAATTCATATGGAAAATCTGAGAAAATGGACTGTAATTTATAGCCCCAACCTGTTGAGTTCAAACGAAGAGGTGTAACTCTTCAGAGGTCAGTTATGTAAAACGGCCATAACATAAATGGCCTTTTACGCAAATTAAAACGAGCAGATTTTCCGTTACAAAAAATGGACGGGCAGAGGAAATAACTTAAAAAGGATAATTTGAAGTTAATATTAATTTTCCATTACAAAAACGGATCTTTAATAATAGTACGTTTATATTTACTATTAACAAATAAATTTGATCCAAAAAATTAATCAATCAATCCCGAAGCCGAAGTCGAGCAGAGCGACGACGGCACGAGGCTTGCCTTCTTCTTACCTCTTTAAGAGATAAAAGAAGAGCAATTGTATATCTACCCATCAAAAATCTTTTCCTCCTCCAACATGAGACAATGTCCCCTTTTCAAGGAGGGAAACTCAAATATTTTATTTTCCCTCCATTTCCCATTCACCCTTTTTTAAGCTTATTTTAGCTTAAAAAACTCAACAAATATTACCTAAAAACAGGTGCGAGTCAAGAATTTAGATGTATGAGTTCTGAGATGAAAGATTGAGTTCTGAAATGTACATTAGATTGCGAGCACAAATGCTTGATTCTTTACCTTGAGTTTCCCTCCGTGAGTTCGAGAGATAATCCTCACTCAATTAAAACCTAAGGGTTACCCTACTTCGAGTTTGAGCAAGCTCTCACTCGACACTAGTTCGGTTTCGGTCCAAATTGCCTAAGCCTCAAACCTATGGATGCAATTTCATAAGGCATAAATAAAACAAAAATGAAGTAAAGACAAGATAGAAAGGGAAAAAAAGATCTTTGTATATATATCAAAAATCATTTACAATGGCGACATGGCCCGATTAGAACTCTTTACAAAGGCCAAAATGTCCTTAAAAGAAACACTATTAATCCTAAAGCCCTAGTCTTCTTCAGGAGCAGCCTCTTCGCTCTCGGGGTCTTCCCCACTTTCGGACCCGCTCATGCTCCCAGAGTCATTGTCGTCAGGAATGGCCAACTCTTTGGCTTCAGCTTCGAGCTTCTTGGCACTCTCGATCTCAATCGTAAGATTAAAGCCACGAGCGTGGATCTCCTTGAGAGTCTCTCTTCGAGACTAACATTTAGCATACTTGGAAACCCAGTTCACTCGAACCTAAGAGACCTAGGAAACCTCCTTCGCCCGAGCCTGAGTAGCTTTAGCATCAGTCCGATAGAGGACCACCATAGCATCGGCATTGGCCTTGGCCATTTCAATCTCTAATTTGGCCACTGCAAATTCTATGGTCAGCTTCTCTCGATCGAAAATTGCTGAACTCAACCGAGACTGGAACTCCTCAATTTTCTTGGTTTGTACCAAGGTATTCTCTTTCAAGATTCGAAGTTGGTTCTTGTCCAAGGACAGTTGAGCTCGGGCGGTTTACTTCTTTAAGGCCAAGCGGTCAATCTTCTCCTTCCATCCTTCGGCCTCAGCTTTTAGTGCATCTATTTCCTCACGAAGCTTCTTGATCATGTCAAGCTTTTGATGGACCTGCGGGTTCGAACTATTCGCTACGATGCCTAAATCTCCATCACTAACTTCAAAAATTCTCCTTACCTACTCCATTAGTTCGGTGTATTCTTTCTGAGCCATTTCTAGCTCAGCACAAGAGACCTATAGCTTCTTCTTCTCTTTGCTCTCTAAAAAGTTTGAAGGCATCCTTTTCCTCAGCCAGCCCCCGGATTTCGGCCTCATAATGGCTCAATTCCCCCCAAAATCGGAGTAAAGCCTCATAATGAAGCACCAAAGCCTGCAAACATAAAAGGGATAAGTTATACAAAGGAAAAGAAAACCTAAGTATAAACATTGATAGGAAAATCAGGGATTACCCGATTTAGAGCCTGCTGGGATTCGTTGAAAAGACAAGGCGCTCCTACCTCGTCTATCTGGGCTCGGTCTTCTTTTGTGACCAAACACCGGAGGTGGCTAGCCATCCCTACAGGGGCACCGAGAACACGAGCATCTTTCGGGACTGTGATCACAATAGTTCGCTTGCACTCGGGATCAACACTGGGAGCCGAGAATTGATTGGTCAATTTGGAACTCGAGGAAGCCTCACCCAAGCTTTTTCTCGGAACCTACAGGTCACTCAAACCGGTGACATCTTCTACCCCAGCAAATAAACCACGGAAGTGATCCTCCTCTCCATGGGCTCCTTCCCCATGACAAGCTTCCACAACTTGAGCATCGCATATCAAAGAATCGGAGACCGAAGGAAACAAGGGGGAATCCCCAAACTCTATTGCCCCAAGTGGGTCTTTTGATGCACTACCTCTATCTTGGGGAGCCTCAAGCTCGGTTTATGTGCCGGCATCCATCGCCTCTTCAATGGCCTTTTTGCCCCGAGGCAAAACATCTTCGGTCCCTTTCGGCTCGGGGACTTGGTCCGAAGTCTCCTCCTCGACCTCATCCGGCCTAGGTTGGGCAGTGTCGACTTCCACTAGTTTCGAAGCTTTCCGAGCCCCAGTTCTAGCTCGTGCATGGGCTATCAGCCTGGAATCGTCTTCATTTTCTTCTTCTTGTTCACCCTCTTCGGTCTCATCTTGTAGCTTGAGGACTGAGTCCATTGTTAGAGGGATCACATTCCCTCTGCATGTCCGCCTCTTTTTGGGCTTTTGCTCGTCCAACTTCGTGGAGCTCGAAGCCTTTCTCCTTTTTCTCTCTTTCTTCTGTTTCGGAGCAGACGTATGGGGAAGGTTTTCTTCATTACCAGATGGGGGCCTCATCGGCACATTTTTCCCAGGACCTGCAAAAGAAGGGTAAATGAGATCAAGAAGAAATTCGGGCAGTGGATAGAGTTATCGAGTTATACAAAAACTTACCGTGGTTTCGGGCCTCCCATTGACCTCTGACCCAGTTCTCGAGCTGGGGAATCGCACTCGACATCTAGACAACGGCTGCATTAAATAAAATTCCAATAAGAAAGGATTAATGAAGGTAATAAAGCAGAAGTTAAAAAGGGGAGTTATACTTATGTCTCATATTCCATTTCTCCGGAAATGGCATATTTTCGATTCGGGGTCTTCACTCAGACAAATTAGCCCATCCAACCCTAGTCCTTGTCCTCATCTATACTCGAGAAGGCTACCTTAGAGGCCCGATGCTGAAGCTTTATTAGCCCCCTCAATAAATTCGGGGGCTATATAATCGTATGAGATGGTCAAGGGTAAATGGAAGCCCATCGACTTGGCTCGCAAAAGAGTAGAGCAGTATTACTATTGTAACGACCCGACCGGTCGTTTCATGTGTTACCGCTCCATTTTCCCTATTTCTACTTCTTATTGTCTAGTTTAATGATATTATGTGTTATCGGGTTGGTTGGCTCGGGTTCGGATAGGTTTTGATAAGGTTTCAGACACTTAGTCTTTTTTGAGGAAGATTAAGTTGGAAAAGTCAACTGGATGTTGACTTATGTGATAAAGGGCTCGGATGTGAGTTTCGATGGTTCGGATAGCTTCGGGAGGGGATTTGGGACTTAGGAGCGTGATTGGAATATGTTTTGGAGGTCCGAAGTAGATTTAGGCTTGAATTGACGAAATTGGAATTTTGGCATTTTCCGGTTGATAGGTGAGATTTTGATATAGGGGTAGGAATGAAATTATGGAAGTTGGTGTAGGTCCGTGGTGTCATTTGTGATGCGTGTGCAAAATTTCAGGTCATTCGGACGTGGTTTGATAGACTTTTTGATAGAAAACGGAATTTGGAAGTTTTTGGAATTCTTAGGCTTGAATCCGATGCAAAATTGGTATTTTGATGTTGTTTTGAGCGTTCCAAAGGTTGGAACAAGTTTGAACGTTATGGGATATGTTGGAATGTTTGGTTGAGGTCCTGAGGGCCTCGGATGAGTTTCGGGTGGTTAAACGAATAATTTCATCTTGGAGGAAATTGCAGAAAAACTACTGTTGGTGTTGAATGTTTTTTACCTTCGCGTTCGTGATGCATGTCCCACATTCTCGAAGAGTTGGGATGTGAGGATATGAAGTTGGACTTCGAGTTTGCGAAGGTGGTCCCGCATTTTGTGAGGGCTTTGCCGCGTTCGTGTAGAGGAAAGGTGAGCAGCTGGGTCCAGGTCAGATTATTCTTCGTGTTCGCGAGTGGGTAGCCGGGTTTGCGATGAGTTGTAAAGCTAAGGCTTCGTGTTCGCGTGCACAGGGTCACATTAGCGATGAAGTAAAAATGGTCAACTTAAGTTTGTTCTTCGCGAACGCGAGGCGTTGACCACGTTCGCGAAAAAGGATTTTGAATAGCTGGGCAGAATGTTTTAAAAGGCCATATCCGCGATTTTGGGTCTAAGTTTCACCATTGTTGGGCGATTTTATAGCTTTTTGAGGAAGATTGAAGAGTGAATCAAGGGAAAACACTTGGACGTATGATTTATGGACTTAATACTCAATCCTAATATGATTTCTACCTAATTAATCATGAAATTTGTGGAATTTAAGCCTAAAAATTGGAAGTTAGGGCTTGGAATGGAGACCTAAATCTAGGGATTTGAGGGGTCATTTGTGGTTGGATTTTGATGTATTTGATATGTATGAACTCGTGGGAAGATAAGGAGTTTATTGATGTAATTTATATTGAATTCCGAGATGTGGGACCGAGGGTCGTTTTTGGTTAATTTCGGGATTTGTGTTGTAATTTGATTACTTTCGAGTGGGCTTTGTTCCCTTAGCATATTTTGATAGTTATGTACTGATTTTGGTTAGATTTGGAGCATTCGGAGGCCGATTCGAGAGGCAAAGGCATTGCGGGCTAGAGTTTGTCCCGGATAAAAGTGAGTAATGATTGTAAATGTTGTCCTGAGGGTTTGTAACCCCGGATTTCACATTGTTGTGCTACTTTGAGGTGACACACATGCTAGATGACGAGCGTGGGGTCGTGCACCATTGGGGATCGTGGCTTAGTCTATCTCGTATGACTGTTAATTGCGTATTTGATTGAAAATTGTTTGCTATCATCATGTTTTGGGCTGAATGCCATATTTGGGTCTCGTGCCAACTGTTTTGGACCCTTAGAGGATTTTTACTACTATTCCTCACTGTTTTGACTTCGTAATTGTACTCAGTCATGCTATGTTCTACTATTTTCACAACTCAGCCATCTTTACTTGTTTTTGATATTTTAAATGATATGTTTGGCTGAGCATCATGTTTTACTGTTGCCTGAGTGGTTTATGAGATTCTGACTGAGTAAGGCCGAGGGCTTGTGTTGTGAGGATACTTTTGGATCGGACTGCCCGCCGCAACAGTGATATACTGATTCATGATTATGAGGCCGAGGGCCTGATTTGTTACGCCACGAGGTGGCTTGTTATAAGGCCAAGTTCCTGTTTGATTATGCCACAAGATGGCTTGATATTGCGCTTGGGCCGTAAGAGGACCTTCCCAGAGTCTGTACACCCCAAGTGAGCGCGGGTACCTAGTGTGAGATGTGAGATAGCCCGAGGGACTGATTCTGTTGGTATTTTCCCAAAGAGGATGATTTTATGTGTCTATCTTTTCTCACTGTTTTTCATTCACTCGTTTAACTGCTAAAAGTTATTTTAAAGAAGTTTTATTGTACTAAGGTGTTTCTACGAGTTTTTACTGATTATTGCCTTGTTGTGGTTTTACACTAGTTGTAGCATTTTGTTGTGTCTTACGTGTTTTCTTATCGCTCAGCTGCCTTTACTTTTATTACTCACTGAGTTGGCGTACTTATATTACTCCTTGTACCCTTTGTGCAGATTTAGGAGCCTCAGGTCTCGCTAGCGAGGGCTGATTGCTTCCAACAGGCTGTTCGGAGTTCACTAGGTAGCTGCTCGGCGTTCGCAGCCCAGTGCTTCTCCCACTTATCTTACTTTCCTTTGTATTAATTCTATAATAGATTGCATAGTCTCTTTCATACTCTTAGACAGATGTTTAGATGCTCATAACTGGTGACACCCCGATGTCGAGCTGTGTTTGTTTTCCGCATTTGTTCTATGTCACTCTATTTTTGGGATTTATCACTTATTAATGACTTAATTATCTATTATTATAACTATTAATTGGTTTGGGAGTTTGTGTCAACTGGCCTTGTTTCACGATAGGCGCTATCACGACCGGGTCCGGTTTAGGGTCGTGACAGCTATCCTCCAGAAGGAGGGGTGTATTTGGCCGAGGTTGACTTCATATTTCTTGCACGATTACCTGGTCCAAGGGACCCAATATGAAAGAGTAAGTGTAAACCCTTAGAAACCCTTCCACATATGTAGTGATTGACTCCTCAGGCGAGGGCACTACCACATGCTTGTGAACCCACTTGCAGTCTTTTTTGACTTGGTCAAGAAGGTCATCGGTGATCGTGCATATGTATCTCGACGTGGGCTCGCATTGGCCCAGAACCGAGGGGGTCTTTTTGACCTTGAAGTCGGAGTCAAGTCACACCCACTGGGAACAAATTCTTCAGGGCGTGGATCTGCTGCTGTTTGTTCGCTGGTCGGCTGAGACGAGGAAGCCTTTTCTTTCAGCGGAACAGTTTTAGATGTTTCGGCCATTTTGGTTTTTGTGAACAAGGAAGAACGGGGATTAGGGTATTTGGTGTTTTAAAAAGTGGTTAGCAATGAAACTTGAAGATTTGCAGATGAAGAACTTGAAGAATGCAAAGAGATTTGAATATTAGAGCAGAAGAAATTGGAAGTAAAGTTTGAAAAATGAAGAAAGATGCATTTATAGGTTGAAGATGACGATTCAATACTGATAGTGGCCGATCGACAATTGACGCGCCTTAAATACCTAGGGAACTAAACCGACGGGATGTTTCGATCACCTCTACCACTTACGTCACGATGCTTAGGTCATGATAAATTGGGGGTAAATTTGAAGACTCAATTCATTTCTTATCATTACACTCCAAAAAATGAGGGACTATCTATATACGGACAAAATCGGGCTTGCCCAAGTTTTTACCACTAATCTAAATCAGGAAGGAAGATCAAGGCTCGATCTTGGTTATGCCAGAACGAAGTACGGAGATGGATTGGTAAGCTCATGGATCAATGGTCGATCGAGATCGAGGCCAGCCGTGATCGAGAACGAAGCAAGAAATAAATCGAGCAAGATCGAAGGAGGCCTGCTACGACGGATAACAGAAAGCCAAGATATCTGTGATCGGGCGAGGATCGTGGTGGAAATCTCGATACGTATCGAGTCAGGATCGGATGTTTAGCCTATCATGGGATTTACTTCTATAATTAGAATTGTACCATAAATAGGATTCCTTTACTATATAAAGAGGGTGCTAATAATTTTGTAATCATCTTATATTCACGCATATCAAAGCAATATATCACATTTTTATCTCTTGCAAGTTCTGTTGTTTAGTTCATACTTTCAATAGCTTGTTCAGTTGGTTCGAGGGCAATTAGCTCAAGGGCCAGAATTGTTCATCACATTGGTTTGCTTTATTTTACTGTAATTTCTATCATTAATTTTCATAACAAAGGATGGCCATTAGGCTTTTGTATTAGGCCAATGTGGCCTTTCTAAAAAGACTGGCTTTTTCCCTTGTTTAGCTTAAATAGTTTATAGTTAGTTAAACAAAATTTGTTATGCCTTAGCACGAAATAAGGAATTTGTTCGAAAGTGAGAACAACTTTGTACCCATTAGGGTTCTCGAGGCTTGATGTTATCGAAGCCCTTTGTAATTTTGCCTAGGGTAGCCTTTTTAATCGATTTATTAGAATACTCGAAGGCCTATTTTATTATGGAATTCGAACGTCTTCGAACTGTGTTAATTTGGCCATAGCCTTTTTAGTTTGGGAATTGCCTCTTGGGGTTGTTTTCCCATTATACTTCGAGCTTGTTCGAAGTGTCAGTTCCCGAGTGGGGTGGCCGTAGCCTATAAAAATTAAAAGGTTTCCTTTTTAAGGTCTTATGATCTCAAGGCTTTAATAATTCGATCTCGTCTATTTTTTGGATGAGAGTCCCCGATGTGGGGTTAATTGTTCGAACTTCAGTTGTGATCGGCCCTTAAGCCATAGGAGTAAGAAATCGTAAAATAAAATTTTTCTAAGGCATGAGATATTTGGCAAGGAAAAAATACTTCTCTTAATAGATGATTATACATGTGTACATGTTTAATGTCAGGGCTCGTGTAGCACCCCGTAAAATTTCGAAGTACTTAAGAGCTATTAAGAAAGTTGATGTGTGCTAATTACATTATTTTGTATGCAAACGAGGACTATTAATATGATGGATATTAATTGAATATGATAATAAGTGTACGAGGTATATTATAAGTGATGTGGGGTCTAAGGATAGCCGTAAGTCCAAGTCAAATTGGAAATTACATGGTAGACTAAAGTTCCAAATAAGTACGCACAAGACCTAACTTTGGACGAGCATATCTACATATGTATAAAGAGTTATGTGATGGACAACCTATCAAATGAAAGGTCTTTGAGTCTAGTTTCTAACTCTTCAAATTTTTTGTCATTTGGATATTCCTACAAGAAGTTATGACCAAATTATCAAAGGCTTATAGAGGAGCCTGCGGATGCGACGCGTCCGAAAGAAAGGCTGGCAGTGAAGTGCTGCCATAGCGTCCAGATCGCGTCCAAAGCCCAGGAATCTGGGCCTATAAATACCAAGTTGGGGGAGAGAGTATTTTGAGTGTTGGGGGTTAGGGTTCTTGAGGTGAAAGGGCGATTTTGAGCTCCAATCAAGTCCAAATCAACCGAGGTAAGTTTTTAATGATGTTTTGAGTTGATATTACTCAATATACATGAGTTCTAACATCTTTATAACATCCAAATTCTAGATTTCATCATCAAATACTCAAGAACATAAAAATCACCAAAGTTGTGATTTTTCAAGATTGATCTACTAGAGGTAATTCCAATGCTTCAAACTCGTTTATTATGAGTAGTTAGAAGTGTTTGAAGTATTTGTTACAAGTTTTATTGATTGAAAGATTGGATTATAAAAATCTAGTTCATGACATGAATAGTACTTTTAAGTAAATAAGAGAGAAGATGAATGGTGAATCTTGGGGATGAAATTGATTGAATACAATGAACCTATGGAATTATTTGTTAGCAAAAGATGGAAGTGATCAACAAAATAATCATCCGAATTATATATGGTGCAAGTTTTAATTATGGAAGATGATGAATAGTAACTTGGTGGCATTGGACAATGGATGTAGTAACATTAATGACTTCGAATGGGTATTAGAATATAAGGATGAAGTTGAATGGTCTAGCTTACAAATTTATTTGGCGATTTGAGTTGTTGGAGGCGTGTAGCCACTTTATGAGCCATATATGGATATTGCTTAATATCTTAGGTCATATTTTGATGTAATTAGGATATCTAATTGTAGATATCAACTTGTTGGTGATGTTGAGCTTTTTAATCAACATTGGAATGATGGAAGAGGATTGAAAGCTTGTGAATATTAATAAAGTGAAAGCAAGGTAAGCTGATTAAAATTTACTCTTCTTGAAGGACTTTCTCTAAAAGCATGTTTCAAGTTAATACTTAAGTTGTTTGCAAATATGCTTTCGTGCTTGTGGGGATAAACAAGTACATATGTCTCCATATACTAATACTATGTTGCATATGTAGTGTCATGCCGTTTTGTAAAATTTTATTTTAAATCTTGTTGGCAAGATGACACTCAAGGTAAATGTTATAAGTTTTTATCAAAACTTACGTATTGACAAGAATATACATATTTGAGTGCTAGAGATAAGTTTTCATGGAAAGTATTTCTTTTGGAGTTTGATGTTAAATTGTTAAGGCTTTACCATGAAAAATGTTGTTTATTAAAGTTTTGTTCAAATGATTTGGAGTTTCTACAAATGCTATGATTTGATAAAAAAAATAGATCCTTTGAAGCTACTATGCTATGAATCTATTTTTGAAGTATCAAATATTTTGGGAATTATTTATGCTCACCGAGATTGACTTCGGATATATTGTGTACGTCGTCATGAAACTACACGTGTCGGTGTAGGCGTAGATGGACACTTTGTGGTATAGACTACAGCAGAGTGCTCTCCCTCGAGAGAGTACTATTTTGTGCTATTATTAGCATGGCTGAGTCGATTCGTACGGCACTACGATGAGACAACCTGAGCAAGTAGGGTATATGATACTTGCCGCTAGGTACATAACCTAGTTGACCTTCTTATGTCGATGATGGTATGGTACTCCCAGTGAAAGGTAAGGATGATTTTCTTATGTTTAGGCCTAAGGAGCCGAAAGCGATTTCGATGACTTAAAGCATATGAAATGATTTTGTACGATTTATCCAAAATCTTGGATTGATGTAAATGATTTAAAAGTTTATATTGTGAGCTATTTCACTTGATTGTTATTTAAATAACAAGGGTCATGAATTAATAAAATTTCTTATCGTTTTAAAATCAAACATTGGTGCATTACTTTTTATAAAGTTTGTCCCAAGAACTTAAGTAGAGAGAGTCTATGGCACTTATTGAGTTCCATTGTGGTGTACTCAGCCCTTAGGCCCCCCTCCAGGGCCCTGCTTACTTTACATGTTTCAGGATGATGTATGATACATGGCATGCGGTCAGGCCAGGATGACTCTCTTTCCGAGGTATTATGAAGCACCACTTTTATTTCGTGGTAGCTATCATGTTCTTCCTTATTTTATTTTGTTGGAATTACTCCAACCGTTGGTTCTATTCTTTGGTATAGAGGCTCCATAGATAGTTGTGAAAGGTTGTAGTAATGGGGTTGTACACAACATTCATGAAAGTGTATTTATCTTACTTAGTCTCATTGTAATTATTATTATGAAATGGCATCATGTGTGATTTTGAATTGGAAAATATTTTATCATTTAACTTGAAAATGTATAATATTTTCAATAAGCTTTCGCAGTTAAATTGGTTTTCATGCATATGATTTGGGTGCATCACATGGTTTGGTTCGCTCGGTTCGGGTAGTGTGCCAGGTGCCGGTCATGTGGTTTTGGGTCGTGACAGCTCAAGCAACCTATATGGGCACAGCTCATTCGGCCGTTTGGCCCTTACAAAATTTACCTATCGAGACCCTATTGTCACGAAGTAATTTCCTTGAAACAAAGTTGCCATTCGAGGGTAATGCCCCCCAGTATTCGAGGTTGATTCTAAAGAAGCCTCAGATACTGTTGACTCGTTCTAAGTCAGCACGATCAATGGTTGCCTCATTAAAAACCTTGACGAAAAACCCTTTTGGGACAAAACCGGTCTAAGGGAAAAGAAGTGCAACGCGTGCTTTCAGACCTAAAGTCTTCGCCTTGAGGAGTCCATTGTTGTTTCTAATCGAGAAAATGCAGGAGTTAGTTTAAAATATAAATTAAAATGGAGAAGGTCGTACCTTATCAGTAATATCGTTCTAGGTGTGATATGTTCCAATTGCTTGGAAATTGTTCGTCGTTCATTGTACCGAGCTTGTAGGACCCTTTTCGGTGATTTTGAGAACCTAGTACGGTCCTTCTAAGTTCGTACCCAGCTTCCCTTCATTTGGATTTCGAGTGTTGAGGGTGAACTTTCTTAGCACCAAGTTCGCGATGTTGAAATGTCGAAGATTGGCTCTTCGATTGTAGTACCTTTCGATCTGCTATTTTTGAGCAGCCAATCAGACGAGGGCAGCTTTGCGTCTTTCATCCAACAATTCTAGGCTCGTATTCATGGCCTCGTTATTTGACTTTTCTGTTGCATATCGAAATCTAATGTTGGGTTCTCTAACTTCAACCGGGATTAGAGCTTCGACGCCATAAACTAATGAGAACAGTGTTGCTTCAGTACTGGATTTCGACTTTGTGTGGTATGCCTATAGAACCTCGGGCAATACCTCTCTCCACTTCTCGTTGGCATCGGTCAATCTCTTCTTAAGTTCTAAACGATGGTTTTATTTGTCGATTTGGTCTGTCCG
The DNA here is from genome assembly GCF_000393655.2 of Nicotiana sylvestris. Lineage (NCBI taxonomy): Eukaryota > Viridiplantae > Streptophyta > Magnoliopsida > Solanales > Solanaceae > Nicotiana > Nicotiana sylvestris. The sequence goes on along the minus strand of NC_091059.1, from coordinate 136,411,019 downwards.
TTTTCACTGGGATGATAAGACGCCAATAGGATTCTCTTAATCTTGTGATCCTCGAGAAATTTAGTCACTTTGCTGCCGATGAATTGCTTTCCATTATCACACACGATCTCGGAGGGCATACCAAATCGAAATATGATGTGATATGAAGTCTATGACTTTTTTTTCTCTGACTTTCTCGAAAGCCTGTGCTTCAACCCACTTAGAAAAATAATCAGTTATAAATCGAGCATTACCTGGGGCCGATGGAAGAGGGTCGACGATGTCCATTGCCCACTTCATGAACGACCATGGGATAAGACTGAATGGAGTTGCTCTCCGGGTTGGTGAATCATTGGCGCATACCTTTGGCATTGTTCGCATTTTTGAACGAACTCATTATCATCCTTCTCCATATCGACCAATGGTATCCTACTCTAATTACTTTATGGACCAATGATTCGGCACCGGAGTGACTTCTTTAAGTGCCTTCATGAACTTCCTGTAGGACATAGTCGGTGTCTCCTGGTCCCAAACATATTGCCAATGGCCCATCGAACATCTTTCTGAATAGCATTCCATCCTCGGCCAAAGTGAACCGCGATGCCTTCGTGCGTAGAGTCCTTGACTCCTTCGGATCTGATGGGAGTTTCCCATTCTATAGGTATTCAATGTACTTGTTTCTCCAATCCCAAGTCAGACTTGTAGAGTTTATTTTAGCGTGGACTTCTTCGATTGCAGATCTCGAGAGTTGTATGATAGTACTCGAGTTAAGTTCGGCATCTTCGACCGATGACCCCAAGTTTGCAAGGGCATCAGCCTCACTGTTCTATTCTTGAGGTATTTGTTATAAGGTCCACTTTTTAAACCGATTCAAAGTTACCTGTAGCTTATCCAAGTATCTCTGTTTTCGATCTTCTCGGACTTCAAAAGTTCTGTTGATTTGGTTTACCACAAGTAGGGAATCACATTTGGCCTCGATTTCCTCTGCTCCCAAACTTTTAGCCATCTCGAGACCTGCAATCACGACCTCATACTCGATCTCACTGTTAGTTAACTTCGAAGTTTTGATAGATTATCTAATTACGTTACCCGTGGGCGGCTTCAAAACGATGCCCAGCCTGGACCCTTTCACATTCGAAGTGCCATCTATGAAAAGGGTCCACCCCCGATGATGTGCCCAATTTTAACAGTAGTTTCTTTTCGACCTCGGGCACGAGGGTTGTCATGAAGTCTGCCAAGATTTGAGACTTGATGGCCGTTCGGGGTTGATATTCGATATCATACCCGCTGATCTTGATGGTCCATTTGGCCAATCGACCTGAAAGTTCGGGTTTGACCAAAATATTGCGAAGAGGATAGGTAGTTACAACATAAATTGGGTGATATTAGAAATATGGTTTTAATTTTCTAGAGGCGCTTATTAAAGAAAGCGCTAATTTTTCTAAGTGTGGATATCGGGTCTCGGCCTCACCTAAGGTCCGGCTTACATAGTAAACAGGAAATTGCATACCTTGCTCTTCTTGAACTAGGACCTCACTTACCACTATTTCTGAGACTGCTAAGATAAGTAGAATTGCTCATCCACTTTCTGGGTGTGAAGCAGTGGCGGGCTCGATAGGTATCATTTTAATTCTTCTAAGGCTTGTTGGCATTCCGGGGTCCATGCAAAATTTCTCTTCTTCTTAAGCAGTGAGAAGAAGCGGTGACTTCTATCTGATGACCTCGAGATGAATCGCCCTAGGGCGACTATGCGTCCCATTAACCTTTGTACGGCCTTGACATTATCCACAACCATGATATCTTTAATGGATTTGATTTTATCGGGGTGGATCTCGATCCCCCGATTTGATACCATCAAGCCAAGGAATTTGCCCGAGCTGGCCCCGAACACACATTTCTCTAGATTGAGCTTCATATTGTACTTTCTTAGTATGTCAAAGGTCTCCTTTAAATATTTCAAATGGTCCTCTGCTCACAGGGACTTAACTAACATGTCATCAATACAAACTTCCATTAATTTTCCTATTTGTTCTCCAAACATTCAATTTACCAGGCCTTGATAAGCTACACCAACATTTTTTAATCCGAACGACATTACATTATAACAATAAGTGCCATATTTAGTGTAAATGAAGTCTTTTACTGATCCTCCAGTTTCATCTGTATTTGATTGTACCCGGAGTAGTCATCGAGAAAACTCGTAGCCGTTTGTGACATCGATCATGCGATCAATATTCAGCAAAGGAAAAGAATCCTTAGGGTAGGCCTTGTTCAAGTCCTTATAGTCTATGCATATTCTAAGTTTATTTCCCTTCTTTGGGACCACCACTACGTTTTCTAACCATTCGGGATATTTTACTTCCCAAATGGACCCTATTTTGAGAAGTTTGGTTACCTCGTCCTTGATGAATGCATGCTTAACCTCGGACTAGGGCCTTCTATTTTGCTTTACTGGATAGAATTTTGGGTCCAAGCTCAGTCGATAGGTAGTGATCTCTGGTGGGCTCCCTGTCATGTCGAGATGGGACCAAGCAAAGCAATTCATATTAGCTGTAAGGAAATGAACAAGTTTTTTCCTGAGCTCGAGGGTTAGCCTCGTGCCCAGGTTTACCTTTCGTTCTAACTGATGTTCGGTCAATGTGATTTGCTCTAGCTCTTTGACCATTGATTTGGTGGCGTCGGAGACATCGATAACTACAAAATATTGAGGTATCCCATAGTCGTCATCGTCATTGGTCTCCCGCTTCTCCTATTGGGTCGAGGCTGGCGTCTGTGGTTGCTATTTAGCCTCTTGTATTCCCTTTAAGTCTGATCCCTTTGTTGAAGAAAGTGCTGACACTGGTATTACTTCATCAATTGCAAACATCTCCTTGGCATCATGTTGTTCCTCGTACACTGTTCTGACTCCTTCAGATGTTAGGAACTTCATAACTTGGTGAAGCGTCGAGGGTACCGCCTTCATGTTATGGATCCAAGGCCTTCCGAGCAGGGAAATGTATATCATGTCACCCTCGATCACATGGAACTTTGTTTCTTGGATAGTCCCGGCCACGTTCACTGGCAAAACAATCTCACCTTTAGTAGTTTTGCTTGCCATGTTGAAACCGTTAAGTACTCGGGCTGCGGGCACAATATGGTCTTGTAGGACAAGTTGTTCTACTACCCTCGATCGAATAATGTTGGTTGAGCTACCTGGATCAACCAAAACATGTTTAACTTGAATATTATTCATAAGGACAAATATTACCAGTGCGTCGTTATGAGGTTGTTCGGTTCCTTCCGCATCCTCATCATTGAAAGACAAGTTTCTTCCGATAAGTAGTCCTGTGCTCATTTTTCCCTTGTGGTCGTCACCTTGGTGCGTTTAAATATTGGTCCTTAAGGAATGTCGACCCCTCCAACGATCATGTGAATCACGTGTTGTGTCTTTTCTTGCCCATTCTACCTGTTTGATTCTCTATTTTTGAAGTGATTCTTGGCCCAATCACTTAAGAATTCTCGAAGGTAGCCCTTGTTGAACAATCGGGCTGCTTCTTCCCTTAGCTACCTGCAATCTTCTGTTTTATGGCCATGGGTACCATGATACTTGCATATTTGGTTTGGATTTCTCTGGGCCGAATCGATATGCAGAGGTCGAGGCCACCTGGTGTCTTTGATACATTGAAGTTATATTCTGACAATTGAGGTACTTATTTGTTCCCGACATCCCTATCGAGACCACTTTTGCTCATGAGCCCTTGGGAGCTCTGTCCCCGATCATTCCTTCTATCACTCCAAACGAGGTTGTGTTCAGGCCCGTTATTTCTTCGATCTCCATTGTATGGCTGATATCGGTCTCTGTTTGATCGTGGTTCCGGGTCGACGTCCCTTTTAACTCTATCCATGGACCTGTTAGGATAGATCGAACCGATCAGAGCCCCTAGTTGATTATCATCGACCCTGATCTTCGACTTATATCGATTATGTACATCAGCCCAAGTAACAGCTAGATATTCAATCAAATTCTTCTTCAACTACTGTGAAGCTACGGAACTTCGAGTGTTGAGACCTTGAGTAAAAACTTGGACAGTCCAATCATCGCGATCGGTGGCAAATCCATTCGCTCTATTTGGAATCGAGTTACAAATTCCCTGAGCATTTCATTATCTTTCTATCTTGCCTTGAAGAGGTCCGACTTACTGGTGGCGACTTTAATGGCTCCGACGTGTGCCTTTACAAAAGCATATGCAAGCATAACAAATAAAGCAGTAGAGTTAGGTGGTAAGTTATGGTACCATATCATAGCACCCTTCGATAGTCTCCCCGAATTTCTTTAACAACACGGATTCAATCTCATCATCTTCCAAGTCATTTCCCTTGATGGCGTATGTATATGAGGTGACGTGTTTGTTTGGATCTGCCATCCCATTATACATCAGAATCTCGGGCATATGGAACTTCTTTGGGATTGGCTTCGGAGCCTCACTCGGGGGGAAAGGCTTTTGGACAAACTTTTTGGTGCCCCCGGGATTTGATCGACCCTAGAGTTATAAGTTTCCACTTTCTTATTATTTTCCTTGATCTTCTTTTCCCTTGTTTCGATTTGGTTTGTCAGTTCCTCGAGCATTTTTACAATAGCAGGCTTGGTCTCCGATTCTCCTCCATTCGATCTCTTCGCCACCAATTCAGCTCTATGAACAATTTCTTATGATGGATCAAGCTCGATCCTGCTCGGTGCACGGTTCTGATTTTGGAGTTGCACTATTGCGGCTTGCAGGGTTTGTAACATTTCGAATATCATTCGAAGGCTAATCCCACCTTCTTCACAGCCCTGTGTGTTTTGATCGGCTATTCAAGCATCCCTACAGACGCTATTTTCAAGATCAATGCCCAAATTTCATTAATGGCAATATGGGAGCTGATGTCGATTGGATCCACGGCCGGAGCTCCATTGGGGTTGATTGGAAGTACTCCATTTCCTGGGGCAGCTATGTTATCATTCTCGCCATGGAGACCAAGGCCATCGTTTGTGTGTGTGGGTGTTACTTGAGTGTTTGACATGTTGATCCTGGAATCAAATATACTTCAAAGAACAAGCGTAAAATTATGTGTGTTATGAAAATTGTACCAGGCAATCACTATTATCCTTAGCCCCACGATGGGCGCCAAACTGTTTGCCCTTAAAATTGGATAATAATTACTTATAAGTGATTTTAAGGATATGTGATTTCACTTGGCACAAACTGATAAATGTAATACTTAATGATAGAAATTACAGTAAAATAAAGCAAACAATTGTGATGAGCAATTATGACCCTTGAGCTAATTGCCCTCGAACCAACTGAACAAGCTATTGAAAGTATGAACTGAACAACAGAGCTTGTAAGAGAAAAAAATACAATATATTGCTTTGATATGCGTGAATGTAAGATGATTACAAAATAATTTGGACTCTCTTTATATAGTAGAAGAATCCTATTTATGGTACAATTTTAAATACAGAAGTAAATTCCATGATAGGCTAAACATCCGATCTGACTTGATATGTGCCAAGATTTCCACCATGATCCTCGCCTGATAACGGATATCTCGGCTTTCTGTTATCCGTCGTAGCAAGCCTCCTTCGATCTTGCTCGATCTCTTTCTTACTTCGTTCTTGATCACAACTAGCCTCGATCTCGATCGACCATTGATTCACGAGCTTACCAATCCATCTTCGTACCTCGTTCCGGCATAACCGAGGCCGAGCCTTGATCTTCTTTCCCTATTTAGGTCAGTTGTACAAAATTGGGCAAGCCTGATTTTGATCGTATACAAAAAGACTTTATGACAGCAACTTTCTGCATTTTTTTAGGGTAAGTTTAGAAGATAGTTTCTTTTGTTTGATCTCCAGATGCGGGTGCCTTCCTATTAATTGGTCATTATTATGTATCATTGATGGACTATAGAGTCAATGTTGTACCTTTAGGGTGAAGGAGCACTTTCAATGATTAATTTCTCTTCAAAATAAGTTTAGACAAAATTCTTGTTTTTCTTATTCGCAATTTAGCTTGAATAAAATGGCTCAAAATTTAAAGGGAATCTTACATAAATATCCCAAATAAGCTCCAACTTACCAACTTCTAGCATAAATCATATACTTACCAAAACAGAGTCAAACACATATAAAAGTTGAAAATTCAAATAAAAAAGGTTATTTCTCTTCAAGAATCACACACAAAGATCTCATTCCATATTTTCAAGCGTGAATAGCACCATTAGATGCAAGACGGAAAGAAAAATTCATAGATGAGGTAACAAATAAGATGATGAAATACAAATATATATATATATATATATATATACACACACACACATACAAGATTCCAAAAATCTAAGCAAAAAAAAAAGATTTTTTTCAATGGGTATGGTTGAAATTCATTAAAAATATATAGATGAGTCAATATACAAAATTTGAGAAAGATTGGAGGTGATTTGGACTGATTTGGTATCAAACTCCGTAGTTAAAATCGAGTCAAAAAATTCTTCTGCGAGACATATATCACGCATGTATCACAAACACAAGTATACATGGATATACATGTGATACACATTTGATATAACTATGATATATATGCGATACATAAATGATACATGGTGTATCACACATATTATTTTTTTCATGTTCATCTTCTATTTCAAATTTTCAATTCAAACTACCTCAAAACTCCACCAAATTATCCTAATACTGAGATTCAAGCTCATTAAGATGTACCCAATCTATTCTAATAACACTCACTCAAAAGAAAGTAAAATTTTGACTTTTTTTGCTACAAATAACTAATTGGCTAATGTTGGTAATAGTTAACTAATATTAGTAATATTTTATAAATTGATCAATTTTATAATAATCTATTTATAAATGAGTATAGCTGGTAGTTTTCCTAATTTAAATTTGTAACTACTCTTGATGTTCTAACATATTGTATGTACTTCTCCCTTTTATGTTGTTCATAGATAAAATCATGTAAGAAAAATAGCTTGCATTATTAAATATTTTGTTTAAATTTAAATGTCTTATTTTTATAATAGTCCATAAATATAGGCCTAATTATAAGTATGATAATTGGTTTTTGAGCCATACATTTAATGTGGTTAAAATAGTACGGGCTAACCAGTTTTCGGACTGGTCATTCAAAAATAACCAGCGTTTCCAAAATCATTGAAAAATGGCCAATATTTTGTTGCAACAAGGACCGGTACAGGGTAATATACTGGAGATCGGTGCACCTGTGTATTAACTTCCAGCATATTATGCTGAAACTCCAACACGCGGAAAGTTCCAGCATAATATACTAGAGATGGGAGCACCTGTGTATGAACTTTCAGCATATTATACTGGTCCGGTATATTATACTGAAACTCTAGTATATTATGCTGGAGTTCCAGTATACTTATGTTGTAACTCCATTATAATATGTTGGAGCTCCAGTATACTTATGCTGGAACTCCATTATAATATACTGGAGTTCCAGTATACTTATGCTGGAACTCCATTATATTATGCTGGAGTATTTTTCCGATTTTGAACAGTATTTTCGTTCTGTTTTGTCATTACATGAAAAGTGACTAAATTTCGATTACTTTTGAAACTGTGGCTATTTTTAAATGACAACTTGTAAATCTGTCTATTTTTGCATTTCTCCCCTTAATGTGCTTAGTGGTTGTGGTGGTGTCATGGTTGGTGTAGGCTCAACTCAATGAAGCCAGTAAGAGGAGAGCCTATAAGGGTTTCATTAACTGCAGCTAGATTCCTTCTCTAGCCCTTATATAAACACACATTCAGTGATGCCGCCATATTGGAGAAAATGTAATAAAGAAAAAGACTTATAGCCCGTTTTGCCAAGTTGCAAAAATCAACTTATTTTGAGAAGTGTTTTCCTCAAAAGTACTTTTGGTGAGAAGTAGTTTGTGTTTGGCTAATTAGTTTGAAAAGCACTTCTGAGCAGCAATTAGTGTTTGGCCAAGCTTTAAAAAACTGTTTCTAAGTGTATTTTTCTCAAAAGTGCTTCTCAAAAAAGTGCTTTTGGAGAGAAGCTACTTTTTCTGCTTCTCCAAAACTGCTTCTGCTTCTCCTCAAAAGCATTTTTTTCCTTCCAGAAGCTTGGCCAAACACCTCAAATTGAGGCCAAAAGTGCTTTTGGCCAAAAATAAAAAGAAGCACTTTTGGCCAAAAATAAGCTTGGCCAAATAGGCTATTAGTCCTTCGTAATATTGTATGGCAGGTACACAATTATTCTTGCTATTATAAGTTGTATAGTATCCTAATATCATATATTTGATCTTGGCTTATATTATGTCAATGTTCTTACAAATCATACATAGTACATCCTTACGTAATCTTCTAATATATCAACCAAGAAAAACGCGAGGGGCCTGAGAGCAAAAAGAAAGAAAAAAACATGCATCAAGTAGCAGATGTGTGAAGTCCAATAAGGAAAAATCAAAATACATAAGTTGACACCTAAATTATACCCAAATCCCCGTTATACATTTTCTGAGGACATGTATCATATTATACACGTAACTTTTCAAAATTATGCTTATTAAACACCACTTTTTTCTTGACCAATTTTGGAGAATAAGTGTAATGTCATGCACCAATAACGTCATGACACATGTTAATTTTTTTTTTTTTAAAAACTAAACACTTAAACTAATTTTTCTTTCTCCCTCAGAAGAAAGTCACCATACTTAAATTCTTCTTTCATTAAAGACATGCTTTCTTCGTCATCTTTGTTCTTTCTTTACTATACTATTTCTCCTTACTCTATAAAACTTTCACCATTTTTTAGTTTATAAGTTTTGTTTGTTTTGTTTGCTGTGGAATCACCATTGTTATCGATGAGTTTGCCATTATAACAGTGGTCGGAAAATGGAGGTCGCCGTTGTTTGCCTTGTTTTAACCAAACGAGACCGGATTTGAACGAAGAACACCAGCTTGCCGGAAATATCTGATAGCTCCACCCACGCGAAGAAAATCTAAGCTCGTTGACCATGAACTGACAATGGAACTAACGACCAGGCAATGGAGTTCTCGGTTTGTTGCTTGAGGTCGTTACCGGCATTACAAGTTATGGCTAACATCTTCTTAAAGGAGATGCAAGAGGGAGGAAATGAGGAGGCTGCAGTTGTCGTCGGATTCCAGGGACGACAGGGGCTCCAATAGGGAAGAATGACCTGGATATCTTTTTCTTTTCATTTAATTATTATATTAACAAAAATAAGGGGACAAATAAGATTTAGACGTGTGTGCTTATATAAGGATTTGGACAGATAATGCATTGGTTTGACGCGCTCATTTTTTTTGTTAAACACGCACGTGCCATGTGACAAAAGTAGTGTGTATTATGCACAATGTTGAAATGTTGCGTGTGTAATATGTTATATGTCCTCAGAAAGTGTGTAACATGAATTTAGTGTATAGTTCAGATGCCAATTTATGTATTTTGCTAAAAAAAAAAACAAGATAATATCATATTCTTTTCTTCCTCCGCTATAGGCAGTGTGAACTAAGGGTGTCCAACGGGTCGGGTTTAACCGTAACCAGACCGGCCCAGACCGGTTAAAGCCGAAACCGGCCCGGACCGGTACAAGGGTGCCGGGTTAAAGAGGTAGGGGGTTTGGTCTGTTCACCTATTTTCAATTGGTCGTACCCGGTCAACAGAAATACTGTAGAACCGGTTAAACCAGCCCAGACCGGTTAACAACTAGTTTCTTTTTTTTTTTAAATTGTTGATTGGCTTATTTGGTTACCGTTGGCAACGGTCACCTGCCAAGGAGCCGTTTCCCAACGGCTGATTTGCACAATTAACCCATTTTTGGGCCATTTGTTTTATTTAAAAATTAACACTTTTTGCAATTACAAATTTAACCCTTTGTAAAACTATAAATACACCATCCCCCTCTTCTTCATTTCTTCACTCATCTCTCATTTCTCAATCTCAATTTCTTAATTCAAGTTAAATCATGCCCCGTACTTCTAGAGTGCGCTCATATGTTTGGGAACACTTTGAGGTGGTAGAAGAAAATGAAGAAGTTCACAAAGTAAAGTGCAAGAATTGTGGTCGAGTCTTAAATCTTCATCCAAAGTGTGGAACAAGCTGTTTAAGGAGGCATATGAAGAGTTGTCTTGAGCGTCCTCCAGAAATTCATATTTAAGTTGATTTGAGATAACTTGTGTTATTTTAAAATTATTAGACGTATTTATGCTTAATGTTTTAGTTTGTTAGATTAATTTGAAGTATTATTATGCATGAAAATTTAGTTTTACTCTTTTTTCATTAATTTACTTGTTAAATGCAAACTTCAATTTGTAATTTTGAAATAAATGTAGCACTTGCAATTTATAAGTGCAATTTTTTCTCATCTTCATTTTATTATTTATATTTTTACTTTATATTAATATAACTTACAATAGTTATACAAAAGACAAAAAAATTAAGAATTACACTACCCGGCCCGGCCCGGCCCCTTGTACCCGTAATCCTTACGGTTCATTTTTTACCTGGATAAACCCGAATCCGTTAAATTCGGTAAGCCCCAACCCGTAACCGGCCCGGATCCCAACCCGTACGGTTACTAATTTTCCTACTCAACCCGGCCCGCCCCACCCATTAGACACCCCTGGTGTGAACACGCCATTTCCTTATAATTTGTTTCCGGACCAAATGGCCCCTTTCTTTTAAAAGATTTCCCACGTTGCCCCAGAGTATGATGCAGCAAATCTTTCCACGCCGTTGACTTTCATCTTCCGAAAAAACTGCCCACAATTGGAAAATTACAGCACCGCCGATGGGTTTAGTCAGTGAACACGAAGATTCTGAATCAACAACAGCTCAACTGATTCCCTCATCCGATCCTAATAATATCCCCAAGGACTCATTCCACATAGCCTATGTAATCTACTTCTTCCTCGGCTCAGGTTACGTTCTCCCATGGAACGTCTTCATCACAGCCGTTGACTACTTCACCTTCCTTTATCCAACGGTATCAGTTGATCGTACTTTCGCCATCGTAAACATGACACTCAGTTTGGTTTGTCTGCTATTTATAGTTGGTTTTGCTAATAAGTCGAGTTGTTTTGTGAGAATTAATGTTGGGATGTTTCTGTATGTGGTGGCTTTGGTCATGGTTCCTTTGATGGATTTTTGGTATGTTAAGGGCAGAGTTGGAATTTATGGTGGGTTCTATGTTACGGTGGGGCTTGTTGGGCTTTCTGGGGCTGCGAATGGGTTGGTTCAAGGTGGAGTAATTGGGTCTGCTGGAGAGTTGCCTGACAGGTACATTCAGGCTACTCTAGCTGGAACCGCTGCTTCAGGTATAATATGTTCTTTTTTATTCGTTTAGATTCTGTATTAACGGTGTAAATATACTTACATAATTATATAAATTATTACGTAAGTAGAGCTTGATAACTATTTAATTGTTAATCGGAAAAATATAATAAATAACTTGCTAGCGTAGCGTAGTTGTTAGTGTACTTATAACTTAAATCATTTTTTTCTTTTTGTTTTATATACTTCTTCCGTTCCAATTTATGTGAACCTGTTTGACTGGGCACGGAGTTTAAGAAAAAATTAATTTTTTTGAAATTTGTGGTCCTAAACAAGTCAAAAAGGGGTCAGAGCATTTGTGTGGTTATAAAAACTTTTCATTAAGGGTAGTTGTAAGTTTAAGCTAAATTGTTACCAAATTTAGAAAATAGTCATTTTTTTTGGAACAGACCAAAAAAAATAGGTTCACGTAAACCGAAACAGAAGGGTAAATTATTACGTATGTAGAGCTTGATCACTATTAGTATTATTCATAAGAAGAACAGTCAACACGAAAATATCCAGATATGGAAAGCCAAAGAATAAGAGGTGATTTTCTCGAAATCCGTGACTAGTAACAACTTAATTGGAAATATCAATTGATTCTTTTTCTCGTTGCTAGCTGATTTAAACTTGAGATTCATTATGTTGGGGGAATATAATACTATATTATTTTCACTTTCTCCATTGATTTTTTTTTTATTTGAATGAAAAGTTTGATTGGTTCAAGTAAGAAATGTAGTGGTGACCTTCTCACTTTTATTTGATTGGAATTGTATATGGGGTGAAGGTACAGATTAGGGTTCCACCTCATTGAGTACTGCATTTTCTTACTAATCAGTCAATAGATTTATGTTTGAGGTTATCTAAATTTAGAGCAATACTTAATGTTTGTACTGGACATTTTTATATGCTGCGGTTATATAATTTTGTAAAATAATCTGTAGGAAAAATTGAAAAAGCCTATTTTGCAAATAAAATTGGTTTTCACTAGTGTTCGAATTTTGAAGCAGTCTATATAATTAATGAACAAACTTATTCTTCTTCATAGACGTCAGCCTAGATGTGGCTTTCCATTAGACTTCTGCTTGATACTTCCTCCGTTTCAATTTATGTGAACTTATTTTCTTTTTTGTCCGTGCCAAAAAGAATGACTACTTTTGGAAACAAATTTACCTTTATGCAATGATTTATATATCCACACAAAATATATGTGTCTCATTTTATACCACAAGTTTAAAAGTCTTCTCTTTTCTTAAATTCACATAAACTGAAACGGAGACGGAGAGTATTTTTTATTGTTGAACAAGTAATCGTTTTCATGGTTTAACTGGTGGAATTTTTCTCTTTTGGATTGAGTAAAGTGATTTAACTGGTTGAATGTAGCTGGACTAGCTGATATTTTAGTTGATGATGACCCTGGTTCAGTCACTTCGTAATTTCCTTTTTTTTTTTAATTCAAACATTTCCCCTAATAACAATATATAACTGTGTCTGGGCTTTTGTTCTGTATTGCAGGTGTCCTTGTTTCGTTGCTTAGAATTTTAACAAAAGCTGTTTACCCACAAGATGCTGATGGGCTGAGAAAAAGTGCAAACCTTTATTTTATTGTCAGCATTGCTATGATGATCTTGTGCATTATTCTTTATAATGTGGCACATAGGCTTCCAGTTATTAAATACTACACTGATCTTAAAACTCGGACAGTGAACGAGGAGGAAGAGGAGAAGGGTGGTGTAACGAGAGGATTATGGAGATCGACGACCTTGTGGGACATTGTTGGGACGGTAAAATGGTATGGCTTTGGAATCCTAAGCATTTATGTGGTGACTTTGTGCATATTTCCAGGATATATTACAGAGGACGTGCATTCTCAGCTTCTGAAGGATTGGTATCCGATCCTGTTGATTACTGGCTACAATGTTTTTGATCTGGTTGGGAAGTCTCTTACTTCTATATGTCTTGTTGGAAATGCTGAGGTTGCTATTAGTGCCTGCTATTCGAGGTTGTTGTTTTTGCCTCTATTCTATGGTTGTTTGCACGGGCCCAAATTTTTCAGAACAGAGCTTCCAGTTACAATCCTAACCTGTCTTCTCGGGCTAACTAATGGCTACCTTACTAGTGTGTTAATGATGTTGGGTTCAAAAACTGTCCGGCTGCAACATGCAGAGGTAGCTGGGACTGTGCTTGTTTTGTTCTTAATATTTGGTCTCACAATTGGTTCTGTTATATCTTGGCTATGGGCTATATAGTTTGTATGTACACATTATCTTCCCCATAACTCACTTGTGGATTACACTGGTTTTGTTGTTGAACTCATTGTCAATACCTAACTTCTACTTAGCGGTGTACAAAGAAATTCGATAAACCGCACCATGTCGATAATCCGAGTCAAACTGAAGAAAAAAATTCGATTGTGGTTTGGTTTGATTTGGTTAAGTATTGGAGAAAAAAATCCGGCCATACTTGGATTTGTATGATTTTAACTAAAAAAAATCAAACAGAAATCAAATCAACCCGATAATACATTTATACTACAATTTTAAAAATATTTTATACATAAAAATATTTAGTGTAATGTAATTTATAAATACTTCATAAACTTTTTCACGATTTTATATTTTTCTTTAGTGCTTAGTCACGTAATTAATAGTACTTATTAGCTATACTTATTTTAGTATGACCTATATAGCATTTTTAGATTATGTTAATTTTTATTAGGCTTATTAATTATCAATATTTGCTTTATGCAATTTTATTATCTTTGCTATTGAATATTTTAGTATAATGTTATTACTTATATCATATTATTGTGTTATTTTCTTGAAAATTACAGTATATAGTTGTATCTTACTAGCTTGGACCAAAGAAATATTGGGAAGACAAGTTTAAGAGCCCGTTTGGATTGACTTGTTTTAAGTGATTTAAAACAAAAATAGCTTTTAAGTCATTTTGTAGTGTAGCAAAAATAGCTTGGACCAAGAAACAATCGTTGGTCGCATTAATTTTAAACATTTGCAGGTAACAACTGTTTCTTATTACAATATCCCATGAAAGAATCCATAGTTATTTGAGGCCTCCAGATAATTCCTTTGGTTTTTTTGTTCAATAAACTTCATGATAGCAACGTTCTCCATTTTTTTTTTTTTGGGGGGGGGGGGGGTCAGTTTAGAAGACATTTTCTTTTGTTAATTGGTCATTATTACCTACAATAGATACAAAAATTGAAAAGAGATATGTATAGCGCAATATTTTAAAGCGATATGCGTCAAAATACACACAAAGCATATAACGCGGTTTTATATCGCGCTATACTGTAATGGCCAAAATATCGTTAGGGGTCGTTTGGTAGGATGCATTAGATAAAATAATGCTTGCATTAGCTTTGTGTATTAATAATACCTTGTTTGGTAGACATTTTAAACTTATGCATTAGTTATGCAAGCATTAGTTATACATCCTATTTGGTATTATCATATGCATAACTAATGCATAGAAAACTATGGTATTAGCAATGCAACGGATTTTAATGCATGCATTAGCTTAGTTAAAGACAAAATTGTCCTTCAAAATTTATGCTTGATTAAAATATGCTAGTTATTATATTAATGCAAGTTTAAAATAATTCAAATAGTGAGAAATAAAATTATATATCTAGTAAATAAATAAATACTTAGCATATTTCCTTTTTTATAAATAAATATTTAGTTCTATATTACAATATAGGTAGACAAATCAAATAATTTTTTTAAACTTTTTCATATAAAAATATTTCTCAACATTTGTTTCTTTTAAAAAGTTTTAGAGTGATGGACTGGTTTTGAGGGTATTTTTGTAAACAAGCAATTCTTTAAGAAATTGTGTAATGCTTTAATACATCAAACCAAACAATGGATAAGAAATATATCAGCATAACTAATACCAGCATAACTAATGCAAGCATAACTAATACCAGCATTACTAATGCACTCTACCAAACGACCCCTTAAAGTATAGCGCGATATAAAACCGCGTTATATATAGAATGATCACTTTTTTTACACATATTTATATCACACTTGTCCAAAAGATCACAATTGGGTTCCGGACTTGTAAGTTGATTGTGTTATTAATCTGCCAGTTTTTTCCTGCTTTCATCTTTGATTGATGTCGACTTCACTAATGTTGGTAGTCCACTAATCATAGTTGAAAACTTTGTGTCTTTATTTGAGTTTTCTATGCTCAAATTTTTGTGTAACGTAACCTACCTTTCAAGTTCGAGCCATCACTTCCCTTCTTAGATTTGGACACTTCACTTCCACGTAGCCAATTAAGGGTGTAATAGGTCGAGTTGTTTCGCGTTCTTCACTTATCGAACTAAATTAATTGTGTCGGTTTTTAAATTTGTAAATCAAACCAACCCAACAAAAGTCGAGTATTTCAATCTCGTTTTTTCTCAGAATTTTCGATTTTCTCAAATTTTTTGGATTTTTTGGTAAAATCTTTATAGCATAAAATATATAACTTGTACTCCAAATATTTCTTTAGTCCTAATAGGATACAACTATATAAAGTATTATCCAAAAAAACAATATAAAATAAAGTAAGACGTATTATGACATTGTACTAAAATATTCAATAATAAAGATAATAAAATCACATAAAAACAAATATAGCTAAGTATTACTTACATGACTAAACAAAACAAAAAAAGAGTTGGGTATTTTCATTGTCTAAACTAATACTCCCTCCGTTTCAATTTAAGTGAACTTATTTCCTTTTTGGTTCGTGCTAAAAAGAATGACTCATTTCCTAATTTGGAAACAATTTACCTTTATACAATGATTTATAGCCACACAAAATATATGTGCCTCATTTTATACCACAAGTTCAAAAGTCTTCTCTCTTTTCTTAAACTTCGTGCCCAGTCAAATGGGTTCACATATATTGAAATGGAGGGAGTATAAAACTAAGAAAATAGATATCCTTTATTATATATTATCATTCCTAGTATTGAATTGAATTTCTTTTGTTAGCATTAAATATTAATTTGATTTTGCTTTGGGTTTTATTTGAGTTACTAACATTTATGGGGTATATACAATTAAACCTCTATATAACAACCTCATTTTTTCCGATATTTTAGATGCTATAGTGAAATATTGTTATAGAGGACATATATTATAACATATCATAAAAATCAATTCCGAGAAAAACTTGACTTTTGTTGTGAAAGACAATTATATAGGGATGTTGTTATAGAGAGGTTTATGTGTAACTTATTGGTGTTTACCTATACAACAGTACAATTGAATTTGTAACGTGGTTTATAAACAAGCGAATCGATTTGATCCCAAAATGATAAATAAATTAAATAAAATGCAAGACTTAGCATTGAAATCGAGATAAGACAGCAAATAGCTTGGTTCAGAGAGCAGAGCTTCCGGAGGTAGTAATACAAATATCAATAGATAAGAAATAAAGTATTATTGAGCTCTTGAATAATCTATAGCATAAGTTTGTTAGAAAATCATGTCCTTTACAATGGCTATTGAAGTCACTATTTATAGTTGCACCTAGGGAACAAGGTCCTAGGATCAAGTCCCTCTTAAATTTCAATTTCAAATTTTAAATTTAACACTTTAAACTTTAAAGTTTAATTTTATGTCTTAAAATACTTATTTTAATTTTTAAAAGTTTACAAACGCTTAAGTATCAATTACATTGAACAAGAAAATATAATACACTAAAAAAAATAATAAATCCAACCCGGTTCAAACCGGATAAGCCCGAACCCAAACGGGCCCAATATAACCCGAATTATCCAAGCCCTCTACAAGCCCGAAACCCCAGCTCATTAACCAGCCTGCCCCACTAATTGGACGGACTCTTTTTTCCGTAAGAAGCCCGGTACAACCCTTCCGATAAACAACCATAGTTTTGGTCAATTGTGACATAGATGAAAGAAAAAAATGTAAAACAAAAAAGTGTTTAGTTGAGCAGACTTTTCCTTCAGTTTATAAATAACTATGACGATTTTGAACCTCAAAGCAAACAAGACAATAAAGTAAACTACCCAAAAAATAAAAATAGAATGTTCATGGTTTACTTTTATTTTAAAAAAAAATCCTGGATTACCTAACTATTTGTACGGAGGATTGCGATTTGCAACAGTTTATTCATTAAACCAGTTATAATAAGCATGTAATTGAATGATGTGTAAAAGTCACTCAACAAGTCCGTGGATCGCATAGTGGTAAAGTATACAGTCTTCATTTTGCTTTTGTCATTTTTCAGTTTCCTTTTCAAGACGTTGCTATCTACACTCCAATATTCAAACCAGAAATCCAAATGAATATAAATGTACATGCTACCCGCTGAAAAGTCAATAAGTTTTAGCGCAAATCATCATCTTTTTTCTGGTCTAGGTGAGTCCACTCTTTCTTCTAAGATGTTTATTTTCTTCGCTTATACCATGTTCCATTAATTTATAATTTCTTGTTTGTTCTTAGACTAAGCACAAAAATCAGTTAAATTTGCACCGCATCATTTTCATGAACGTGTTACACCTTTTCCAATTCTATGTTGATAGTTTCCAACACAATTTTTTTAAAAATCTCACATGCCATTTTTTTTCAGTTTCTTGTGTTTAATTAACGTTTGTTTCCCTGTTTTACATTTCAGGGATATTCAGTTCCTAGTAAAATCTCTCCAGCAACTCAAATTATACTTCTGCTTTTACCTGCTAATGTTCTGACTATTAGAAACATTTTGAACATACGAAAAACTTAAGGACTTCACTAAGTCTCAGAACAATAGCTATGGCATCAACTGAGAAAGTGATTCTTGGTTCAATAGCCTTTGCTATTTTTTGGGTATTAGCAGTTTTTCCTGCTGTTCCATTTATGCCAATTGGAAGGACAGCAGGTTCACTCCTCGGTGCTATGCTTATGGTCATATTTCGCGTCTTGACACCAGATGAAGCATATGATGCTATTGATCTTCCAATTTTAGGCCTTTTATTTGGAACAATGGTTGTGAGCATCTATTTAGAAAGAGCAGACATGTTTAAATACTTGGGAAAATTATTGGCTTGGAAAAGTATGGGAGCTAAAGATTTACTTTGCAGAATCTGTTTGATTTCTGCAATTTCCAGTGCATTTTTCACTAATGATACTTCTTGTGTTGTGTTAACTGAATTTGTACTGAAAATTGCTAGGCAACAAAATCTCCCACCTCATCCGTTCCTTTTAGCTCTTGCTTCGAGTGCAAATATTGGATCTTCAGCAACTCCTATTGGGAACCCTCAGAACTTAGTTATAGCAGTACAGAGCAAAATAACATTTGGGAAGTTTTTATTTGGTATACTTCCTGCAATGCTAGTTGGAGTTGTTGTTAATGCTGTATTGTTGCTTTGCATGAATTGGAATTTGTTGTCTGTTCAGAAGGATGTCGAAAATGGTGGTATAGAATTAGTTGAAGAAGAAGTAGTAGTCTCTCATTGCTTTTCGCCAGCAACTATGTCACATGTTAATTCATTAGATTCTCTGGAACAGTTTTCGGTTGATCCAATGAGTTCCAATGGTCTAATAAATCATGATGAAACACTTGACAATCGCGCGAAAGATTCAAATGAAGTACCAAATGATGGATCACTTCAAATGAGGGACAAGAATGTTTGTTTGAAGACTGTCGATGGATGTGAAGATCAAAACTTCACAAAGGAGAATTTGGCTGCGATAAGGAAAAGATTGTTATGGAAAATATGTGTTTATTTGGTTACAATTGGAATGTTAATATCGTTGTTGATGGGTTTGAATATGTCATGGACTGCTATTACAGCAGCACTTGCGCTTGTGGTTCTTGATTTCAAAGATGCCAGACCATGCTTAGAAAAGGTAAAATGGGGGTTCACATGAGTTTTCATTCCTTCATGTTGTCACAGCAAGTTCAATAATCACACTTTTCACTTATGGATTTAACTTATATATAATGATAATGTAAAGAATTTTTACACAACCACTTCATTTTAAAATGTTTTAACCGTTGATATTCCTTTTTCCTAGGTTTCTAGACCAACTTATCTTTTAAGTGACCTGATAGTATACATAAACTAAACTCTTGACCTACTTATATAGAAACTAAACTTGTTCACTCTGTTCTTTCAACTATACAGGTGTCCTATTCTCTGTTGATATTCTTCTGTGGTATGTTTATCACAGTTGAGGGTTTTAACAGAACAGGGATTCCAAGTGCTTTCTGGGAATTAATGGAACCATATGCCAAGATAGATCATGCTGCTGGTATTGCAGTTCTTGCTGTTGTAATACTAGTCCTCTCAAATCTGGCTTCAAATGTGCCTACTGGTTTGTATATCTTTTCCTTTTTTGTCACTCTTACTCTCATTTCATCTACTATCTGCTAGATAAGATACAAATATTAGCCGATTGGTATCTCAATGTACTAATTTGTTTAGTCAAGATCCATGGCACTACATTAACCAATTAACACCCTTTTTAAAAGTCACCATCCATAGTTCTTGCTTGCCCGGACATAACAAATTGAAATGATACCATATGGCCCAAATTCAAGAACTATTTAATTGGTTTATACGAAAGGACAATAGAAATGCGTTTGCATGTAATTCAACAAAGGAAAACTTCAGCAACCTCACTGCTGTAAAAGGAGATTTATTAGAAATTTTCTGCTGCTTCCTCGAATAGTTATCCAATAGCTTACTGCCTGGAACCTTGAATATTTCTCCACATAACCTCAAATATCATACTCTATTAAAATTCAGTGGTCGGCCCATATTGATCTTCCTTGCAGGTTGGGCTACATTTGAAAGGGTTAAATTAGGCCGAAGCATATTAGGTCATAACCTACCCAATATTTGCTTGGATCAAAATGAGTGGGTCAATTTGTGCTGAACAAATAGATAACTATTTTTAGGGATGTCATTTAGAGATTAACCAATACTTATTTTGTCGTAAAATTTTAAATTAAAATCTTAACTTCAGGAGATTTAAGATACTTTTGTCCAGAAAAAATTCAACTGAAAAACTGAAATTCATGATGCACTAGCTAATTCCCAAATAGCAATTCTTTAGAGTGGCTACCTGGTGTCATTTCTACCTTAATAGGAGTATTAATTTTCATTTGTTTGATTACCAAATCAACTAATAGAAGCCTTTTTTTAATTTACCATGACTACATCAGACAAGACCCAAAAGACATAAATTTTCATCTTTCGACAAGTTCTTTTTACGGGTCAATTGGAGCTACATATGTAGCCCAAACTTGCTTAAGCTTTTAGACAAGTTAACTTGGGATATAAGCAAAATGACCCACCAATAGATATATATGTCCGTAAAAATTGCACGATGACCCACCAATAGATATATATGTCCGTAAAAATTGCACGGGGCGTCCTATTTGGTCGCCCCCATTTAATCTATATCGATTTTTTTAAAAAAGTTTTAACTTGTATCCACTTTTTAAACAATTTCAGCCCCCTTTCTCTTCCTCATTTTCCTCCTTCGTTTTCTTCTTCTTCTTCATCATCATCATCATCATCTTCTTCTTCTTCTTCTTCTTCTTCTTCTTCTTCTTTCTTCTACTGCTATTGGTGCTGCTATGAAGCTTCAGTTCATGGAATTATTGCCATAAATATGTTGATCAGATTATTTAAAAATAAATTATAAATAATTACGTAAGTTAGTAGACAATAGTTTGTGAATATTTCCACGTATGTAAATTAGTAGACAATGATAATTTTGTTCTTTTCACGTTTATTGTTTCCAAAATTTATGATTTAGATACTGTTGGCAATCTGATTATTTATCTAGTATGTTAGAAAGCTTTTTCAAAAACTTCAGCTTATATAGTGCTGAAGTTTTTACAAATGAACTAAATAATTTCAACATCTTCTGTTGAAGTTTTTGAAAAAGCTTTATGACAAAATTAATGAATCCAGGACAAAAAAAACTTCAGCTTTTAGTGCTGAAATTTTTACAAATGAACTAAATAACTTCAACATCTTCTACTGAAGTTTTTGAAAAAGCTTATCCAGGACAAAAAAACTTCAACTTATTTAGTGCTGAAGTTTTTATAAATGAACTAAATAACTTCAGCATCTTCTGTTGAAGTTTTTGAAAAAGCTTAATGACAAAACTAATGAATCCAAAACAATTTTTTTTTAGCTTATTTAGTGCAATTACAAATAAAAACTTCAGTAAATAGAGAACAAAACTTCAGCTACTATGCTTAAGCTCAGCAATTACAAACAAAAACTTCAGCACACTTGATTCAGCACACTTGCTACTTTAGGCCCGTCTACTAGAATGCTGAAGTTTTGCGTGATTGCCTTAGCTACTTCAGCCTCGTATGCTGAAGTTACGCGAAAAAGTGGGTACGCTTGCAATTTTTTTCGCAAAGCGGGCACAAGTTAAAACGTGACCCAAAAAGCAGGTATAGATGCAAATCCCCCTAAATGTCTAACCAGCTGATACTGGGCTAAATTTGATACCCCTTGCTTCTAATTAGACTACTTTAGTTACCATGATATTCCCAGTCCCGTGTGTGCATATATATCACCTTATATTTCATGAGTTTCTTGATTGATTTAATTAAAATAATTTGTCAATTTGGTCTTATAGTTCTATTGCTTGGAGGGCGAGTAGCAGCATCAACAGCAGCAATATCTCCTGCAAGTGAGAAGAAAGCATGGCTCATCTTAGCCTGGGTAAGCACTGTGGCAGGGAACCTTTCACTATTAGGCTCTGCAGCCAACTTGATAGTATGTGAACAAGCTCGTCGCGCTCAACCCTTTGGCTACAATCTCTCTTTCTGGAGTCATCTCAAATTTGGAGTTCCTTCTACTCTAATTGTTACAGCTATTGGTTTGACACTTATCAGAGGATGAAATCTACATTTTAGTATATGCTTGTGACTTGGTGATAATAAAATTAAAGAAGACTATTATGTATCAAATGTATAGTTTTTCTTCAGTTATTCAACAAGATATTAGTGGGAAAAAAAGTCATAGTTATATAATTTTTGTGTGAGAAAATAAAGTTCTATGGCTTTGGTGAAAAAACAATTCCAGCATAACTAATTCAAGCATAACTTATACCAGTATAACTTATCCCGGCATAAGTCGTATTCAAACCAAACGATCCCTATGTATATAGATAAAATATTAGGTTTAGAGGATATAAATATTGAACACCCTTTGTTGGGAAATTTTTTTAACTTCTTTCAAGTTTGAACATCCTTGCAGAAATTTATAGCTTCGTCCTGCGCTGGCCTTGTTCTTCCTTCAACAGAAGTTTAATTATTCACCCGAATCGGCTGAGCTTAATGTAAAAGACTTGTCTCTGCTATCTACTTCAATATGCCTGATCATATCAAATATATATATATATATATATATATATATATGAACATCTTCTTTTATTCATTTTACTTATTTATCTGAGGATGGATCTCTGTTAACATGCAAAGAATCGATCAAAACCAACAAAGTTTATCATTGTTTCAAGGCGGAAGAAGGTCAGTTGGGAGAGAGTATCTGGAAGCTTCTTTCATTATTGAGGAAGAATGTACAAAAACTAACTGAATAAAGCTAATTGTCTCTCTTTATACAATGGGCTTTACCCGAGACTTTTTGTATCAGAAAATTACATTGAGCTCTCTAATATATTGGTACATAAATAAGACATGTTGCTACACTATAATGGGCCTCGATCAGCTGGTGTGAATTTGGGCTTCCAGCTAGAGCTCATTACGTCAACCCCCCCCCCCCCCCCCCCGCAAGTTGGACGGGGATATAACGCCCGACTTGGACAGCAACCCATGATGGACACCACCAGTGAGGGGCTTGGTGAACAAGTCGGCTAACTGAGCTGTAGTAGGCACATGAAACAACTGAATGTCCCCGGCAGCAAGTTTGGTACGGACAAAGTGGCAGCCCACTTCTATGTGTTTAGTGCGTTCATGAAAAACCGGATTGCGAGCAATGTGTATAGCGGCCTAATTATTGTTCTTGGTGTTATTTACTATCTTCATGTGTATTCTTGTTCCAACCACGATTTTAATCCAAAATTTCAAGAGAAACTCCTCCAAATTTGTTATAACTTCAACGAAAGATTTCCCATGAAGACAACCCCCAGTATTAATTTCTCAAATTTTCATCAAATCAAGTAACCCATTTTAAACCTTCAAGCTTTCTTAAAGACTCCATTAATGGTGTTTTGACTTCAAATGAAGAATACAGTCTCACTTCGGTTTCAATCAATTAAGACGATTGTTGGTTCAAACTTTCGAGCTAAATTAATGGTGGAGGCACAACAATGGTGAAAGTGGGGGAGACAATTATGGAAGAAGAAGAAGAAGAAGAAGAAAGAAAGAAAGAAAGAAATAAAAAGAAAAAATGAAGATAAAATCTGTTTTTGGGCTCTTCATGCACCTATTTTGGGTGAAGTTCACTCTATGTGTCAACTCAGTAAGAAGTGTCTAATTGGGAAAGTGTAGTGTACTATATGTGATCAATTGGAACACTCAAATTTAGGTGTCGAAATAAAAAATGGAGCCAACTTTAAGTGTCTTCAGATGTATTCAGCCAATACTTGCTTACGTTCCGTGTTTACACGAGATTAAGGGTGTGTTTGGTTTGAAGGAAAATGTTTTCCATGGAAAATATTTTTCTAGAAAATGTTTTCATTGAAAATGAATGATTTTATCACTTATTTTCTTTTGTTTGGTTGATGAGTGGAAAACTTTTTCCGAAAAATATTTCTAGCGTTTGGTTAGAGAGCAGAAAATACTTTTTTAGAAAAAATATTTTTTATGCTACTCTCCTCACCCCCCACCTTCTCCCAAGTCCCCATGTTTCCTTGATCGCCCCCATCCCCTCCCCTGCCCTCCCCCCCTAAATGTCAAACGTTTTCAGGACTCTATTTTCTTTAAGAATTTAATTATTCTTCTAAAAACTCACACAAACCCAAAGAAACTAATGTGATGCTTTACTTTTTTATGCAAAAATAACTTTAAAATTTGTGCTCCATAACTAAAAAGAAAATACTCTTTTTTTGGTTGAAAAGGAAGTACTCTTCTAACACATGAAAATAAATTACTCATTTTATTGAAATAAAAAAAATTCTACATCATGAAAAGAAAATACTTATTTGGTTGAAATGAAACAAAAAAAATTTCTTACATCATGAAAAAAGTACTTTTTTGTTGAAATGAAAAAAATACTTTTTTATATCATGTAGAAAAAACATACTCATTTGTTGAAATGCAAAAAAAAATAAATTAGAACATGAAAAGAAAGTACTATTAATAATATTTTTATTTAGGGTGAGGTGGAGATTGAGGGGTGGGGTGGGTAGGCGGGGGATGGAGTAGGGGTGGGATGTGTGGTGGGTGTGGGAGTGGGTTGGTAGGGATGGAGAATAGGGTGGAGAAGGAGCTTTGGAAAATGTTTTTTCCTTCTCTTGATAGGAAAAATATTTTCCTTCATACCAAACAAACCCTAAGTAAAATAACTATTATAAGAGTCACAAATTAAGGGTGTGTTTGGTGTAGACATGTGATTTTTGACCCTCCCTAAGATCTTTCATATATTAGAGTAAAATATTTAATTTAGGCATAATATAGATATTTTAAGTAATTTTGACTCTTTCACTTTATTTTAGTACAAGAAAACAAAATTACAACAAAAAAAAATATATAATAATATAATAATAAGTTCATTAATATTTGTAGTCATTTTTAATCCAAAAGAAAAATATAAAAATAGTATCGTATTTCTTATTTTTAATATAATGTTTGAAAATACAAAAAATAGATTTGTTTTAATGGTTAGTTAGTTTTAATAAACTATTTTAATAGTAGGACTAACTAATAAATGGGCGCGTATTTTTAATCTCATTCGCGGCAAAAGAATAGAGCTGGGGCTCGAGCAACCCATCTTTAGGCCTAATTTTAGACCTAACCCACAATTGTCAAGCCCATAATTCCTAGGCCCATACCCCTTAACTTAAAAACCCTACCCAAAAAACCCTAAACTCTACACTATAAAAAAAGAAGAAAAGAATAAGAAGAAGGGAAGGAGGAAGAAGTTGAAAGCAGCAAAGCTGCGCGAAAAACGACCTTACCTCTAAAGAACAACCTCACCCGGATCATCTTCTTCGCACCCTACCACCCCCCTGATCGTCGTCTTCTCGGACTCACCCCACTGTGGTGCCTTTCTTCCTCAGTAACAACCAGCGTTCTGCAGCGCTGTAGCAGTGCAAAACCACACCATACCCTCTCGTTCATCGTTGGCTTGAAGCAGCCATCCATGGCTCTTCGTCGAACGAAATAACAGACCCCCCCTTCCCCACAAGTTTATCTTCTCCATTGGAGCTAAAAAAACGAAGAAGGAGCTGGGGGAAAGCAGCGAAGCTGCGCAAGGAACGACCCCACCCCCCAGACGTCGTTTTCTTCATGCAACCCCTCTCACGTCTTCTTCTTCTAACCCCTCCTCCCTCAGCTCGCCGGAAAACGAACTGAAACCACCACCATAGCAGCCCTTCCCCCCGTCGACGCACATAACCATACACACATATAGAAACGAGAAACGGAGAGAACGAGAGCATGAGAGAGGCAGCGAGTTTCAGACCAAAAATCGAGTGAACGTTAGCTCCGAGCTTGAGTGCTGAGTTTCTCGGTATCGTTTTGAGGTTCCGTTGAGGTCATTGTTCGAGTTGAGGTTTGCGGTCAAGGTTCCAACCCATGCATCGTGAATTTTGAAACAGTTAGTGTTATCTATTTAAAGGTCCATTTCCCTTTCTCTTGAGCTTTAGATCTTTATTTTATATCTGGTTTGCACTAGATCATGACTGCGTTCGAATTAAATGTGAGTTTTGATTACTATATGTGTGGTATATTGATTTGTCCTTGTTTAAAAGCACTGCATCGTTAGATTTTCAGAAAAACCACGAAATGTTTCTCCCAGTTTGTTTTCCTTTTTGGTTCATAAGCTTCATCTTTATTTGGAAGCTGAGTTAGTTTGAAAATTAGAAACTGAGGATTTATGTATTACTACTCGCTTTAGAAATTGTTTTGGTTTAAAAACATTGAGACTGTTGAATTGGGTAATCACTGTGTGATTGATGGAATGGCGGAAAGGGCAGATGAATATGTGTGTTCGGTTGAAATGGGTGACGGAGCTATTAAGAGGAGGAGGAAAAGGTTGTTGGAAGAAACAAGGAAAAGTGTATCCGAATCAGGAAAAGTGATGCATTTGATTAAGACTTTTGAGGAGTTTTTTTTTTCAATACCAACAAAATGAACAATTGGAGTTTCCTGTTAACTAAGTTGGTGAGCAATCGTTATCATTTCTATGTATGACGATAAATCAATGTTTTTATTTCTTGTTGATAAATTAACTCGTTGTGTACATGTGATGATCAATCACGAAAATTGAAGGGTGGATGCTTTGTTGAATTAAGTGACAGAAGCTGGTGGATAAGAAATTTTTGGGTGTGCATTTATGTGACCCAAATACAAATCTCGATGAAGTCGAAATGTGTTGACAATCACGGGCGCATTTATTGCGACGGGGTTCGAAATGCGTTTTCGCGACATCGTAATTCTTATAAAATAAATAACGATAGAAAGGAGGTTCACAAATTGAGACGGGCCTCACCACACAAAAATAAATAAATGTGAGCCCCTTAGTAAATAATTATCGAAATAATTAGAATTTGGGATGGCCGTTTAGCGAACTTCATGGCTTTTCCCCAAAGTAACACTACGTTAGTATCTTTAGGCACGATTTAATTAAATAACCTTCTTAAAAATCGGGTGCGCATTGATGCGACTCAAATCCAAATCTCGACGAAGTCGAAATGTGTTGATAACTACGGGTGCATTGATTGCGACGTGGTTCGAAACGCGTTTTCATGACGTCGCAATTCTTTAAAAATAATTATAATAAAAGCGGTGTAAAATTAATAAAAGGCACATGAGCTAGCATGTATTAAAACCAGATAAAATCAAATACAACAGTTAAGCGACCGTGCTAGAACCACGGAGCTCGGGAATGCCTAACACCTTCTCCCGGGTTAACAGAATTCCTTACTCGGATTTCTGGTACGCGGACTGTTAACAGAGTCATAAATTTCCTCGGTTCTGGATTCAACCAGTGACTTGGGACACCATTAATCTCTCAAGTGGCGACTCTGAATAATTAATAATTAAATCCCGTTCCGATTGTCCTTTAAATGGAAAAACTCCTTTACGCCCTTTTGCGGGGTATAGGTGTAAAAAGCAGGTGTGACAGCTCTGGCGACTCTGCTGGGGATCGGACCCAGAATCTCTGGTTCAGGGTTCAGAATTCGAGCTTAGAAAAATTGTTGTATTTAATTATATCTAATTTTCTTACATGTTTTGCTGAGTGTGCTCAATGTTACCGCTTTGATATTATCTGAACTGCATATAAACTGTGTCGACACCCTTCTCTCTTCACCTCCGGGGATGTGCTTACTGGTTGAGACTCCTTATTCTGTTAGTGTCATACCTTGAAATAAGAAAGAGGCCGGACAAGTTACGAAGCCGGATGGCCTTTTGGTTCCCGGTAAGTTGCCCCCTCCTCGACTCGAGTTGTCCGCTCGGGTACACAGTCTAGAACACTGACCCAGGTTTTGAACATAGAATAACGTGACTTCATGCCGGATCCCTAGTAGGAACGCTTATTTGCATCACGTTGTATTTGACTTAGGGGACTCAACACAGGGATTGGGTCCGTCTAGGACTAGAAACCTGAAAAGAAAAGACCATCCTGATGCATCCTACTTGCTCTGTACATATATTTGTTTCGAACCTGCATGTTGACCGGTTTCTGAATCTCGGGAATGTTGGAAAATTGAGGAAAAAGAGAAAAGAGGGGAAAAAAGAAATATCAGTTAGGGAGTTAATTGATTATTTTAGAAATAAAAATCAATTACTGGCGAAACACTGCCGAAATTTTGAGGGAAAAAAAGGAAATGTTTTATTTTGTTTTACTAAAAAAAAAAGGAGCAAAGAAAAATAGAAAAAAAGAGTCTTTTATTTTTGGAAAGTTGGTTGTCGAAAAAGAAAAGGATAAGAAAAGTTTTTGTTTTAGTTTGAAAAACATAAGTTGTTTCATTATTTGTTGAAAAAGGAAAGGAAAAAAAAGAGTCTTTTATTTTTAGTTTGGAAAATAGGTTTTTTTCTTGCCTGTGGAAAATGAAAAAAAGAAAAAGAGTCTGTTATTTTTAGCTCGGAAAAATAGGTTGTTTTATTTATTGAAAAGAAAAAAGAAAAAGAGAGTCTTGTTTCTAAAAATAGTTTTTATTCGCTTATGAAATACCAAAAATAAAAATGGAAAAGAGTCATGTTTTAAAATAGTTCGGTTAATTTGCCCGAACTACGCATGGTTTGATTCTCACAGGGCGTGAGATATGTAGGCAACCCTCACCGGGTCCAACCTCCCCTTTGCAAAAATAACCAAAAATATCAAAATTTTAATTTTTGTCATAAATAAACCAGGTGATGCTGTTTTTGTCAAAAATAGCCAAATGTTCCCGAACGGGGCGCCGGAAGGCTGACTTTGCATAAACAGCCACCTTTGGTCGTATTTTGATTTTTGACCATCACAACCTTAAAATCTTCGCCCCCGAGGCGCAGGAAGGCCGTGTTTGCAATACCGGGTCATTTATTTTAATTTGGAAAAAACAAGAAAAGAGTTAGTGGTCAAATGAATACCGTTCAGATTTTGGGTCAAAATTGGCATATAGGGGAAGGAATCTGTCATTTTGGGGTTTGTATTTCTTTTGATTAGAGTATATGGGTCGTTTGATTTTCGAGTCTGTATTTCATCATTAAGTTGGTTAGTTTTGTTGTTATTATGAAAATGTGAAATTCCAAAAAAATATTTTATTGTCGTTTACCTTTTATTTGCAAGAACTACGCACGGTCTGATTCATGTGGGGTCATGATACGTAGGCAATCCCCATAAGATTCGACCGCAACCAAAAAAAAAAGAAAAAAATGATGAAAAGTGAAAATAGAAAAGAAGAATTGAAAAATGGGAAAAGATATTGTGAATAATGAGGACCGACCCAATCCATTCTAACATGTTTTGTTTTGAATTGTGAAGAAAGTTGAGGTGGTCGGTTGTGGTAAGCTGGAAACACAAGATCCAAGGAAAATGATAACTGACATCGAAGCTGTTACGAGTGCTCAAGAGACTCAGGGTCAGAGGGTTCAACAAGGGTCTACTGTGGTTGAGGAAAATAGAACACTGAAACAACAAATGACCAAAATGCGTCAAGCCTGGGCCAATGGCCAAGGACAGTCTTGTCACGAGTCACAAGTTGCTACACAGCAAGAACAGTACCACTATCCCGAGTACCACTCGTACTCGTTTGATCTTCCTGCAAACATCGAGAAGCCTGCCCGAAAGAGGGTACAGGAAGAAATAACCCAAAGAGTGAAAAGATTAGAACAACGGCTGAAAAACACGCAAACAATGGCAGGACAAAAGAGTGTTGCCTTCAGAGATCTATGCATGTTCCCCGATGTCCACTTGCCGCCTGGCTTCAAGATCCCCAAATTTGAAAAGTACAATGGACATGGAGACCCCATAGCCCACCTGAAAAGGTATTGCAACCAATTGAGAGGTGTAGGAAGAAATGAGAAATTGCTTATAGCTTATTTTGGGGAAAGCCTCACGGGAGTAGCATCTGAATGGTTTTTGGATCAAGACACATCTTGCTGGTACGTTTGGGACGACATGGCACGGGCCTTTGTCAAACAGTTTCAATACAACATCGACATCGCCCCAGACCGCATTTCCCTTTCTAACCTAAAAAAGAAACCAACTGAAAGTTTCAGGGAATATGCCATCAAATGGAGAGAGCAGGCAGCTAGAGCTAAGCCACCCATGGATGACCACGAGTTAATCACTGTCTTTCTACAGGCTCAAGAGCCAGATTATTTTCAATACATGACATCCGCAGTGGGTAAATCCTTCCCGGAAGCAATCAAAATGGGAGAAATGGTGGAGAACGGTCTTAAGACAGGCAGAATTATAAGTCAAACAGCTCTCAAAGCTGCAGCTCAGACTATCCAAATTGAATCTGGTAACACGAATGAGAGGGATGAAGAAATCATGATGATATCAGGGTCGAGAAGAGGTCCTAGGAGAACATCTCGAAGGTATGTGCAGCCTCATCAGGTTTTCCATGACCCCCCTAAGCATTACTATCCACCTCTAAACCCCCCATACTCTGTTGATCCATACCAGTATGTTGCCCAACCACCAAATCACCCAAGAAAGCGAGCACGAGTATCACAAAATCTCTACCAGCCTCCGCAAAATTTTCAATTACCTTGTAACCCACATCCAAGCCAGGGGTATAGAAGGGAACAAAAGTTGAAAGATAGTTTTACACCAATAGGAGAGTCCTATGCAAGCTTATTTGAGAAGTTAAAACAACATGACATGATTGCACCCATTCCTCTAAATCAGGTGGACCGACATGCGAGAAGCTTTGACTCATCTAAAAGGTGTGAATACCACTCCAATGCTCTGGGGCACAATGTGGAAAATTGTCGGGATTTGAAAAGAGAAATAGAAAGGATGATCCAGGAAAATTTGATTCAAGACAGTGGCACCCAGAATATCACGCTGCATCCTTACATGAGGAGGCACACTTGGTGGGGATGATGCCCGGCGATATGGGGTATGAGAATACTCTTGGGAACTTGTTGACTGAAGTTGAAGATACTGAAGCAGATAGTGGTCATGGCAATATGGATGCGAAGCTTAGTGGCTAAGATGTCGTGCTTGTAATTGGAAAGACGCTCCATTCCTAAGTCAGCTGGGGAGGAGCTTTGGGGGTCCATTTGGCTATCATTTCTGTTGTCCGGATTATTTGCAAGGTTGTAATCCGGATATTGTCTTGTGTTCAAACTCTCCTATCCTTTCATTTTTGTCTAGCTTGTTCAGTCGTAGTGGTTTGTCTAGGGTTGTATAGGTTTGTTTAAGTTCATTCTAGGGTTGCAATCCAGTTTGTTTTGTTTTTGTTTTGTTATTCGAACTGTTTCATCGTTTGTCTAATGCAAATTCCGATCTGTTGTTACTCCCAATTATTTTCTTTGTTTAGTTCTTTTCTAACTTTTTGTTTTGCCTTTTGCCGGTTCTAGTGACATGACATGCACGCATAATTCTCAGTCTGATCTTCAAAAGTTGCGAAGCAATGAGACCATTTTGAAAACGATAAGGACACTTGGGGAGATGAGAACAGATTGGGACATTTTGAGATTGTTTGACGCCCGAACCATGTGTAACTGGGTCAAGTAAAACATAAAAATCCCCGTAAAAGCAAGTTGGCCAAATTGACAGGGGGGCGGTCGGAAATGGCCGTCAATTCCGATGCGGTCAAGAGATGATGTGTATGGTTTCTTTATTCTGATTGTACTTGTTTTGTATTTGGCATATTTTGAAGTTTGAAATGACGAAGGCGTTTTGTTCTGCTATCTAAACACTTTACCCTTTTGTCAACCTCTTTGAGCCTTATTTATTTTCTTCCATACCCCTCTTTCGGAATCAACGGCACAATTAAAGAAATGCAAGTGCCGGAGATACGCAAATGGAAAAAGAAGGAAAAAGAAAAAAAAAGGAAAAGGAAGAAAGGAAAAGGAGAAAGAAAGAAAGAAAGGAAGAAAGGAAAAGAAGAAAAAAAGAAAAGGGAAGAAAAGAAAAGAAAGAAAAAGAAAATGAAGAAAAGAAAGGAAAAACAAAAAAAAAGAAAGAGAGAAAGAAAATCGCAACAACGTAGTTTCTATGACGTGAACTACGTTTGACTTGATCCCGAAAGGGTACGTAAGCAGCCTCTCTGAGGTTCAGTCATACCAAAACAAAAATCCAAAAGTCCCCAAGCAAGAAACTAGGGCAGAAATTGTGGTTGTTGTGAGAAGTTGGATTCCGAAAGTTGTAATTTTAACCCATTTTGAAATTGTTTTGAGCCTTTTATACCCTTTCTTTCTAACCCATCCAAAAGCCTACATTACGGTCCAAAGAAAGACCTTCTGATCAGTCTTTGAGAATGCCAAGTCAAGCAGGTAAGGTAATTCTTGTCAGGGGAAACACTCCGGTCCAAACAAGGAAAATGAAAATGAGAGAATCTTATTGATGAAAATCCTCATGGGTATCGCAAGGTGATGAAAGTTGAGAGAAATAAAAAAATGAGAGAGTTTTATTGGTGAAAACCTTCACGGGCACCTTGAGGCGACAGTAAGTTGAGAGAAAGAACGAAATGAGAGAGGCTTGATGGTGAAAACCCTTTGGGCACTACAAGCCGAATAAGGAATGCGAATCAAATTGGATAAGCGGAGCAATGAAGCCCAGTTTCACGGCAAAAAGGAACAACAAGAGCTGACCATCAGGTTTGCTTAATAGAATAGGTAGCAGGTGCATGTCAAGGTCATTAGAGTCGGTATCCACATCCGATAGGTTTCTACTGTGTAATTTTCTTGTTAGGAATCATCTCTTTCTATTGTCTTTTACTCTGTTCCTTTTGTTTTGTTTATTTCCCCTTTCTGAGTCTTTCAGTCGTAAAAAGTGAGGAATGACTTCAAAATTTTCCACCAGCTTTCCAATTGCACAAAATGGGGTCACAAGTCAGGAAAAATGACAAGAGCACTGAGCTGGTGATAATCAACATACTCTGGGATCCTTATGAAACACAAGTTTGGTAGATGTCGGTTCAGGAATAATGCAACAGATAGAGGGTATTGGGATTGAGCGGGGAAAAAGGGTATTTCAGTGACACAGATGACGGGGAAAGCGGTTAGTCAGTAAACATGCAAGACCTTCAAGAAGAATCAGTTGTCACAAAACATACGGGGTCAGATAAGAAGACTAGAAGTAATAATTGAGAGATAGTCGTCAAGAAGGGCGGAAGTTATCAGCCAAGTTTCAAAGATGGTCGGAGAACGCAAAGCATGGAAAGGAGAAAAAGAAAGTCATCCCAGCGGGAGTACCACAACCAACCACCGTACTTTTAAACTGACAGAATTTTCTTTGATTTGAAATAGGGGCATGGAAATGATATTGATGGCGGAAAGATATGCTACAGGAGGATTATCAAACTGGGGCAGAAAATTTTCTGTCATGTTGAATTTTTTTTTTCGGGTACCAATCTGAAGAACATGAAGGTCAATACAAGTGTTTTAAAAAAAAAAAGAGAAAAAGAGAGGGAATTAGTTTTCAGGAAAGAAACACCAGTTCTAAGAAAAGTAATTTTTGGAGGAATGAAACACTAGTTTTTAGGGAAGTATTTTTTTTGAAGGAGGACCACACCAGTTTTTAGGGAAGTAGTTCTGAAAGAAGATAATTCAAGTTGGTGGGTAGATAAAACAAATTTTGAAGGAAAATGGTTAAAAGAAATCTTAGTCTGATGAATTTTTCACCTAAGATAAAAAAATCTTAGTCTGTTGAATCTTTCACCTAAGATAAAGAAATCTTAGTCTGTTGAATTTTTCACCTAAGATAAAAATCTTAGTCTGATGAATCTTTCACCTAAGATAAATGCAAAAGTTGGAAAAACGAAAGGAAGGCATAATTTGGAAAAAGATAAAGGCAAAAGTTGGAAAAGAAAGGAGGGCATAATTTAGATAAAGGCAGAAGTTGGAAAAAAGAATGGAAGACAGAATTTGAGGAAAAAGAAAGGAAGGCATAATTTAAAGAAGGGGAAGACAGAAGTCGAAAAAAAGGAAGACATAATTTGGGAACAAGAAAGGAAGGCGGAATTTGAAAAGAAAGGAAGTTGGACTTTGGAAAATTAAGACTCCTGAGATCACACAAAAATGGACCTAGTCTGATGAATTATCTCCTAGAGTCACAATCTTAGTCTGTTGAATCTTTCTCCTAAGATGAAAATCTTAGTCTGATGAATTTTTCACCTAAGATAAAGATAAAAATCTTAGTCTGTTGAATCTTTCTCCTAAGATGAAAATCTTAGTCTGATGAATTTTTCACCTAAGATAAAGATAAAAATCTTAGTCTGTTGAATCTTTCTCCTAAGATGAAAATCTTAGTCTGATGAATTTTTCACCTAAGATAAAGATAAATCTTAGTCCGTCGAATCTTTCACCTAAGATGAGAATCTTAGTCTGATGAATTTTTCACCTAAGATAAAGTTTAAATTTTAAGATACATTGCGGTCTCTAAATTTTTAAATGTTGCATTTTAGTCTTATCACAATTCAAGTTTTAGTTCTTATTAGTATGTGGTAACAAACAACCAGTTTTCCAAACTGGGGCAGAAAATTTTCTTTTTTTGTCTATTTTTGTGAAGTCAAGAGCCCGCCTGGATAATAGAGGAATACATTCAATTTCAAATTCAGCAATCAGGAGCCCACCTGAAGAACAGAGGTGATACAATTCAAATTTTAGTTTTCAATCGATTTCTTTGTCTTTTTGAAGTCAGGAGCCCGCCTGAAGAACAGAGGCATACAATTCAAGTTTCGGAAGTCAGGAGCCCGCCTGTATAATAGAGTCAGGAGCCGGCCTGGATAACAGAGGAATACATTCCGTTCAAGTTCAGTAGTCAGGAGCCCGCCTGAATAACAGAGGTGATACATACAATTTCAAGATTCAGAAAATCAGGAGCCCGCCTGGAGAACAGAGGCATACAATTTCAAAATTCAGAAGTCAGGAGCCCGCCTGAAAAACAGAGGTGATACAATTCAGTTTAGTTTTCAACCAATCTCTTTGTCCATGTTAGAGTCAGGAGCCCGCCTGGATAACAGAGGAATATATTTCAAGTTTGAAGTCAGGAGCCCGCCTGGAGAATAGAGGTATTACAATTCAAGTTTAGTTTTTAAATTCCCATCCAGTAACGTGTACCCAGTTTTCAAACTGGGGCAGAAAGTCTTCTTTGTTGTGTTTGTTTTGTGAAGTCAGGAGCCCGCCTAGATAATAGAGGAATACATTTCCAATTTTGAAGTCAGGAACCCGCTTGAAGAACAGAGATTTCAGAAGTCAAGAGTCCACCTGGAGAATAGAGACATACAATTCAAGTTTCGGAAATCAGGAGCCCGCCTGGAAAATAGGGCGCCCACCTGGAGAACAAGGGAAAACAACTCAAGTTTCTAGGGAAGACAGTTTCGAAGGAAGACAGTTTGAGTTTCAGGGAAAATGGTTCAAAGTGTAAGGGAAAATAGTGTCAAGTAACAAGGGAAGACAGTTCAGGTTCAACAATCAGGCGCCCACCTGGAAAAAAAGGGAATTCAATTCAGAAGGCAATTCAGAAGTTGATGAAGGATATGAGTTGCTCAAGACATGGCCGAGGTCACAAGCACTACATGTCCGGTCCTGACCCAAAAGCTGTAGAAGAACGAGCTAGCACCTGCAGCTAACAAGTGTCAAGGTTCAAATCTAAAGTCTGCATGAAGAACCATTCAAGACTCAAGATCAAGCTTCAGAAGACTTATAGATAGGAATCTTGTAACTCGTAGTCAATAGGCTTAGCTAGTCTTTTTCATCTTTTGATTTTTGATGTAATAACAGGGACCGCAGACCGGAACCTCGACGGAACGGCACCTCGACCGGATCTCCACCTCGGCATACTCCATCACCTCACTCATTTCTGAACTACACGTGGCCTGATTCCTTTATAGCCAAGGATATGTAGGCAGCTCAGATACCAGGGCTCGGTCACACTCCCTTCTCTCTTAGTCTTAGTCTCTCCAAATAAGGGTCGGGTCAAAAACCTGTCTAGTCAGTCTTTGTCTGAAAACTCTGTACGTTTCCAGTCAAAGAGGGGCAGCTGTAGACATGTGATTTTTGACCCTCCCCAAGATCTTTCATATATTAGAGTAAAATATTTAATTTAGGCATAATATAGATATTTTAAGTAATTTTGACTCTTTCACTTTATTTTAGTACAAGAAAACAAAATTACAACAAAAAAATAAATATATAATAATATAATAATAAGTTCATTAATATTTGTAGTCATTTTTAATCCAAAAGAAAAATATAAAAATAGTATCGTATTTCTTATTTTTAATATAATGTTTGAAAATACAAAAAATAGATTTGTTTTAATGGTTAGTTAGTTTTAATAAACTATTTTAATAGTAGGACTAACTAATAAATGGGAGCGTAT
Organism: Nicotiana sylvestris; assembly: GCF_000393655.2. Taxonomy (NCBI): domain Eukaryota; kingdom Viridiplantae; phylum Streptophyta; class Magnoliopsida; order Solanales; family Solanaceae; genus Nicotiana; species Nicotiana sylvestris. The sequence continues at coordinate 136,374,536 of NC_091059.1, read as the reverse complement.
TTTTAATCTCATTCGCGGCAAAAGAATAGAGCTGGGGCTCGAGCAACCCATCTTTAGGCCTAATTTTGGACCTAGCCCACAATTGTCAAGCCCATAATTCCTAGGCCCATACCCCTTAACATAAAAACCCTACCCAAAAAACCCTAAATTCTACACTATAAAAAAAGAAGAAAAGAATAAGAAGAAGGGAAGGAGGAAGAAGCTGAAAGCAGCAAAGCTGCGCGAAAAACGACCTTACCTCTAAAGAACAACCTCACCCGGATCATCTTCTTCGCACCCTACCACCCCCCTGATCGTCGTCTTCCCGGACACACCCCACTGTGGTGCCTTTCTTCCTCAGTAACAACCAGCGTTCTGCAGCGCTGTAGCAGTGCAAAACCACACCATACCCTCTCGTTCATCGTTGGCTTGAAGCAGCCATCCATGGCTCTTCGTCGAACGAAATAACAGACCCCCCTTCCCCACAAGTTTATTTTCTCCATTGGAGCTAAAAAAACGAAGGAGCTGGGGGAAAGCAGCGAAGATACGCAAGGAACAACCCCACCCCCCAGACGTCGTCTTCTTCATGCAACCCCTCTCACGTCTTCTTCTTCGAACCCCTCCTCTCTTAGCTCACCGGAAAACGAACTGAAACCACCACCATAGCAGCCCTTCCCCCCGTCGACGCACATAACCATACACACATACAGAAATGAGAAACGGAGAGAACGAGAGCAGGAGGGAGGCAGCGAGTTTCAGACCAAAAATCGAGTGAACGTTAGCTCCGAGCTTGAGTGCCGAGTTTCTCGGTATCGTTTTGAGGTTCCGTTGAGGTCATTGTTCGAGTTGAGGTTTGCGGTCAAGGTTCCGACCCATGCATCGTGAATTTTGAAACAGTTAGTGTTATCTATTTAAAGGTCCATTTCCCTTTCTCTTGAGCTTTAGATCTTTATTTTATATCTGGTTTGCACTAGATCATGACTGCGTTCGAATTAAATGTGAGTTTTGATTACTATATGTGTGGTATATTGATTTGTCCTTGTTTAAAAGCACTGCATCGTTAGATTTTCAGAAAAACCAGGAAACGTTTCTCCCAGTTTGTTTGCCTTTTTGGTTCATAAGCTTCATCTTTATTTGGAAGCTCAGTTAGTTTGAAAATTAGAAACTGAGAATTTATGTATTACTACTCGCTTTACAAATTGTTTTGGTTTAAAAACATTGAGACTGTTGAATTGGGTAATCGCTGTGTGATTGATGAAATGGCGGAAAGGGCAGATGAATATGTGTGTTCGGTTGAAATGGGTGACGGAGCTATTAAGAGGAGGAGGAAAAGGTTGTTGGAAGAAATAAGGAAAAGTGTATCCGAATCAGGAAAAGTGATGCATTTGAATAAGACTTTTTTTAATACCAACAAAATGAACAATTGGAGTTTCCTGTTAACTAAGTTGGTGAGCAATCGTTATCATTTCTATGTATGACGATAAATCAATGTTTTTATTTCTTGTTGATAAATTAACTCGTTGTGTACATGTGATGATCAATCACGAAAATTGAAGGGTGGATGCTTTGTTGAATTAAGTGACAGAAGCTGGTGGATAAGAAATTTTCGGGTGTGCATTTATGTGACCCAAATACAAATCTCGATGAAGTCGAAATGTGTTGACAATCACGGGCGCATTGATTGCGACGGGGTTCGAAATGCGTTTTCGCGACATCGTAAGTCTTATAAAATAAATAACGATAGAAAGGAGGTTCACAAATTGAGACGGGCCTCACCACACAAAAATAAATAAATGTGAGCCCCTTAGTAAATAATTATCGAAATAATTAGAATTTGGGATGGCCGTTTAGCGAACTTCATGGCTTTTCCCCAAAGTAACACTACGTTAGTATCTTTAGGCACGATTTAATTAAATAACCTTCTTAAAAATCGGGTGCGCATTGATGCGACTCAAATCCAAATCTCGACGAAGTCGAAATGTGTTGATAACTACGGGTGCATTGATTGCGACGTGGTTCGAAACGCGTTTTCATGACGTCGCAATTCTTTAAAAATAATTATAATAAAAGCGGTGTAAAATTAATAAAAGGCACATGAGCTAGCATGTATTAAAACCAAATAAAATCAAATACAACAGTTAAGCGACCGTGCTCGAACCACGGAGCTCGGGAATGCCTAACACCTTCTCTCGGGTTAACAGAATTCCTTACTCGGATTTCTGGTACGCGGACTGTTAACAGAGTCATAAATTTCCTCGGTTCGGGATTCAACCGGTGACTTGGGACACCATTAATCTCTCAAGTGGCGACTCTGAATAATTAATAATTAAATCCCGTTCCGATTGTCCTTTAAATGGAAAAACTCCTTTACGCCCTTTTGCGGGGTGTAGGTGTAAAAAGGAGGTGTGACATTTGGTATGAAGGAAAATATTTTCCGTGGAAAATATTTTCTTGGAAAACAAGTATAAATCTTATTCATTTTTTGGCGTTTGGTACACAAATTAAGGAAAATAACTTCTCAAGAGTATTCATAAATAATTTAGATAGAATAAACATGAAGCCATAAACTTTCGAACCAACAACCTTCCGAACCCACAAATTTCATAAACTTCTGAACCGTTAAACTTTCGAAACTGCGAACTTTTGAACTCGTAAACTTTATAATTTCTAAACCCGTAAACTTCCAAACACAAACCTCCGAACTCATAACTTTGAAACTTGTAAATTTCGAACCTGTAAACCGAAAGATGAAAAAACTAAAACTAAAAATATATTTTTTTTAAAAAAGAAAAAATTCTTGGGGGGAGGGGGGGTGTGTTCAAATAAACGAAAAATCAGAAATTTAAAATTACAAGAAAAAAAGTAAAATAAACTTTTTTTTTGCGAGAAGTGATTAGATATTACCGTAAACGAGATGCAAGCCGATCGTACAGAAAAAATAAATAAACAAAAATTTAAAATTACATAACAAAAAGTAAAAAAAAAATGTGTTGGGAAGAGGGGGGGCATTGGGGGTGGGGGCAATGGAGGTGGTGCAGAATAACGAAAAAATAAAAATTTGAAATTAAAAAAAATGAAAGTAAAAATATATTTTTTTGTGCGGGGAGGGAGTAGCAGGGTGGGTGGTCCCGGAAAAAGAACTGAAATTTCAAAAAAAAGCCTTTTTGGAGAGAGGGGGTGGGGTGGGTAGACATGCGGTGTGGGGGTATGGGTTGGGTTGGTGAGGGTGGGGAAGGTTGAGAAGGACTTTTGGAAAATGTTTTCCCTGCTCTTGATAAGGAAAACATTTTCCTCCAAATAGAGGAAAATGAGTTCATAAGGAAAATATTTTCTAAAACATTTATGTCATCCAAACATGGGAAAATTGGAAAATATTTTCCGAAAAATATTTTCCTTTCTACCAAACACACCCTAAAATTAAAATGCACATAGCTCAACTACAGTGAAGCGAAAAAAGTTTATATGCAAGATATATCTTGTATTAATTTAGTTGGTGTAAACAACAAGTGCGACTATATTTTTTTAATAGCATCTTGTGCCAGGGGTGAAGCTACATTGTTCTAAGGGCGGTCAATTGATCACCCTTTGTTGAATAAATACACTATGTATATATATAAAATATTAAGTTTTAGAGGTATATAACTGTTTACCCTTAAAATTGGATAAGAATTAAATTTGTAAGTGGTTTTAAGAATACGTGGTTTAATTCGATACAAAGCAATTGATGAAATAACGAATAAAGAAAGACAGAAACGATTCAAACCACGCGAGTGAGATGGCTCCAGTCTCAGTGAAATAATCCACCTCGATCCGGGCCTACTACGATCGGTGATAATGAACAAGAAAGATAGCTAATAGCAGAGAAAATAATAATTTGTTGTCTTGAAGTGCGAGTTACAATGTGTGTTATGAAACATCTGCCCCCTTTATATAGTAGGGGAGTCCTACTTTAAGTACAACTCTATAAAAGGTAACAAATCTTCTAATTAACTGATAGTCGATTTCTTATCGATACATCCGAGATCCCCGCCGTGATATCCGATCGGTCACAGATATCATGACCTTCTATTGGTCGGGCTTGATTACCTGACAATATCCTCCGAAGTTAATGAAGGCTAGGACTGATCCAAACCATGATCCTGATATCCTCGAGGGTAGGCATTATGGTCTCGGACTCCAAATCGATAAGACTTCTACCTCGGTCTCGGGCCCCTGCTATCGTATCTCGAGCTTGGCTTAATATGTCGGAGACCAGGGTGTAACCATGAGACCGATTTTACCCGTATACAAATAGTCCCCTCGTTTTTTGGCGACTAAGTTGACGAGAAACAACATGAGCTCCCCGATTCCTTCCTCGATACGTCGTATCAGAAATGACAAAAACGCGAAACATCTCGTCAGTCATGTCATAGTGGCATTAAATGCATGTCGGCCTCCGGTTGACCATCCTTGGCATGAAGCATCGCCTAACTACTATAAATATCTCCTCCTTTATTCATTTTCACTTTACATGAAACCTTCTACCCTCGTACCCTTAAAATTATAATACTTTTTTAGCACTTTTACCCTCGATATTCAAGGTCTTTTGCAACAAATTTTTTTCCCACCTTCTTCTCAAGCCAACAAGTCTAGTCCTTCAACTTCCTTTATCTCTTCATCTTTTCCATTTCCTCCCCCATTTTTGATTTTCCAAAAGAATGGCAAAGACTTCCACAATCGTTCCTCAGAAAGAAACCCCTTCTACTTCGCGGCCAGCCACTGAGGTCGAAGAGCGCTCCGGTCGTGGCTGTTGATGAACCAGCAACTGAATCGCCCTTGAAACTATTCATTCTTGGGGGATACTCGGTCAATGATGACTTCAAGGTTGAAAAGCTTTCCTCCGTATAGGGTATGTGCGAGGAGGTCTCGAGATACATCTGCTCGATCACCGAAGAGGTCCTCTATACGGTCCGAAAAGACTGCAACTAGGCCGATAAACACATAGTGTTCCTTAACCCTGAGGAGGCCATCACCACCTAGGTCGAGGGATATTTGACTGTGTACATCTACCCCTTTATATTGGGACCGGTAGACCCGGTCATCATAAACTTCTGTGAGAGGTATCAGGTATGCCTCAGTCATATTCATCCTTCCATGTGGAGGATCGTGATCCTCCTGTGGTTTTTTGTCGACAAAATCGATTCATGCCAATTTACTGTAGATCACCTACTCCATCTGTATAGTTGTTCTCGTCCAAGTCACACTTTTATTCGAGGTTATAAAAAGGTCGATGCAATAGTAATACCTAACTAAGAGTCAGGGTCGAATACATGGAGCTATATGAATGGGACAATGTAGTATATATTTGGGCTAGGCACGTGAAGTATCTAGACTGTAATTCCACAAATATGGTTGTTTCTAGGTCTAAATTAAACTAAGATTGTGATACAAATAATTGAAACTAAGAAATTGTGTTTTTGTTGTTGTTTTCAAATATTGTAAAAGGGCTAAGGCTATGACCTTCACCTAGGTATTTGCCTAACGGGTTGCAAACTTTAAAGATTATTTTGTTGGTCGGGGTATATTATAGGTATCAACACTCAAGTACCCACTTAATACTTTTTGGTAAGAGAATGATTTTGCCCAATTTGGCTTTCTCAAGTCCAAATGGGTATTGAACCAAACCGTTGATAAAATGCTCAAGTAGGGTTTTACTATCTCTAGGTTCACCCCTTTAATTGGGACTATCAATCTCTTGATTTCATCCCAAATTCTTGTTAGCCAAGTTTTCTTAGACTAAGTCTCTTTTTCTCAAGTAGAGACTAAGTCAAATAGGCATGAACTAATGTTTGCAACCATTAATTTTAAAATAAAAGGCAAGAACAAGGCTAAATAATAAACACCCAATCATAAACAAGCCATAAATTAAACACTCATTAGGTTTACACACTAGACCCAGCCCTAGTTAAAAATCTAGCTACTCATAATGGGTATAGAAGAAACAAGGTAGAAAAGATGATAAAACTCATATTCAAAGATTAAAAGATAAAAATCCAATGTTAAATTACTAAAGTAAGCTAAAGTTCCCTAAAGCAATAAGGAAAAACGGCTACAGGAGTTCCAATATTTAAAACTTGACCTAATTTCGTGAAACTAGTCTATTTATACAAAGCTGGAAATTTCGGACAAAAATGCCCTTTCGAATGTTCTGCGGCCGCACAATTCCATGTGCGGTCCACACTTTTCTTCAATCTTGATAGGAGCTGGATCTGCAGCCGCACAATTCTGGAATGCAGCGACATCTCTTTAGTTCTGCGGTTCGCACAAATCCTGGTGCAGCCGCACAGGGCCCTTCTACGGACTACATAATTCTGAGTGCGGCCGCGTGGTTGACTTCTGCAGCCACACAATAATTGTGCGGTCCGCATATCTTTTAGGATTGAAATGTTGACTCTCTGAACTTTACTCTAATGTAGCTTTTGCAGCCGCACAATAATTGTACGGTCCGCATTTTGTACTAGCAATCTGATGGATTCCCTTTGCATTCTGCGGCCGCAGATGGAAATCTGCGGTCCGCACTTTATGCTTTTGTGCCTAATTTTGTCTTTGAGTTCAGATTACTCCTTCTTGAGTTGAATTTCATCTTTGTGGCTCATTTTTCAATACTCTTGCAGTTAAGCATATTTCATCAGTTTTTGAAAATACAATTAAATACTTTTGGACTAAAACGAAAGTAAAAAGGTGCTAATAAGTAGTCAAAATCTCCACTTATCAACCCTCCCCCCTCCCAAGCATAAGCTTTTGCTTGTCCTCAAGCAATTGAAGTAATTTCCACCTCCATAAGTTAAGAACTATTCCAACTAATCTAAGGTGTATCAATCACACATCAATTGGGACCAACAATTACCCACAACACTTATGAATTATCAACAAGACAATGATTTGAAGTTTTAAGCACAAATAGTTCTAATGTGACACTTGAGCATCACGAGTTGACTTTATTCATCAAGGAAACTCGCTCTTTCATGTAGGTTATTGTGGATCCCAAACTTCTCCTCCTCTACTCTCCGTTAACATATCTCACTTAAGAATGTAGCACTCAATTCAAGGATTTGTGAAAAGTTCGTTCATCTCTCTCAAATGAATATCACAAGTATGGCTCTAAGTACCATATGCTTGCCCTCATGTAAATCAACAATAATGCAAGTTCACTCGGCTTGACATCACGTAGGGCTTTTTTCGGAATTTAAGGAAGGCTTTTGGACTAAGGTTGGATATCTTGGAATAGAACGGGTTCATCTTTCCTTAAGCACTCCATTTTCTCTTTTTGGCTCATGTTTTGCCGAATCTTTGAGGCATTTTCTTTTTTCTTAGAGGAACTAAGAGACTTAACATCACTCTTTCTTGGTCATAACGTTCATTTTCTCTTTATTTGTTTTCTCCATTCTTTACATTGTTGTTTTTCTTTGAATCCCTTCAACTCTTCAACTTATTCACTTTCTTTTTGCATTTTTCTTTTGTTCTTTCTTTTTCTTTTTCCTTTCCTTTCTTCATTTCTTTTCTCTTTTTGTGCCTTGATACCACTTTCAAACTCCTTGTCTCTCCCCCAAACTTATGTTTTAGCCAATTGTTTCTCTAGAGTGTTAAGGAAAAACTCGGGTTCCAAGAGAGGGTCACTACATAACGGGTAAATGCTTGTAACGTGATTATCAAATGAAAAAGTTCTTAGGATCAAACGGGTTGACTAGGGATAGCACATTGGTGGGACATGAAAAATTCAAGCGGGTCAAAGAGAGCCAAGCAACACTTAGAATTTTGCCTAAAAACACATTCAGGGCAAGTTATAGACCATTCACACGGGTACTTGGACTTGCAAAAAAACATCTCACTTCTCACACGACTGGATTGTTAAAGAGGATAGAGTCTAGGGCCCATAACAACCATATTCAAGATTGAAAATACTAATGGTTCAACTAAATCGTTTCTATCTTCCTATCTCATGACTTGCATTTACAGTCACTAGCGCATTAGTAGATCTTTTTTTTGGTTTCCCATCAGGTGTCCAGTACCCGACTATATCCGAATTCGCACCGAGTAGGGACCCATTTAGGGGATAGCGCTCCCTACCAAGGATTTTTCATATCCAAGGCTCGGATTAAGAGAAGAACAGCCTCATTCGCTGTACCAGATCCTTTGATGGTGCATTATTAGATCTTTCTGCAATAATAGGTTCAACTTATTTATCAAACGGTTACCTTATTTGGGATCTGCTATACATGTATTTTTGTACATGTTGCTAGAGAATATTCATGGAGTATGACATTCGCAGAGGTACTTTTAAGGTATTTCTACCAATATGCTAGTCATATATATATCAACCAATATTCATTTTTTTGGAAACGTCAGCCAGCTTCCGCACACCTCAATTATTTCATCGGATATCTACACCTCAATTATTCTACTCTATATCTGTTATCTCTCTCCAACACAAGTACCAGATAACTTTGCGCATTAAAATTTAGACAAAAAGTTCTACATTTCATACTAGATAACTTCGCGCACCAAAATTCAGACAAAAAGTTCTACGTTCACTAAAAACGGTGCGACTCAACATGACATGCTTATGCAGGAATTTTGAAACCCCATGTTACATTCCATATATTTTTCCTTTTGTCCCATTGTATGTGGCCTTGTTCAACTGAGCACGTAAATAATATGGTTATAAATTATCTCATCAATCGTTAAAAAGGTTGTCACGTCATCCATCGTTAGGAAGAGTCACCTGGTTCACATAAAACTACCTTTAGAAAGAACTATGGCATTAAAAAAACCAAACGCTTATTGATCACTTAAACATGAAAAGAAGCTACTAAATTAAAAAGAAGCTATTAAAGTAAATAAGGAGCTATTAGACTAAACATTGACTATGAAGAACACAAAATAAAGAAGTTATAGAATAAACTACTAAAAGCATAAATCAATATACAAGATGAGAAAGGAAGAAATAAAATATATATATCAATAGAGAGAGAGAGAGGAATAAAGAAGAATATGTACATAAATAAAAAGGAAAAGAAAATGTTATCAGATATTACATACCAATGTCAAATGTCATCAAATCAAATAAATTCCAACCCTCCAAATAAGAATAAGTATTGTCCACAATGCTTAACAAAATAAAAACAAGGAAGGGAAAGAGTAGAGAGGACTCCCTATGTGGTGTCCGTGTCTATAGTAGCACCACCACCCTCAGGCTCCTCCAACTGTATCTCATCATCCTCTGCTCGGGGAGTAGCTGGGTTGGTGACCATCTGTAGCACCGCCTCAGCAGTGTGGGCAGCGAGGTCTGGCTCCTCAGATTGGCCAGGTGCTGATGGTGCTTCTGGAGCTGTCTCCATCAGCAAATCAAATGGAAGGTCACCAGCTGATGCTATCCTAGTCACCTCTTGTCTCAACCTGACAACTGACTTCTTCGAAGCCTGGGATTTCCTCATCTTCTTCACCTGCTTCCCAAGCTCCTCAATTGTTGTTCCATGTGCCACCAGGGTATCCATAATAGTCTTTTGGTTTTCCAAAATCTTCTTCAAAGTATCCTTCAATATGGGAGAAATGTGGGGTACTGGGGTAAAAGACTGTGTTGCAACAACACTAGATAGGTTAGACAGCTTTGTAGTAGTTGTCTACATCCAATTATTGAGACTCGCCAATGTCTGGGAGATTCGTAGCGCAGAAAGTGGATGAGCTGGTGTGGACACTATCCTTAGGGTAGAAGTGGATGGGACTGATGCTAACGGACCGGAAGATGGAGGTGGAGGAATAGCAGTTGTACTGCTATAAGGCCCGACTGCAGTGGTAGGCATGTCAGCTGAAGTTGTAACTACCACCGAAGGCTCATCAGACTGCCCACGGTAGTTGTTGTCTGACCCTTGTTCTTCGGATTCCTTGGGTCCTTTAAAGAGAACCATGTGAAGGGCTGTTTCATCCGCACCTTTGTATCAAAAGCCTTTGACTCCACTCCCGCATCCGTAAGATACTCCGTGATAGTGTTTGGATACGGGTAGGAGCTCTCAACTTGACTACCGACTAGAGACATATTGACTGACATGATGGTACCTACATTAATTGGGTACCCGGCCATGATGGAGGCAACTAGGACTACTCGTGGGATTGGGAGATTGTTTTCATTTAGGCTTGGATCTATTCGGCTACACACAAATGTTTGCCAACCCTTAGCTTCAAAGTTGAGGGTGTTCCACTGAATGGGAACCCCTGCTGTGATCCATGGTGGTGGTGTTTCTGGAGCTGCCAATATCTCTGCTAGCCATGGGCGAGCTGCATCATCCAGTGCAAACTTCTCCAAGTATTGCACCGGCTCCACATCCTCGAGCCCCAAATAAGTGTTCAGGGAGGTTTGATCAAACCTAACTTTAGTACCCTTCTTGATATGCACCACATTGGCGTAGAATTCCCGGACTAAGTGCTCCTTGGCATCCACCACGCTTTGAGTGAACCATGTCCACCCTTTCCTCTCCTGAAACTATCTTGCCACATTTGGGTTGTACCTATCCAAGTCCTTCAAAACAAATTGATGCTAAAGTATGAGCGAGCTCTGAGGCCACCACTCTCGAAACCTATTGAATGTAGTCAGGCTCACAAATCAATCTTCCCAGACTTCTTTTTTTTTGACCTCTCAAGGACGGCAACTCTGGTATCTCCCCCTCGACTGTAACTGGTGCAGCAGGGGTATGTGAGGAAGAGGGCTCTGAACCGTGGCTGTTATCTTCTGAACCCTCAGAAGAGCTAGCTAAGGTGGAAGGCTCATCTCTGAGTTGGAACCTCCCCAGGAGCTACCTTGGCTGTGAATTGTGCATCGGGCTGCTCTTGCATTGAATTTGCCTTTGATGCTTCCCTAGACAGGACATAGGAACTAGACTCAGAAGGATTCAGGGCCCTCCTGGTTGTTGCTTTCTTTGCTATCACCCTTTCTACTAAGAGTGGTATGGTACCCTTGCCTCGGCCTCGGGAGGGTTCACCCCTCCCTTTGAATGTATCACCTCGTCCTCGTGATCTAACCATTGTCTGCAATACATAGCAACAGGGATCAATTATAGTTCAAATTCAAAGTATCAGACAGTTGTTGACAGTTGGAAATGAAAACCAGATGCAGGGTACAGAAGTAAGGTCCGCATATTTTTGAGTGCGGCCGTAGATAGGAATGTGCGGACCGCACAATTTAGAAGTGTGGCCGTGATAAGTGGGAAGTTTGACTACTTATTAGCGCTTTTTACTTTCGTTTTAGTCCGAAAGTGTTTAATTATATTTCCGAAAACTAATGAAATATGCTTAATTGCAGGATTATTGGAAAATGAACCACAAAGATGAAATCTGACTCAAAAAAGAGTAATGTGAACTCAAGGGCAAAAAGCATAATGTGCAGACCGCATAATTTCTTCTGCGGCTGCAGAATGTGAAGCAGTTCCATCAGAGACTCAATGTGATGTGCGGCTGCAGAAGCTATGCTAGAGTTCAAGTTCAGAGAGTCAACAGTTCAAACCTAAAAGAAATGCGGACCACACAATTATTCCGCAGAAAGGGCATGTGCGGTCGCACCAGGAAATGTGCCGACCACAAAACACTCAAGATGCGACTGCATCCTAGAATTATGCGGTCGTAGACCCAGCTCCTACCAAGATTGTAGAAGAAGTGCGGGCCGCACATGAAATTATGCGGCCGCAGAACCTCTGAAAGGGCAATTTTGTCTGAAATTTCCAGCTTTCTATAGATAAACTTCTTGCACGAAATTAGGTCAAGTTTTGAACATTTGAACTTCTGTAGCCGTTTTCCTTTACTGCTTTAGGCAACTTTAGCTTACTTTAGTGATTAAACATTAGATTTTTATCTTTTAATCTTTGAATATGAGTTTTATCATCTTTTCTTCCTTGTTTTCTTCTTTATCCACCGTGAGTAGCTAGATTCTTAGCTAGGGTTGTGACGCAACCCTAGTGTAAACCTTATGGGTGATTAATTTTTTCTATTTTATGAATGTGAATTTGTTATTTAGCTAGGTTTATGCTTTATTTATAAAATTAATGGTTGCAAACATTGATTTATTCCTTTTGACTTAGTCTCTTCTTGAGAAAGAGAGACCTCTTGGTCAACCTAGCTAACAAGGAATTGGTTAATTGAGAAATTGATCAACCCAATTAAAGGGTTCAACCTAGAGATAGTAACAACCGGATTTGAGCTCTCATCAATCGTTTTGGTAGATATCCATTTGATCTTTACAAAGTCAAATTGGCAAAAGCATTCTCTGACCGAGAGGTATTGAGTGGGCAACATAGTGTTGTGAGCTATAATATACTCCATTCAACAAAACAACATAAAAGTCTTTATCCTATTAGGCGAACACCTAGGTCATGGTCATAGCCCTAGTCCTTTTACAATATTTGAAAACAACAATAAAAACACAATTTCTTAGTTTTAATTACTTATTTGCAATCTTGGTTTAATTTAGCTATAGAACCAACCAAATTTGTGGAAGTGTAATCAAAGATATTTCAATCTCATACACCGTACTATATACTCCTAAATTCCAATCTCATAGCTCCCTGTGGAATTCGACCCCAACACTATTGAATACTACTATTGCATCAACCATTTCATATCCTCAAATAGAGGTGTGACTTGGACGACATCAATTTTTGGCGCCGTTTCCGGGAAGCTAAAAATAGATTTAGCTATATATTTGGTTTTGTGTGTGAATTGTCTTCTTTTCTTTCCGTGTTACTAATCTTTTTGGTGAAACAATTGTAGGTGAACAATGGCTCTCAACAATAATGATCCTCTTTGAAACATGCCTATGGGGGATGTGGACGTGCAAGATGATCAAGTTGAAGAGGTTCCTCTTGAACCTCATGTAAATAGACAAGGCCGGCCGCCTCAAGACAATGTTCTCGTTCCACCCCCTCCTCCAAATAGAACGGCTCCACACCGGGTGTTGCCGAATAAAGGATACGCAAGTGCCATAGTCCAGCCCCCATTAGGGTGGGAAACTTTCAAATCACAAATGTTATGTTTACATTGTTAGAACAACGGGGATTCTTCACCAGGGCTCCAAATCAAAATGTGTACAAGCACTTGAAAGGGTTTGTTGATACTTGCTGGGGGAGTAATCAGACAAACATCTCTGAGGAAGCTCTGTGGTTGAGGCTATTTCCTTTTCCACTACGGGCGAAGGCCTTGGATTAGCTAGAAAGTTTGCCAAATCATTCTATCCATACATGGGATGAATTGGCCGAGAAATTTATTTCCAAGTTCTTTTCTCCCGGGCATATGGCTACTCTTAGAGATGAGATTCTAGCTTTTAAACAAGAATGCAATGAGCCTTTGCATTAGATATGGGAGAGTTACCGTACTATGGTGAAAGAGTGCCCAAACAATGATATGACGGAGGCTATGATTCAACAAACTTTCTATGGGGGGTCAATACTACCAAACAATGCATGGTCAACCAACTTGGCAGTGGAAATTTTATGACAATGCCGTATGTGGAAGCTTGTGAGATTCTAGATGAAATGGCAGATACTTCATCGGCATGGCAAAGTAGAGCAAACGTTCCTTAAGGTGACCCAAATATGATTCATTTTCATTAAGAATTACATGATCATGGGGAAACAATTGTTGAGTTGACCATCATAATGAATCAACTAGCTAAAACTCAACTTCAACAAGATCAAGGTCCTAAGCAAGTCAATGCAATGGAGGGAGTTAGTATGATAGTAAACAAGAGAAGGAAAAAGGGCCCTCAAGTGTAAAACCGTGTTGGAAATTATGTGCAAGATGATACTGGGTTTGATCAACATGAACCATACAATAAACAAGAGGAGGAAGTATAATATGTGAACAACTTCCAAGGGCAAAGAAACAATAATCAAGGCCCGAATCAACAATAATGGCGACCTCAAGAAAATCAAGGGAATTTGAATTCAAACAACCAAGGTAATTGGAATGGTGGTAACAATCAAGGGAATTGGAACAATCAAACAATCAAGGAAATTGGAATGGCCAAAATAACCAAGGCAATTAGAGTGCAAATAGTCAAGTATATTGGGGAGGCAACAACCAAGGAGGGTGGAACAACAACTAAGGAGGGTTTTCAAAGGCCCCCGGTGTATCAACAATAGAGCAACCCACCTCCTTATCCTTCCCAAGGTCCGTGTTCTTCCAACAATGAGATGGGATGAATTGAGAATATGTTTTAACAAATGATGGAGAAGAATGCCGACTCCGATGCTCAACTAGCTTCTCACAATATTTCAATTCGCAATTTGAAAGTTTAATTGGGGAAAATCTAGCAAGCCTTGAACACTCGTCCTAAAGGGGCACTACCAAGTGATACGGTGGTGAACCCAAAGGGTGGGAACAACATGGGACATGCCATGGCCGTTACTACAAGGTGTGGAAAAAGTGGGGATGCAACCACCCCAAGTCAAAAGAAAATTGTGGATGATGAGCAATTGGTACAAGAAGATGAGATGCCAAGCAATGAAGTGCAAGCAAATGATGAGGTAAGAATTGATATTGATGACAATATGGAGGAGACTCATGAGGAAGTGAACCCGTCTAGGGAACACATTGTTGACATACCAGAACTGGTAGTGCCAAAGGCTAAGGCACCAATGACAAGGCCTCCTCCTCCATACCCTCAAAGGCTTGCCCAGAAAAATGGCGAGAACCAATTCAAAAAATTCACTGACATGATGAAGAGTCTATCCATCAACGAGCCATTGGTTGAAGCTTTGGAGCAAATGTCGGGTTATTTAAAGTTAATGAAGGACTTGGTAACAAAGAAGAGGTCAATGAATTGTGAAACTATAAAGATTACTCATTGTAAGCACGTGATTTTTTCCCTATGAAAGAATTACTCCCAAAAAATTCAAAATAAGACGATTTTTCCTTGAGGTGCAATTTTTGAATTTTTGTGGTATTTTTGTATAATTATTTGTATTTTTCTGTGCATGTTTATTTGTTTAAATTAATAAAACTAAAATATGTCGCATTTTCATTTAGTATTTATTTAAGTTTGTTTTACAAAAATGAGAAAATCATAAAAAAATAATGTACGTTGCATTTTTAGCATTTAACGTCTAAATTGTGCGATTTTATCGTTAATTGCTATTTAAATGTGCGATAATAGTTATTTGGAATTAATTAGTATTTTTTATAAGTTAATTTAGTTTATAAGTTAATTTAGAATTTTAGTTTTATTAATTAGGAAGTAAAAGAAAAGAGAGCAAGAATATAAAAGAAAATCGGAATTAGGCCTCTTCTTCAATTTTGAACCACAGGGCCCAAAGTATACCCAACATTTCTCTATGACCCGGTCCATTTCAAACCGGGTCGACCCAGTCCACAACCCAACACCCCTATTTCCCTATCTTTCAAAAAAACAAAACCCTAAAATTGTATTTTCTCTTTCACTGTTGAAAATACCATCTGCCACCTCCCCTTACCTTCACCTTCTTCTTCCCCCTCACGACCACACACACACACACACAACCATGGCTGCTTTTTCTTCTTATCATAGCTACACAGCCATGTCAAGCTCCACCATCATCCGACAACACTTCTTTTCGCCCATGGTTGCCCAGTCGAGTTCGTCGTCGCCATTTTTTTTGAGCTAGAGCTTTAATGGCTTCTGCCTCTTCTTCTTTTTCATCGCACCCTCGAGCTCCATAGCCATCCCTGCTGCTTCATCACTGCATCGTCCCCAATCCGCCATGGCTGCCTGAAACTTGCCGGAAAAACAGGCTCCAGCCCTCGTCGTTGTCCACAACGCAACACTGATGCGGATGCTTCACCTTCTTCTTCACTTCTTTTCCTTCACGCCCTTTTCCATCTCCATCTACCAACAACCCAGCTCGAGCGTTCATGGCTGAACGTCCACCATGACAGCCCAGCTACCTCGACGATCTTCTGCTTCATCTTCTTCTTCGTCGTCTCCTTCAGTCGAACAACCCATCGTCAACACTGCCCAGTCGACCCCCAGCTGCCTCGATGACCTTCTGCTTCACCACCTCTTCGCCATCTGCTTCATTTTTCAAATGACACCAAACGACCATCTTCTTCGATGGTCCATTCGTGGTCGTCTTCGGCATCGAGTTATTTTGGTGCGATAATTATTTCCGGGTAGATTTGTTTTCGTTCGAGTTCATCGTCGTTCCGATCCGGTTAGTTGGTTTAAGTTTTGTTTCTGTCCGTAATTTGTTTGATGTGTTCGGATCTGAAATTAGATATGTTCGATATTAGTTTCGTGTTTATTTTGTTATTTTCTTCAGTTTGTTTCATTTGTTCTAGTTTATTTTTAATACAGAAATTGTTAGTTTAATTATAATGTTGTTAGATTTAAGTTGAAGTTCAATTAATTATTTCTTCAGTTTGTTTTATTAATTTAAAAGGATTTAGTTTTAATATAGAAGAGTGTTGGTTTAAATTGTATGAATCCGTCATGTTTGTTGTTTAATATAGATTTAACTCGTGTTCATTTTTTGTTTGAAGTTCGTTTTTAATCCAGTGATTTAATGTGAGTTTATGTTTTGGTTTTTAATTTTTTGATTTAGTTTGAATCATGTATCTTTGTTGTAATTTTGTTGGATTTAATTTGAAGATCAATTGATTATTTGAGTTTAGTGATTTGAATCTGTTTATTTATTTTGTTTAAGTTTAATTTGAATTTGAGCTCAATGATTTGAATATATTTTTTGTTATTGTTGTTGAATCTGAAAATAGGTTTGTTGTTAAAAAATATTGTTCAGTCAAAATAATTCCAGTATTCTTTGTTGTTCATCATTTAGTTTGAGTTTGTTCATAAAATTTGGTTAGGAATTGGTTATAGCTGCTATATTTTGGTTAGAATTGATTAGGTAAATTGGTTATAGCTGACGGGGTAGATTGGTTAATTGTAGTATTTTCAGGGGTAAAATGGTAATTTCAGTAAGTTCAGAGGGGTATTCTTGGAATTGAAAATATGAACAATTTTTTATTTTTGAGTGTTGTGTCCAATAAATTAATAATATTAAAATAATGAATAAAATAATTCATAATGGGAGACAAGACATAATGGTAGGGAATAATGCATTTGTTTAATCAATAATAGGGGGACAAGACATAATGGTGGGGAATAATGCACTTGTTTAATAAAAAATGGGGAACAAGACATAGTGGGATTGCAGGGCTCAAGAAAAGTTGATTAAATAAATAATAATTGTATTTTTTATGTAGTAGTGGGTTTGGTAAGATAAAGTGGTTGTTTTTATTATTTGATTAATTGATTAAAGGGTTTGGGATGAGAGATAAAATAGGATAGACTTGAACAGATTTGAGAAAAACAGAGAAAAGATAGAGAAAAAAAAGGAGCTGAATATTAAAGAGAGAGAACATTTTCGAAAATATCAAGGAGGGAGAGAGAGAACAAAACTAAAAAAAAATCTTCTACTTTCCTTCATTGTTTGAAATCAGCATTAATTGCTATTGTTTCATCGAAGCTTGAAGCTTTTTTCTTGGGTTACTACTCCACCGGTTTGCAAACTCTGTTACTGGTCTATTCTTGTGTTGCTGGACTGTTGTTGCTGTGCTGTATTGTTACTACTGCCGCTGATTCTCATCTTCCTCTTCTTTTGTATTCAATACCAGGTACATGGCTTTAACCTTGTCGATATTGTAAGCTGAAAATGTGAAAGCATGAATACATATGAAGAATGGAACTTTGAAGCTTTAATTTCGCTTTTTCTTCATTTCTTTTACTGATTGTATTTAGGCTATTTCATGTATTACTGTTTAATAATTGGAATAAGAGAAAAATGACATAAGTTGGTCTTTAGTGAATCAGCTTGGCAAAACGGGTTAATTCATTAGCTATGAAGGTTTTAATATGGTCAACAATAGGTTAATTATGAATGGATAGCTAAATTTAGTTAAAGGCCAAACAAGACTAGATAATGTTTAAGTTTAATAAACTTTCTAATAAGCTTTAGTAATTATGGTTAAATCTAGTTTCAAATGGTTGTGAATAATTAATTCCAATAGTTTTCTTTATATAACAATGCGAGCTTCAATCTAGCTATATTTGATTTCTTTTTGAATATTAGTTGTCGAATTTCTTATTTTGTTTATGATTTCGAATTTATTTTTTTATTTATTAAAATTCCTTTCCATTAATATTTGTCTTAATCTAGCAATTAGTATGTTACGTTTTCTTAATTTTTTTTGAAAGCTCCTAATTAATTAGGATTTTCTTTCTTTATTTTAGAAACTAATTTTAATAGAAAAATGTAGTCATTTTAGGATTGTCTATTAAATAAATAAATGAGATGAGATGAGCCTAGTAAAACGTATAGATTGCGGGGCCCTCACAAATGTATGTATTAATTACTTAGAACTCGGGATCGGCCGCTTAGTGAAATTCACGGCTTTTTCCAAAAATAACCACGCGCTAGTCGTTTTAGGCACGCATTCTAATAATTTTACCTTCTTAAACTCGGGTGTGCATTTCATGCGACCCAAATCCAAATCCCAAAACATTGAATAAAATGTGTTCCGGATTGCGGGTGCATTTCATGTGACGCAATCCAAAGACATGTTTTAAATGATGTTCACATTCTTTAAAAAAAATTATTATAATAATAAAAGCGGCTAAAGAGTTAAAACTTGCACATGAGCTCATAATTGTATAAAATCAGATAAACAAGCCGAATATGACAATTGAGCGACCGTGCTAGAACCACAGAACTCGGGAATGCCTAACACCTTCTCCCGGGTTAACAGAATTCCTTATCCGGATTTCTGGTTCGCGGACTATAATACAAAGTCATTCTTTTCCTCGATTCGGGATTAAATTGGTGACTTGGGACACCCTAAATCTCCCAAGTGGCGACTCTGAAATAAACGAACAAATCCCGTTTCGATTGTCCTTTAATTGGAAAAAACTCCTTCACCCTTGAGGGGGCGGAAAAAGGAGGTGTGACACTCATCAAGTGAGTACAATTGTGTACTCAATGGCTCCTAAATTGGAAGATCCCGACACTTTCATAATCCCTTGCACCATTGGGAGTGCTGACTTTGCTAAAGCTTTATGTGATCTTGGGGCAAGTATCAACTCGATTTTCAAAACTTTGGGGATTGGGCAACTAAGACCCACATCTATGAGGTTGCAAATGGCAGATCGTACATAAAGATACCATTGGTTATTATTGATGATGTGTTGGTTCGTGTTGATAAATTCATCCTCCCGGCGGACTTGGTGATTCTTGATTGTGAAGTGGACTATGAGGTGCTGATTATTTTGGGTCGACCTCCTTGCTACGGGGAAGGCTCTTGTTGATGTGAAGCCGGTGAGCTCACTTTCCATGTGGGTGATGAAACGTAGTTTTCCATTTGTGAAAATCTATGACGCAACCAAATAGCAATGAAGTTTGTTCGTTTGTGGATTTGGTGACCGATGTGATTATTGATGAAACAAGTGCCGATTGATGATACTTTAGAGGCTATATTGATCAATTGTGATGACCAAAAAATGGGGGGTTATGTAGAATATATGAATGCTTTGCAAGGAATGGGGTCTTACACTTTTGAGCCCGGCAAAATGTCCTTAGATCTTGAGAATAGAACCACTCTTCCAACAAAGCCTTCAATTGAGGAGCCTCCCATTTTGGAGTTGAAGCCATTGCCTCCACATTTTCGGTATGAATTTCTTGGCCCTTCTTCTATTTTACCGGTTATTCTTTCCTTTTGTTTGACGAACGTGCAGGTAGATTCCACTTTGGCGATGCTACAAAAGAGGAAGAAAGCTATTGGATGGACTTTGGCGGTATTTCGAGGATAAGCCTCATATTTTGCTGCACAAGATCAACTTGGAGGAAGGTGCCAAACCATATATTGAACATCAACGGAGACTCAATGAAGTCATGCAAGAGGTTGTCAAGAAGGAGGTCATTAAGTGGTTGGATACCAGGATTGTGTACTCTATTTCCGGTAGTTTATAGACTTCTCTGATTCAATGTGTCCCAAAGAAAGGGGCATGACGGTGGTCACCAATGACAAGAATGAGTTGATTCCTACAAGAACGGTGACTGGGTGGAGAGTGTATATGGACTATCAAAAGCTCAACAAAGTCACAAGGAAGGATCATTTCCCACTTCCCTTCCTTGATCAAATGCTTGATAGATTGGCCGGTCGTGCTTTCTATTGTTTCCTTGATGGGTATTCCGGCTATAATCAAATTCTTATTGTTCTGGAGGATAAAGAGAAAACTACTTTCACATGTCCTTATGGTACTTTCGCATTCTCATGGATTCCATTTGGGTTGTGCAATGCACCAGTGACTTTTCAAAGATGTATGATGGCTATCTTCACATACATGGTGGAGGATTTTCTTGAAGTCTTGATGGATGCTTTTTTTATGGTCGTGGATTCTTTTGATGATTGCCTATCAAATTTGGACAAAGTATTAGCAAGATATGAAAAAACAAACTTGGTGCTCATTTGGGAGAAGTGTCATTTCATAGTTGAGGAAAACATTGTCCTTGGACACAAGATTTCAAAGAATGGTATTGAAGTCGACAAGGCAAAGATCGATGTGATTTCTAAACTTCCACCTCCAACTTCGGTCAAAGGCGTGCGAAGTTTCTTAGGCCACGTGGGATTTTACCGACACTTATCAAGGATTTCTCGAAAGTGGTAAACCTATTGTGCAATCCTTTGGAGAAAGATGCCAAGTTCCATTTCAATGATGATTGCATGAGAGCCTTTGAGTTGCTAAAGCTCAAGTTGACTACTACTCCCATTATTACCACTCCAAATTGGAGTATTCCTTTTGAGCTTATGTATGATGCAAATGATGTAGCAGTGGGAGCCGTTTTGGGGCAATGCATCAATAAGATCTTTCATTCGATTTATTATGCAAGCAAGACCATGAAGGGTGCCCAAGTCAACTACACCATTACGGAGAAAGAGCTTCTGGACATTGTGTTTGCTATGGAAAAGTTTCGCCCGTACTGGATGGGTGCAAAAGTGATTGTTTATATGGATCTTGCGACACTTCGCTATCTCATGAGCAAGAACAATTCCAAAGCCCATTTGATGAGATGAGGACTATTATTGCAAGAGTTTGATATTGATATCCAAGATCGGAAAGGAAGTGAAAACCAAGTGGCGGACCACTTGTCTCATTTTGAGGAGGAGGGGAGGCCGCATAATGGCCTTGAAATCAATGACTTCTTCCATGATGAGCAACTTTTGGCTATTTATATGAAGGAGATGCCTTGGTTCGCGGATTTGGCAAATTATCTTGTGAGTGGGATCATTTCAGTTGAGTTCTCTTCAAACCAAAGGAAGAAGCCCAAACGGGATTGTCAAGACTAATATTAGGATGAACCGTACCTCTTCCCGATTTGTACGGATGGAGTGATTAGGAGAAGTGTACCGGAGGAGGAGCTAAATGAAATTCTCGAGGCTTGTCAACTTTTGCCTTATGGTGGTCACCATGGGGGAGCAAGAACGGCGGCTAAAGTCTTAAGTTGCGGTTTCTATTAGCCCACTCTCTACAAGGATTCTAGTGATCTTGTCAAACATTGTGATGAATGTCAAAGGGCCAGTGGAATCTCGAAGAAAAATGAAATGCCTCTCACCACCATTTTGGAGATAGATATTTTCGATGTGTGGGGTATTGATTTCATGGGTCCATTTGTGATCTCTTGTGGAAATACCTACATCCTAGTCACAGTTGATTATGTGTCTAAATGGGTTGAGGCCGTTGCTTTTCCCAATAATGAAGTGAGGAGTGTGGTGGCATTTTTGAAGAAGAATATCTTTACAAGATTTGGTACTCCAAGGGCTATCATAAGTTATGGGGGTTCGCATTTTTGCAACAAGGATTTCGACACCTTACTCACCAATGATGGTGTCACTCACAAAGTTACGACCCCCTATCATCCTCAAGAAAGTGGTCAAGCGGAGGTCTCCAACCGGGAGATAAAGAGTATTTTGTCAAAGACAATGAATGCCAACCGACCAGATTGGTCAAAGAATCTTGATGATACTTTATGGGCTTATAGGACGGCTTACAAAACACCGATTGGAATATCTCCATACTAGTTGGTGTTCGAGAAGGCTTGTCATCTTCTGGTGGAACTTGAGCATAAGGCCATGTGGGCTTTGAAGAAGTTGAACCTTGAATGGGAAGTCGTCGCCAACTTGAGGGTGACACAATTGAATGAGCTAGATGAGTTCCGGTACCATGCATATACAAGTTCATCCTTACACAAGGAGAAGATGAAGTACCTCCATGACAAGTACATTCGGTACAAGGAGTTTAAAAAAGGTGATCTTGTGTTATTGTTCAATTCTCGGTTACAGATGTTTCTGAAAAAGTTGAAGTCAAAATGAAGTGGCCCATTTGAGGTTGTTGGTGTGACACCCTTTGTTGCATTGGACTTGAAAAATAAGAATTGGACTTGAAAAATAAGAATGATGAAGTGTTTAGAGTCAATGGGCATTGGGTGAAGCATTATATGGGAAAATTTGATGATGGTCACATTGTGACGGTTCTTCATTTCAAGTGATTGGTAATCTGAGTTGTGCCCCGATGTTAATCAGGCACTTCTTGGGAGGCAACCTATGTGTCTTTTTCTTTTTCTTTTCTTTCTTCTTTAGATAGGTCTTGTTTTATGCTAACTGGTTTTGAAGTGTGTTGCAGGAATGAGTGTGATTTGCAGGGAATATGCTCAAAAAAATTGGTTAAGTATGGAAAATGTGCGGACAACACAAAATTGAGTGCCACAGTAGAATGGAATATCTAGCCACACAATTCTTGTGCGGGCCGCATAATTGGAAACCCAAACTTGCACACTCTCTGAAGTTTCTCTATGCGAGAAATGGCCGAAGTGCACCCACACAAGGAATTGTGAGGTCAGCACCAAAATGTGTGGTCGCATACACAATTGTGCGAACCATAGATCAACAGCGGGTAAAACTTGTAACAGGTAAAGGAGTGCGGTCGCACATGAAATTGTGCGAACCGCACTCAAACTCCTGAACCCCAAGCCATTGTTTTAGTATAAATAGTGAACTCCTCACTACCGGTAAAACTTTAAACACTCTGAACATTCACAAAGGCAAAAGGCACAGTGCACTCATTTGATTCAAGCATCCCTTACTCATTTCATCTCTTTGATTCTTCCTTGCATCACTACATTATTGGTATGTTTAATCTATCCTTAGATTTTTCAGTTTTCTTAATTTTTGTTCATAGTTTGGTTATTTTGAGCCCTAATTGTAAAATTTATCATCATGTTGAGCATTAATGCATTAGGTAACTTCCTACATGCTAAATGGGGGTGGGTAAACTAGTTATCATGTTTAATTAGTGTTACCTTGTCAAATTTTTGCTTGGAAAGTTAGAACCCTAAATTTACTGCCGATTCGATTTGAATTGTGCGGCCGCACAAGAAATTGTGCGGCCGCACAAGAAATTGTGCGGTCCGCAGATCCTTAGCTTAGGGTAG
Source organism: Nicotiana sylvestris (assembly GCF_000393655.2). Classification (NCBI taxonomy): domain Eukaryota; kingdom Viridiplantae; phylum Streptophyta; class Magnoliopsida; order Solanales; family Solanaceae; genus Nicotiana; species Nicotiana sylvestris. The sequence goes on along the minus strand of NC_091059.1, from coordinate 136,351,020 downwards.
TTTATGTGAGATGATTGTGCGGACCGCACTCAGAATTGTGCGGTCCGTAGAAATTGAACTGCTGCTATCGAAAACTGTGTATATCGACCAATTCTCTGATATCAGAGAGTTGCATGTTTGAAGATGGAATTGTGCGGCCACACTCAAAATTGGGCGGTCCGCACAAGAAATTGTGTGGACTGCAGAATTAGGGTTGCGACCGCACTTCCAAATTGTGTGGTTCGCACTTTCCCTTCTGCGGTCGCACTCACTATTGTGCGGACTGCACTTCTTTACCTATATATGGTTTTTTCTGGGTTGTTATGCAAATGTCTGCAACTGTCTAATGCTATGAATTTAATCTTAACTGAATCCTGTTTCTATGAATTGCAGACAATGATGAGATCTCGTGGTGGAGGTGATACATCCAAAGGGAGAGGTGAACCCTCTCAAGGCCGAGGCAGGGGTAACATGCCACTAGTAGTACAAAGAGCAATAGCAAAGAAAGTTATAGCCGGGAGAGCCCCGGAGCCCGCCGATTCCAGCTCATATGTCTCTTCTAGGGACGCATCAAAGGGCAATTTAGTGCAAGAGAAGCCCTATGCATAGTCATAACCTAGACAGTTTCCAAGTAGATAACAACTCAGAGATGAGTCTTCCACCTCAACAAGTACTTCTGAGCGGTCGGGAGATGACAGTTAGGGTTCTGAGTCCTCTTCCTCACATTCCCCCGTAGTACCAATCCTAGTTGACGATGATGAAGATATACCTGAAGACGGTCGAGGGGTGATACCCGAGTTGCTGGACTAGAAAGGTTGAAGAAGAAGGAGATTTGGGAAGATAGATTCGTGAGCCTGACTTCTTTCAATAGGTTTCGAGAATGGTGGACTCAAAGATCGATCACTCTTGAGCGTAATTTGATTTGAAGGATTTGGATAGATACAACCCAAACGTGGCAAGACAGTTTTGGGAGAGAAAATGGTGGACATGGTTCACTCAAAGCGTGGTGGACTCCATGAAGCACTTAGTCCGAGAATTCTACGCCAATGTGGCGCATGTCAAAAGGGGGACTAAGGTGACCAAAGTGTGGAATTTAAAAGTTAGATTTGATCAGACATCACTAAACACTTACTTAGGGCTTGAGGATGTGGAGCCAGTCCAATATATCGAGAAGTTTCGATTGGGTGATGCGGCTCGCCCTTGGCTAGTGGAGATTTTAGCAGATCCAGGACCACCACCGCCATGGATCATAGTAGGGGTTCCCATTTAGCGGAACACCCTCAACTTTGAAGCCAAGAGTTGGCAAATATTTGTATGCAGTCAGATAGACCCAAGTAGAAATGAAAACATACTTCCAATCCCTTGGGTAGTCTTAGTTGCTTCCATCATGGCCGGGTACCCAATCAATGTGGGTGCCATCATGTCGGTCAACATGTTTCTAATCGGCAAGCAGGGTGAGAGATCCTACCCGTATCCAAACACCATCACAAAATATCTTACGGATACGGGAGTTGAGTCAAGGAGCTTTGATACAAAGGTTCGGGGCAGCAACCCTTCACATGGTACTCTTTGAAGGACCCAAGAAACCCGAAGAGCAAAGGTAATCCATCTACTACCGTGGGCCAGTCCGAAGAGACTTCTGTGGTAGCTACAGCTTCAACAGCCATACCTTTAGTTGACCTAACTACCACTTTAGCCGGGCCTTCTAGCAATACGGCTACCATACCTCCACCTCCATCTTCAGGGCCACCATCGGCTTCAGTGCCTTTATCTTCAACTTATCCACTTACAGCGCTGAGAGTCTCCCAGATACTGGAAAATATCAACAAATGGATGCAGACAGCTACTGCAAAGATGTTTGACATATCCAGTGTTGTTGCAGCCCAGACATCTACCCCAGCTCCCTAGATTCCTTCGACAGTTGAGGAGACTTTTAAGATGATTCTGGACAACCAGAAGACCATTATGGACACTCTGGTAGCACATGGATAGCAATTGAGGAGCTTGGGAAGCAGGTGAAGAAGATGAGGAAATCCCAAGCTTCGAAGAAGTCATTTGACAAGCTGAGACGGGAGGTGAAACCAAGATAGCAGCAGTTGGGGATCTTCCACTTGACTTGCTGATGGAGTCAGCTCCAGCAGCACCAACAGACCCAGCAGCACCATCAGTATCAGAGGCACCAACTGGCCAGTCTGAGGAGCCAAATGTCGCTACCCACACTACTCAGGCGGTATTACAGATGTTCACCAACCCAGCTACTTCCCAAGCAGAGGACGATGAGATATAGTTAGAGGAGCCTGAGGATGGTGGTGATGCTATGGATACTGACCACATAGGGAATCTTCTTTACTCGTTCCCTTTCTTGATTTTATTTTGTTAAGCATTGGGAACAATGCTTACTTTTATTCGGGGGTTGGAGTTTATTTGATTTGACATTTCATTTGACATTTTATTTTGACCTGTAAATAACTAATAATATTTTTCTTTTTCTTTTCATTTATGTACATATTCTTCTCTCTATATTGATGTATATATTTCTTTCTCTCTCATCTTGTATATTCATTTCATTCATGCTTTTAGTAGTTTATTCTGTAGCTTCTTTATTTTGTTTTCTTAATAGTAAAATGTTTAGTCTAATAGCTTCTTATTTACTTGAATAGCTTCTTTTTCATTTAGTAGTTTCTTTTCATGCTTAACTGATCAATAAGCCTTTGGTTTTTTTATTGACACAGTTCTCTCTGTGAGCACGTAATTTTTGCCTCACGAAAACTACTCCAAAATAAATCAAAAATAAAATAAATCTCTTTTAGTGTGCAATTTTTAGAATTTGTGTGGTGTTTGTAAATTATTTGTGTTGTCTGTAAATATTTGCTTTGTTATAATTAAACAAAATAAAAATAAAAATATATGTTTCATGCATATCTAGGATTTAATTATGCATTTAATAATTGATTTAAAAATAAAATTACAAGATATGCATTGGTTCTATTTTAAATGTTTCACTGTGTGATTAATGTTTTGTCTATGTGTTAATAATTGTTAAAAGTAATCAGTATTTTTGTAATGATAATTTTTGTTTTTAATAATTTTAATTAGGATTTTAATAATTAAAAAATAAAATTGGAAATTGAAAAGAGTTGATTAAAATGTAAAAAAACGGACTGGGCCATTTATTTGACAAAAATTCAGGCCCAAAACAATACATTTTAACCCAGCCCAAGTCAGTCAACCCAAAGACCATCAAATGACGTAGTATAGGGAAAATACTACGCCGTTTGATGATGCCCGACCATTTAATTTCAAATGCAAACCATACGGCGTCGTATGGTTGCATTCATTACTTTTGATCCAAGGGTTCCCAGGATATTGACCTAACCCGTGATCCTTACCCGATCCAGTACCCGGGCCGACCCATTCCCCAACTAAACAAAAACGACGCAGTTCATGTAAGCATATAGATCCTGGCGATCCATTCTGCCTGATCTAACGGCCAGTATCAATCCACCTTCCCCCTATATAAACCCCAAATCCTTACCCCGGCCCCCTAACTAAACACCCCCTCCTCTCAAGTTCATCATCGTCCTCAAACACACCCCTAACCCTAGCCGCCCTAGCATCCCATCGCCTGAAACCCAGCGGCAACAACGCCGCCGGTCACCACCTTAACACCCCAGACTCCTCACAACTTCCTCTTCACGGATCTGTCATTGGTTTCCTTCAAATCTGGCCCCAACTCTTCGAATCTTTAATCGAAGGTTGGCCTGAAAACTTTATCTTCTCCGATGGCCTCCAAAATAACACCACAGCTTCCCCTAGATACCCTAGCTATGGATCTAGTATTGGTTTGGTTTGAATCCCCTCAGAACTCTTCGAATCTTCCTTTGAAGGTTCGAATCAAAAATGAACTCACTCAGATTCCTTCCAAATTAACACCAAATGACCCCTAGGCTTCCCTCACCCTTGTGTCATCTTTGGTTCCCTTCGAATCTGCCCAGAAGTGTTCGGATTTAAGATCCAAAATCTGAAACCCTAAAAATTTTCCAATCTTGGAATTTTTTCAATTCAAACGAGGGATTGAGGTTTAATCGACCTTAGTCGAAGTATTTTCAGTTGAAAATACTTCGACTAAGGTCTGTTTGATTTCAAAAGTCCGAATCCAAGTTGAGTTTGAGTCCGGTTGAATTTGATGAAGTAAAGGTATTTTCCCTATTTTTCTTTTTGTTTCCTACATATGTATAGTTGTTTGTTTTAATAACCTGTGTAATTTTTCATGTTTTTGTTTATTTCTGTGATTCTGTCTCCTACCCGTCTATTTGATCAAAATGTGAATTGTTTCTGTTGGTTATGATTATTTACAATGTGTGTAATCGACTCGATTAAATTCGTCAATTAGTTGTGTTATAAATCCTGTTCCTGAAAATGTTGATTGAAACAACCTGTTTTGGATGGATTATTTTGTTGTAATCAGTTGTTTCGTATTTGATAGTCAGTTGATTAATACTCGTTTGTGAATCAATAAGTCTGTCAAAATAAATGTTGTGTATATGTTGTTTCCTGAACTTTAAGTTTCAGGGCATTGTCAGTATATTGACAATGCTCCTGTATTTGTTTAATTTTAGTCCAATGTTGAAATTCAGCTTGATTGATATGCTGAATTCAATATAATGTTGTTGTGATGTTAGGTTCAAATTCAATTTCACAATTGTTGGGTAGATACAACTGTGTTAGGAACTTAAGAGAATCTGTATTAGCTGTTTTAAATCAGGTTGATAATTAGGTTTGAACAGATTTTTAAATCTGTTTCATAATAGATTCTTATCTTGTATTAATGGGCAGTAATAACAGTAGGATTTCAGGGCATTTCTGGGAATGAAACAGTAAAAAACAGTGTTAGTACTAGTGTGCTGGAAGTGGAGTGTTAGTGGCTGTTAATCTAATAGGATAATAGGAAACCAAAGGAAGTGGAGGGGCTGAAATAAAGTAAAGGTATCCTTAGTGCTGTTTGAATAAGAAAAAGCAGTTCAGTGGCAGATTTTAAGGGAAAATCTGCCTTAGATAACAAAAAGGGGGTCCAGGCAGCACTTAAAAAGAAAGGGACAGACCTGTATAAATACAGGAAGCAGGACACAGATTTTAGGAGGAGATTTGGAGAGAGATTTTTAAGACTGAGATTTTGAAGAAAAGAAAAGAACTCAGATTATTTTGTAAGAAGAGGAAAGAGAGGAAGAAAACAGAAAAAGAAATAGAAAAGAGAACATTCACACACACACACACAATCTGAAACAGATACAAAAGCAGAAACATAAAAATCAGAAATAGGAATCTGAAACAGGAAAGAAACTGAAATCTGAAAAATGTTATTCTTCTAGAATCTGTTCGTTGTTTGTTTGTGGATATTGTTCAGTTTGAATCTAAAAAATTTTCTCAAGTTTCTGTCACTGTTCATCTGGGTTAACGGGTCTTGTTCAGACTTGCTGTGTTATTGGTATATTCTGCCGGTGTTTTGTTGCTGCTATTATTGCTGAAATTTACTCCTTCTACCTTTATTTCCAGGTACATATCTTTTAAACTCATGTTATGAAGAGCTTCAACATGACAAATAAATGAAGCTTGGAAATTATAATTCTGTTTTCCATTCGTCCGAGTTCATTAGTTTAAATTTCAGTTTTGTTTCATGTTAGTTAACTAGTAGTGAATTCAACACGATGGCTATAAGTTAATTGTCTTATTTTGAAATTCGTATAAAAGCTTTGTAATAATGTTAGTCATTCCGAAATCTCATTAGTTTAGTCATATTTGAACTGTCAAAATAAGGAACATGGCAGAAAGTTGGCCATTATTTGAACTTTATGGTATTGTTAGTTAGGTGCAGCATAATATGAAAATATCAAGGAAAAATACATTATTGGACTATTTGGTTAGTAGTTAGTTGTTGTTTAAAGCTAGGTGATGTTGGTTGCATTTTGCTATATTATGGCATAACAATGGTTATGTTTATAATCAATAGTTGAAAGTTGCCTTAGTAAAATCCGCTATGTTCACAATGTCAAAGATACGGCGAATAATATTGTATGCAATATCAGTTTATTAAGTCAACAAGTAGACTTATTCTCTTTCTTAATAACAAAGGGCCTAGGAATTTATACAATGCGAAAGTAGTGTTTAGCAATAATTCACATAGATTGAGAATCAAATTGGTTTGATTATGTGTATATATCCCAAACTCAATCATAAGCAGAATTAATTAAAATAATTTCGCCTATTAGATTAAAAACAAGTATATGAGAATGAGATGAGATGTATAAGCACGAATTGCAACATTTTATATCAATGGTAAGTAGAAATAGAATTTGCATTAAATAAAAATAATGAAAATTCTTCAAAAATATCTCTTCCCTTTATAAATCATTTTTTTTTAGTTTCATATGCAATTCATTTTTGGGTATATATATAGATATTGTATTTACGAGAAAAATGGTAGTCTTAATCACACTTTGTTTATTTTACTCCTAAAATTTGAATGGCTCGAAAGAATATAATTCATATGTGAAAATATAATCAGCTGTAAACATTTAATAAATTGTGAATTATTTTCAAAGAATTTAAGGGCCTCTAAAAATGGGAATTTCTCATGATTTTTACATAAAAATGTATGAATATAATAAACAATTTGTGGAAAATCCATAATACCATTACAAATATTTTGCGCGATTAGGGATGCATTCGCGTAACCTGATTATATTTTTAAAAGCAAATTCGGATTATGCGTTCGCGCAACTTCGAGCGAATATTTAATAAAAGGTATTTCTCCAAGGATGTTAAAATAATTTCATATAACCCGAGATGTGCAGTTCACTGTTTAATCATACAAGGGCGACGGTGTTCTTAATTTTATTTCTAACTTCGAACGTATGATTTTTTTTATATATAATAAAAATATAAAAAAAATATTATCAACCTTTTGTGTACACGTATGCGTGGCACGATTCTCTGTAATTATAAAAGGTATATAATACGAATATACGTACGCGTAATTCGTTTATATAATTGTAAACAATAAACAGAAGCGGTAACAAAATCCTGCAATAAAAATGTAAAATCAAGATAAGCCAAGAATAAAAAACAGTTAAGCGACCGTGCTAGAACCACGGAATTCGGAAATGCCTAACACCTTCTTCCGGATTAACAGAATTCCTTACTCAGGATTTCTGGTTCGCAGAATAACAAACAGAGTCATATTCTCCTCGATTCAGGGATTAAAACTAGTGACTTGGGACGCCTTAAAATTCCCAGGTGGCGACTCTGAAATAAATAAATAAATCCCGTTTCGACTGTCCTTTAATTGGAGAAAACTCCCTACGCCCCCCGCGGGTGCGGAAAAAGGAGGTGCGACAGCTCTGGCGACTCTGCTGGGGACTTTTATTATTTCCTGTAACCCAGAACCACTGGTTCAGGGTTTGAAGAATTCGAGCTTAAAATAACTGCGATAATTGGCTTTATTTACTATATGATTTTCAACTGTCTATATGCTTAATATGCTAAATGTTTTTTTTACCGCTTTAATATTATTTGAATTGTGAATATATACAACTGCTACGAAACACCCTTCTTTCTGAGTCTTCTGAATTTATGGTGTACACGTGCGCGTGGCCCACCTTTCTGTTAAAGTCATACCAAATAAGACGGAGTTGGGACAAGTAACTAGGCCGGGTAGACTTTCGTGCTCCCGGTACGTTGCCCCCACTTCGGCTCAAACTGTCCGTTTGGGTAAGCCAGGTTTAGAACAATATGCCTCAGGTTTTTACCTAGAATAACTCAGCCATGTACCGGATCCCTAGTAGGAACGTCTATTTGCATCATGTACATCTGACCTTGGAGACTCAACACAGGGGTTGGGTCTGTCTAGGACAGGTGAACCCGAAATAAAAAGACCATCCTGATGCATCCTACTTGCTACCTGTGCATTCATTTGCCTCGAACATGCTTGTTGACCAGCTTAATTGAAATCATTGTGAGAACCGAGGAATAAAATGGGTTGTTTTTTTAAAAAAAAAATCCCAAAAAATAGTTTTAAATCTTGAAAAAAAGGGTGTTAATAAATAAAAAAATGAAAATGATTTTTTTAGTGTATATTTTCAAAATGAATCTTGACTTTATTAAATTAAATTTCAGACACAAAATGAGCACCACACAAAACCCCCCATCCACGAATACAGACGAGTTTCTATTTCAGCTTCAAATGTGGTGGTATGAATTAGGCGAAGATGGTCAAAAATGGGTCGTCAAGCATTTGGGAAATCTCACGGATATTATGAAAGTTAAACCCCGTGATGATCTGATTGCGGCGTTAGTAACTTTTTGGGACCCTGTTCACAATGTCTTTCGTTTCTCTGATTTCGAGCTTACTCCTACATTAGAGGAGATAGCTGGATATGCTGGTTCTGATGGAAGTCTAAGAAATCAGAGCCTGATATTCACAAAGGCTCCCTCGGTACATCGATTCTTCGGTCTTCTGAACATCAGTAATCAAATCAGGAAAAGCAATGTCATCAACGGATGTTGTAAGTTCAACTTCTTATATTCAAGGTTCGGAAAGTCAGATGGATTCGAAATTCATGAGAAAGGCCTTACTAACAAGCAAAACAAAGACACTTGGCAGATTCACCGTCGCTTTGCCTTCATGGTGGCTTTTCTAGGAATCATGGTCTTCCCAAACAAAGAGCGAACAATTGATATTCGCACCGCAAAAGTTGTGCAGGTCCTCACCACCAAGAAAAATCACACCCTTGTCCCCATCATTCTCTCAGACATTTATCGGGCGTTGACTTTATGTAAATCAGGAGCGAAAGTCTTCGAAGGATGCAAAATTTTGTTGCAAATGTGGGTGATTGAACATCTCCGACAACAGCCCAAGATCATACAATATGGGCCAAGCAATGATAATTGCATCGAGAGTTATGAGGAAAGAATAAAGGATTATAAGTCCCCAGAAGGGATAAGAAGCATGGGTATCTCATCTAAGGGCTTTAACGGCAAATCAAATTGAGTGGACTTTGGGATGGCTCCCGATGAGGGAAGTGATACACATGTCAACCTCAAATAGTTATTTGCTACTATTGGGATTAAGAAGCATCCAGCCATATGCACCACTAAGAGTCCTAAGACAACTAGGGAGATACCAAGTAGTTCCTGATGATGAAGATTTGAGTATGCAAGTAATCGAATTACACCCGGAAGCCACTATTCCCGAGGCTCTAATTCAGCAGATGTGGAATGGATGTCGATACTTGAAAAGTGATACTCAAGTCCCAGACACTACAAAGGGTGAGATAAATCCTGGATATGCAAGGTGGTTTGAGAAACGGTCTCGCGTGGATGATGTACCAGAACCTGAGCTAAGAAGGCCAACAAAAAGACCCCATATTCAAAACTTTAATGATAAAATCCAAGAGCGGTTAATCTGGGGAGAAAAGGAAAAAGGGTACAAAGCAACTATCCATGCCCTAAAGGAAAATCTGAGGAGCCTCAGTCTGGAGAAAGATTTGCAAGCACAAGAAGTTGAAGGCGAGAAGAAGAGTCTAGCTTGTGAGAATGAAAATCTTCATGCTCGATTTCAGAAAAATGAAAAAGGCTTCTGAAACGCCAATGAGGAGTTGGAAGGATCAAAAAACCATCGCCAATCTTTCTGAAAGAATGCAAGATTATGATTCCATTCTTGCTGCAAACGAAAGGGCGTTGAGCAAAGCAAAAGAAAGAATCCAGCAATTAAACGAAGAAGCCATATCTAATAAGGAACGCCGAGATAGGCAATCCGAAGAAGACAGGGCACAATTCAAGAAGGAAAAAGACCATTGGATACGATCAGAAGACCAACTTCGTGCACAACTAGAAGAGGCAAGAAGATACAACAGAGAGCATCAACAAGCGAACATCGACAGAGAAAGAGCGCAGGCAAGATTAGAGCAGGCCAGGCTCCGAGCTCTATTAGAGTCAGCTCTAGATCGTGAAGACCGTGTCAGAGATATAGCCACCACTCGCCAGCAGCAATTGCAGAATCAAGGCCAACGTCTCCAAGATTTCAGGACACAAATCCACGACCTAGCAGTCTACACCTCTCAAAGTTATGTAAACTGCCAAGGAATGGATTATGAAAGGTTTACAGAGCATGCACCCACTTTTGCCCGTCATCTAGCAATAGAGTTGGAAAGAATGTATCATACGCTGGGAGGTCATCCAGGTCAAGCCCCACATTGAGCAGATAATCTAATGATTGACAACAAAAGTGGAAAGTGGGGCATGTTGTGAGATGTTAAGAGTTGTATCTTTTATTTTGATTTAAGTATGCGTGTTTTAAACCATTTTATTATAAAGTTTTCAAATGTAATGTCTGTTCATCTTTGTATATTGAATAAAAGTGTTTGCCTCATGTCCGAACTACGCAAGGTCTGATTCATACGGGGGCATGATACGTAGGCAATCTTTATAAGATTCGACCACCACAATAAAAGATATATAAAAAATAAAATAAAAGTGAGTAACAATAAAAATTTCAAGAAAGCTGGGACAACACAAGCAGCCGAGCAAATGCATAATAGAAAGGGGTTACTTGTCTAGGAGCATTGCATCTCAACGTGTAATTATATATGTGTTAAACTCTCAAAACTAACAAGTTTGTTCATTTCCAGAATTTCCAGTTAGTTTCTCTAAAGAGTATACTGGCATATTATCATTATCACACGAGATCAAAAGGACCAATACCCGAAAGTATGTCTATCCCATATTTTGACACAAGTATTGAGCTAGAGGAGATGGATGTCGGGAAAATGAAAGAAGAGATGTTTAAACTCAAGCAGCAAATGGCTGAAATGTACCAGGCCTGGTCTACAGGGCAGATACCCCCATCTTACCTAACTAACCCTGCTCCATCAATGACCCAAACTCAGGATAATATTACCACTGAATTATCCCCAAATTTCCCCATTTACCAACACTACCGAGGAACCACCTCTCAGATACCGCAGTCTCCCCCTCCTAAACCAGTTCCATACTTTCCTCCACCTGTAACTCCTGTCTTTATGGTACCTCCCACAGCTACACTCCACAAATCTCCTAGTGAGCCTACATTCCAGGCCCAGGACAACCAATATTACCCCCGGAGCCCACCCTCAAAGCCTCCGAATCCATTCAACTACTCCTCGTTTTGACCTCCCAACCGAAATTGACAAGCCAGCTAAAAATGCTGAGCAAGAAGAGATGTTCAGGAAGGTCAAAAGTCTAGAACAATCGTTCAGAGACATGCGAGGATTAGGTGGGCAAGTCAGTGTAGCTTTTAAGGATTTGTGCTTGTTCCCAAATGTACAATTACCAGTTGGCTTCAAGATGCCTAAATTTGACCTATACAATGGGCATGGCGACCCAGTAGCCCACTTAAGGGGTTTCTGTAGCAAGATGCGAGGAGCTGGGGGAAAGGACGAATTATTGATGGCTTACTTCAGTCAAAGTTTAAGTGGATCAGCTTTGGAGTGGTATACACGCCAAGACCATGGGAGATGGTACACCTGGGATGACCTGGCACAGGCATTCGCATACCATTTCCAATATAATCTGGAAATAATCCCAGATCGATTATCTTTGACAAAATTTGAGAAGAAACACAATGAAAGTTTCAGAGAGTATGGCTTCCGGTGGAGAGAACAGGCAACAAGAGTGGATCCTCCTATGAAGGAGAGTGAAATGGTAGACTACTTCCTCCAAGCCTTGGAACCAACTTGCTATGCCCATTTGGTTTCAGCAGTAGGTAAATCATTCAACGAAGTAGTAAAAATGGGAGGTATGGTGGAAGAAGGCCTCAAGACAAATAAAATCATGAGCTATTCAGAAATTAAGGTGACTACTCAAGCTATTCAAGGCGGGGTAGGAGGAATCGGAAGAAAGAAGAGGGAGGAAGCAGCGGTAGTTGATTCAGGAATTTGGTCGGGACCCAGAAGTTCACCGCCTTACTATAATCAACAACGACCTCGCCAATCAACTTACCACCGCGATTCATCCCAACACTACTATCACCCTTCAGAGCCTCATTTTTCCATTAACCATGCACAAGCATACAATCAGCCACCTGTTCACGCTAATTGGCGTGCTCCTGCTATACCAAGTACTTACCTACGAGCCTATCCCGGACCAGGTTACAGGCCTAGGCCAGCATTCAGGGGAGAAAGGGAACAGAAAAAGAAAACCTACACTCCATTGGGAGAGTCTTACACTAGTCTATTCCACAGGCTGAGACAGCTGGACATGCTAAGACCAATACAATCCAAGCTACCCAATCCTCCTCCAAAGAATTTGGACTACACCATTAGCTGTGAGTATTGCTCCGGTACACCAGGCCATGATACGGAGAAATGCTGGCATTTGAAAAATGCAATACAAGAGCTGATTGATACTAATAAAATCGAGGTTCAAAACCTCGAAGCTCCCAATATCAATAGAAATCCGATGCCAGCCCATCAGGAGGCCAATATGATAGAAATCATACAAGCTGATGGGGAGACAAAGAAGCCGTCACAAACTGTCATGATGATCAAGTCTCATGAAGCCAAGCCAGATAAGCAGTTAACAGAGGAGAAGCCGGTACCTAAGCAGAGCAGAAATGGTGATGAACCATCTATGGTAGACGAGAAGGGGTCTTCGAGCAAGGTTACCACAAAGCAAGAAAGGTTGAAAGTGATAGTACCAGGGGTTGCCAGTAAACCCATTGTAGTCGTGGAAGGAGCCCGTGTAGATCGGGTTATTATCACACCTGTAACCCAGCTACCAGTGATCAACAACAAGGCCATTCCATGGAACTATGAACGGGTGATTGTAATGTACAAGGGAAAAGAAGTCAAGGAAGAAGTGTGTGAGGTGCAAGGCTTGACTCGTTCGGGAAGATGTTTTACTCCCGAAGAGTTAAGAAAAACTAAAAATAATCCAACACCAATAAAGAGAGCTGTGACGGAAGAAGAAGCGGAAGAGTTTTTAAGAAAAATGAAACTTCATGACTATTCTATTGTGGATCAATTGAAGAAGACGCCCGCTCAAATTTCATTGTTGTCATTACTGATCCATTCAGAGGAGCACCGTCTGGCTTTGATGAAAATCCTGAATGAGGCTCATGTTCCTGAAAAAATCTCTGTAAATCATTTGGGAAGAATAGCCAACAGAATCTTTGAGGCAAACAGAATTACATTTTCTGATGATGAATTGCCTGTGGAAGGTACCGAGCACAACAGAGCTCTTTACCTCACTGTGAAATGTGAAAACTCCGTAGTAACCCGGGTATTGGTTGACAACAGATCAAGTGCAAACATTTGCCCTCTCTCCACTTTAAGCAAATTGAAAATCAAAGAAGAGAGGATCCAGAAGAATAGTATTTGCGTACGGGGGTTTGACGGTGGAAGCAGAGATTCATGTGGCGACATAGTGTTGGAACTGACACTAGGGCCGGTTGAATTCACAATGGAATTTCAAGTGTTGGACATAACTGTTTCTTATAACTTGTTGTTGGGTCGACCATGGATCCATGCTGCTAAAGCAGTCCCGTCAACACTACACCAGGCGGTCAAGTTTGAATGGGATCATCAAGAAATAGTTGTGCATGGGGAAGAAAGTTTAAATGCTCACAGCAGTGCCATTGTACCGGTCGAGGGAATAGAAAATGACCAGGGACCATGGGTATACCAAGTGTCCGATACAGTGTCGGTAGAGAAAATTCCAGAGGGGAAGTACCTTCCGAATCCAAAGATAACCTCTGCATCAGTCATGGTAGCCTATGAAATGTTAAAAAATGGTTTTATACCCGGCAAAGGTCTGGGCTCATCTTTGCAAGGAATTATACAACCAGTATCTCTCCCCGAGAACTGGGGAACATTTGGTTTGGGATTTATACCCACTATCACCGATGTGAAAAAGGCCAGAAAGCTGAAACACAAGGCATGGGTTCTTCCAAAACCAGTCCCACATCTGTCAAAGTCTTTTGTCAAGACCGGTGCTAAAAATCGCCCGATAACAACAATTCCTAAATCCCGGGTCAATCCTGAGGAGGAATTAATTGAAAGATTCGAGAAATTGTTTAATGATGTGAATATGTTGGAAAGCGGAGAAGGGTGTAGCAACGCAGAAGTTCAATTCGTTGGGCCAGAAACAAAGCTTAATAATTGGAAAGCCACTCCTCTCCCCATTCGAAAGGAGTCTTGGTAGTTTATTTTGATTTTCTTTCAGTTTGTTTGGGTTACCTCAGGGTTGTAATCCCAATGCTTATCTTACAGTTTGTTTGAAGTGTGCAAACCTTGTTATCTTTCATCATCCAATAAAATACAGTTTCCTTTTTCATTATCATTCCTGATAGTTTTCTTTTTCCCTTTCTTCTTTTTCTGTACAGTTCTTTTTACGCTGGCTCTAGTGATATGGCATGCATGAGGAATCCTCAGCCCAGTCTTAAAAATCAATCTGGTTCCGAAATATTAATTCAAGAAATATATTGTGATTATGAATCAGAATATGATGAAGATGAGGTTTTTGAAGAGATTAGTAAAGAGTTAATTCACTTTGAGGAAAAAATCAAACCTAACTTGAGTGATACCGAGGACATCAATATAGGGGACACGAGTAATATCCGGGAAACTAAAATAAGTGTCCATCTCGAACCAAAGATCCGAGAAGAGTTAATTAAAGCACTCATAGAATTCAAAGATGTTTTTGCATGGTCATATGACGACATGCCGGGCCTGAGCACTGATTTAGTGGTTCACAAATTGCCCACCGATCCAACGGTGCCTCCTGTCAAGCAGAGGCTAAGAAAATTCAAGCCTGATATGAGTGTGAGAATTAAAGAAGAAATCACCAAACAGTTGGAAGCAAAGGTCATTCGAGTCACTCGATATCCTGTTTGGTTAGCTAATATCGTTCCTGTGCCAAAGAAAGACGGCAAAATTAGAGTATGCGTCGACTACCGCAATCTCAACAAAGCAAGTCCGAAGGATAATTTCCCATTACCCAATATCCATATTTTGATCGATAATTGTGCCAAGCATGATATAGGGTCTTTCGTGGATTGTTATGCCGGGTATCATCAAATTCTAATGGATGAAGAAGATGCAGAAAAGACGGCATTCATCACACCATGGGGAACTTATTGCTACCGGGTAATGCCATTCGGTTTGAAGAACGCCGGAGCAACCTACATGAGAGCGATGACCACAAGTGTTTCATGATATGATACACAAGGAGATTGAGGTATACGTGGACGATGTAATCATAAAATCAAAGCATCAGGCCGACCACGTTGGGGATTTGAGGAAATTCTTCTTAAGACTTCGCAGGTACAACCTCAAGCTTAACCCTGCCAAATGCGCATTTGGAGTTCCGTCTGGAAAGTTGCTAGGATTCATAGTCAGTCGGCGAGGCATCGAGCTAGACCCATCAAAAATCAAAGCCATCCAAGAACTGCCACCTCCAAGGAACAAAACTGAAGTAATGAGTTTGTTGGGAAGGTTAAATTACATCAGCAGGTTTATTGCTCAGCTCACAACAACCTATGAGCCAATTTTCAAATTGTTGAAAAAGGATGTTGCGGTCAAATGGACCGATGAGTGTCAAGAAGCGTTTGATAAGATAAAAGGGTACTTGTCAAACCCACCCGTGTTGGTCCCTCCAGAGCCAGGAAGACCTCTGATTCTTTACTTAACGGTCTTGGAAAATTCATTTGGTTGTGTATTGGGGCAACATAACCTCACTGGAAGAAAAGAACAGGCCATCTACTACCTTAGCAAGAAATTCACAGCTTATGAGGTTAAGTATACTCATCTGGAGAAGACATGTTGCGCCCTAACGTGGGTAGCTCAGAAGTTGAAACACTATTTGTCTTCCTACACCACTTATCTCATTTCGCGTCTGGATCCGTTGAAATATATTTTTCAAAAGCCTATGCCAACGGGAAGACTTGCAAAGTGGAAGATATTGCTCACAGAATTTGACATCATCTATGTGACTCGAACTGCAATGAAAGCCCAAGCATTGGCTGATCATTTAGCTGAAAACCCGGTCGACGAGGAGTACGAGCCGTTGAAAACCTATTTTCCTGATGAAGAAATAATGCATATCGACGAGATGGAGCGAATTGAAAAACCTGGCTGGAAACTTTTCTTTGATGGGGCCGCTAACATGAAAGGAGTCGGGATAGGAGCTGTAATCATTTCTGAAACAGGGCATCACTATCCTGTTACAGCTCAACTGCGATTTTATTGCACCAATAATATGGCTGAATATGAAGCTTGTATTATGGGGTTAAGGCTAGCCGCAGACATGGGTATCCAAGAAATTTTAGTCATAGGAGATTCGGATCTTCTGGTACATCAAATTCAAGGAGAATGGGAAACCCGAGATTTGAAGCTCATACCATACCGACAATGTCTACATGATCTTTGTCAGCGGTTTCAATCAGTGGAGTTTCGGCATATTCCAAGGATCCATAATGAGGTCGCCGATGCATTGGCTACCTTGGCATCAATGTTGCACCATCCAGACAAAGCTTATGTGGATCCACTACATATTCGAGTCCACGATCAGCACGCTTATTGCAATATGGTTGAAGAAGAATTTGATGGTGAACCATGGTTCCACGACATCAAGGAGTATATCAGGATGGGGATATATCCCGCACAAGCCACAGGAGATCAAAAGAGGACCATTAGGCGATTGGCAAATGGATTCTTCTTAAGCGGAGGAGTTTTGTATAAAAGAACACCAGATCTTGGATTATTAAGATGCATAGATGCCAGACAAGCTACAGCTGTCATGTCTGAAGTACATTCAGGAGTTTGCGGACCCCACATGAGTGGATATGTGTTGGCAAAGAAAATCCTCCGAGCTGGTTACTATTGGCTTACCATGGAGCGAGATTGTATCAGTTTTGTGCGCAAGTGTCATCAATGCCAGATACACGGAGATTTGATTCATTCTCCACTATCTGAGTTGCACACAATATCGGCACCATGGCCCTTCGTTGCCAGGGGCATGGATGTGATTGGACCAATTGAGCCGACAGCATCCAATGGGCACAGGTTCATTCTGGTAGCCATTGATTATTTTACCAAATGGGTTGAGGCCAAAACATTCAAATCAGTGACCAAGAAAGCTGTGGTCGATTTTGTCCACTCAAATATCATATGTCGATTCGGAATCCCAAAGGTGATCATCACAGATAACGGTGCTAATCTTAACAGTAACTTAATGAAGGAAGTATGTCAACAGTTTAAGATTACACATCGCAACTCTACCCCATATCGGCCCAAGGCGAATGGAGCAGTCGAGGCAGCCAACAAAAACATAAAGAAGATACTTCGGAAAATGGTAGAAGGTTCAAGACAATGGCATGAAAAATTACCATTTGCATTATTGGGATACCGCACTACTGTTCGCACTTCAGTAGGAGCAACTCCTTATTTGTTGGTATATGGCACTGAAGCAGTAATTCCTGCAGAAGTTGAGATTCCTTCCCTTCGGATCATCGCCGAAGCAAAGATTGATGATGATGAATGGGTCAAAACCCATCTGGAACAGTTAAACTTGATCGATGAAAAACGATTGACCGCAGTATGTCATGGTCAATTGTATCAAAGAAGAATAGCAAGAGCATACAACAAAAAGGTGCATCCACGGAAGTTTGAAGTGGGTCAACATGTGCTGAAACGTATTCTTCCACATCAGGTTGAGGCAAAAGGCAAATTTGCCCCGAATTGGCAAGGACCATTCATTATGACCAGAGTATTATCGAATGGTGCACTATGCTTAACAGATATTGAAGGCAAATGCATAGACATGGCGATCAATTCTGATGCGGTAAAAAGATATTATGCATAACTTTTGAATGTTTGTATTTAGCATTATTTCGAAGATTGGAATGACAAAGGCAATTTATTCTGCTATCCAAACACTATACCCTTTGCTTTCCCTTTTGATCCATATTTGTTTCTTTCCTACCCTCTCTTGGAATCAATGAAAATCAAATATGAAATAATAATAATAAAAAAAAGGAAAGAAAATCACTATTATTTAGTGAACTACGTTTGACCTGATTCCTCAAAGAAGGATACGTAGGCGCCTCACGGCTCGGGTCATAGGGTGCACAATATACATAATGTGCACAAAAAGAAACATCAAGCGACCCCAATCAAGAAACTGGGGCAAGAATTGTATTGGAAATAAGAAAAAGATTCCAAGAGTTGTAATTTTAAACACATACCAAAACTGTTTAGCTTTTGATACCTTTCCATTTCCAACCACATACCAAAAAGACCTTTCGATCAATCTTAGAAAAATGCTGAGTCAAGCAAATGAAGATGGTTCATAACACTCTAGTACAAACAAGAAAAGAAAGTAAAAATGAGAGAGGCTTATAGGTGAAAACCCACACGGGCACCATAAGATGACATAAGTTGAGAGAAAGTAAAATGAGAGAGTCTTATTGGTGAAAACCTTCGCAGGCACCATAAGGCAAAAAGGAAGTAAGAAATGAACAAATGAGGAAGGTTTGTCGGTAAAAACTCTTTGAGATATTGCAAGTCAAACAGGTCTGTAAAATGAAAAATGAAGTTGGGTTATGGAAATTTTGGGGAAAACAAAAATGAGACAATTGAAAGGAGATTGATTAAAAGACTGGGTTGATTAATCCAAATTGCATGCCATGATCATTGGCGCCGGTAACTCCAATCAGATAAGTCCTTTATTCCTTCTCCAACAATTACCCAAATTTGGATTTTTCTTTTTAGATTGTCGAAATCATCATGTTTTCGTCACTAATAATCTTACTCTTCTAAAGCTTTTGAGATGAGTTTTGTTCCAAACAAATAGGAAAGAATGTCAAGGTATACTACCAAGATTCAAGGTTGCATAGGACAAAAATACGGCCATGATGGGCAAGAGGTAATAAAAAATAATAAGATATGGGTGTAAGAAAAGTGGAATCAAAAGTGGATCAGCAATGTCAGGAGAATATATGATTACGGTTAAAAGGGTTTGAAGGAAAACATACAGAGGGGGATCCTATAGTTAAGGATCAATTACAAGGACAAATAGTCTTTTCAGCCATTCCAAGGCAACAAAACAAGACAGAGAAGCCCCACCGTCGGCAAGAATGCCACAGTTAACCATCCTGTTTTTTAAAACTAACAAAGTTTTCTTGGATTTAAAAAACAGGGGCAAAAACAACATTGGTGTTAGGAAAAACCCGATGAGAGTTAAGAAGAAATCAGGCGTCCACCTGGAGAATGAGGATGAAGAATTGGAGAAGTCAGGCGTCCACCTGGAGAATGAGGATGAAAAATTTAAGAAGAAATCAGGCGTCCACCTGGAGAATGAGGATAAGAAATTGAAGAAGAAGTCAGGCGTCCACCTGGAGAATGAGGATGAAAAATTTAAGAAGAAATCAGGCGTCCACCTGGAGAATGAGGATGAAAAGAAGAAGTCAGGCGTCCACCTGGAGAATGAGGATGAAAAATTAAGAAGAAATCAGGCGTCCACCTGGAGAATGAGGATGAAGAATTAAAGAAGAAATCAGGCGTCCACCTGGAGAATGAGGATGAAAAGAAGAAATCAGGCGTCCACCTGGAGAATGAGGATGAAAAGAAGAAGTCAGGCGTCCACCTGGAGAATGAGGATGGAAAATTAAGAAGAAATCAGGCGTCCACCTGGAGAATGAGGATGAAGAATTAAAGAAGAAATCAGGCGTCCACCTGGAGAATGAGGATGAAAAGAAGAAATCAGGCGTCCACCTGGAGAATGAGGATGAAAAGAAGAAGTCAGGCGTCCACCTGGAGAATGAGGATGAAAAATTAAGAAGAAATCAGGCGTCCACCTGGAAAATGAGGATGAAGAATTAAAGAAGAAATCAGGCATCCACCTGGAGAATGAGGATGAAGAAAGTTAAGAAGAAGTCAGGCGTCCACCTAGAGAATGAGGATAAAAAAAGTTAAGAAGAAGTCAGGCGTCCACCTGGAGAATGAGGATGAAGAATTGAAGCAACAGAAGTCAGGCGCCCACCTGGAGAACAAGGGAATATAATTGAAGCATTGAAATCAAAAACCCACTCATATGAGAAAGGAGCACACTTAGAGTCAATAAAGCAGAGGAGTCCAACAAAGTCCCCAGCAGGAAACGACAAGAGTCCCAAACAGATAAAGAAAATACGGGACACAATGAAAAGGAATACGAAATAAGCCAAATGCCCAAGAGTCACCAAGATATCAAGACAATAAGAAACGCAAGGGCATGATCTAGATAAGATTTTATAATTCATGTACCATAGTCTAGTTTTGCTTTTTGTATTACCTTTGCAGCAAGGTGTAATAAGGAGGTCAGCAAGCAGTAAAAGCAGCACGAAACAGCAGTAACATCACAGTCCCATGATAGTCCCAACTACCCAAAACTTCCCGAACTACATTGACCTGATTCCTTTATAGCCAAGGATATGTAGGAAACCTTTGAAGCAGAGGTTCGGTCAAATCTTTCAAAAAATGCTTCCCACGGAGTATTTGAACGGGCAAAAATCGCTCGTATCCGCTCACTTTATCTTTGCACGAAAACTCTTCGAGTTTCCGCACAAAGAGGGGCAGCTGTGAGCACGTGATTTTTGCCTCACGAAAACTATTCCAAAATAAATCAAAAATAAAATAAATCTCTTTTAGTGTGCAATTTTTAGAATTTGTGTGGTGTTTGTAAATTATTTGTGTTGTCCGTAAATGTTTGCTTTGTTATAATTAAACAAAATAAAAATAAAAATATATGTTTCATGCATATCTAGGATTTAATTATGCATTTAATAATTGATTTAAAAATAAAATCACAAGATATGCATTGGTTCTATTTTAAATGTTTCACTGTGTGATTAATGTTTTGTCTATGTGTTAATAATTGTTAAAAGTAATCAGTATTTTTGTAATGATAATTTTTGTTTTTAATAATTTTAATTAGGATTTTAATAATTAAAAAATAAAATTGGAAATTGAAAAGAGTTGATTAAAATGTAAAAAAACGGACTAGGCCATTTATTTGACAAAAATTCAGGTCCAAAACAATACATTTTAACCCAGCCCAAGTCAGTCAACCCAAAGACCATCAAACGACGTAGTATAGGGCAAATACTACACAGTTTGATGATGCCCGGCCATATAATTTCAAATGCAAACCATACGGCGTCGTATGGTTGCAATAGATCGGGGTCGTTCATTACTTTTGATCCAAGGGCTCCCAGGATTTTGACCTAACCCTTGATCCTTACCCGATCCAGTACCCGGGCCGACCCATTCCCCAACTAAACCAAAACGACGCCGTTCATGTAAGCATATAGATCCTGGCCATCCATTCTGCCTGATCTAACGGCCAGTATCAATCCACCTTCCCCCTATATAAACCCCAAATCCTTACCCCGGCCCCCTAACTAAACACCCCCCTCCTTTCATGTTCATCATCGTCCTCAAACACACCCCTAACCCTAGCCGCCCTAGCATCCCATCGCCTGAAACCCGGCGGCAACAACGCCACCGGTCACCACCTTAACACCCCAGACTCCTCACAACTTCCTCTTCACGGATCTGGCATTGGTTTCCTTCAAATCAATCACCAACTCTTCGAATCTTAAATCGAAGGTTGGCCTGAAAACTTTATCTTCTCCGATGGCCACCAAAATAACACCACAGCTTCCCCTAGATACCCTAGCTATGGATCTAGTGTTGGTTTGGTTCGAATCCCCTCAGAACTCTTCGAATCTTCCTTTGAAGGTTCGAATCAAAAATGAACTCACTCAGATTCCTTCCAAATTAACACCAAATGACCCCTAGGCTTCCCTCACCCTTGTGTCATCTTTGGTTCCCTTCGAATCTGCCCAGAAGTGTTCGGATTTAAGATCCAAAATCTGAAACCCTAAAAATTTTCCAATCTTGGAATTTTTTCAATTCAAACGAGGGATTGAGGTTTAATCGACCTTAGTCGAAGTATTTTCAGTTGAAAATACTTCGACTAAGGTCTGTTTGATTTCAAAAGTCCGAATCCAAGTTGAGTTTGAGTCCGGTTGAATTTGATGAAGTAAAGGTATTTTCCCTATTTTTCTTTTTGTTTCCTACGTATGTATAGTTGTTTGTTTTAATAACCTGTGTAATTTTTCATGTTTTTGATTATTTCTGTGATTCTGTCTCCTACCCGTCTATTTGATCAAAATGTGAATTGTTTCTGTTGGTTATGATTATTTACAATGTGTGTAATCGACTCGATTAAATTCGTCAATTAGTTGTGTTATAAATCCTGTTCCTGAAAATGTTGATTGAAACAACCTGTTTTGGATGGATTATTTTGTTGTAATCAGTTGTTTCGTATTTGATAGTCAGTTGATTAATACTCGTTTGTGAATCAATAAGTCTGTCAAAATAAATGTTGTGTATATGTTGTTTCCTGAACTTTAAGTTTCAGGGCATTGTCAGTATATTGACAATGCTCCTGTATTTGTTTAATTTTAGTCCAATGTTGAAATTCAGCTTGATTGATATGCTGAATTCAATATAATGTTGTTGTGATGTTAGGTTCAAATTCAATTTCACAATTGTTGGGTAGATACAACTGTGTTAGGAACTTAAGAGAATCTGTATTAGCTGTTTTAAATCAGGTTGATAATTAGGTTTGAACAGATTTTTAAATCTGTTTCATAATAGATTCTTATCTTGTATTAATGGGCAGTAATAACAGTAGGATTTCAGGGCATTTCTGGGAATGAAACAGTAAAAAACAGTGTTAGTACTAGTGTGCTGGAAGTGGAGTGTTAGTGGCTGTTAATCTAATAGGATAATAGGAAACCAAAGGAAGTGGAGGGGCTGAAATAAAGTAAAGGTATCCTTAGTGCTGTTTGAATAAGAAAAAGCAGTTCAGTGGCAGATTTTAAGGGAAAATCTGCCTTAGATAACAAAAAGGGGTCCAGGCAGCACTTAAAAAGAAAGGGACAGACCTGTATAAATACAGGAAGCAGGACACAGATTTTAGGAGGAGATTTGGAGAGAGATTTTTAAGACTGAGATTTTGAAGAAAAGAAAAGAACTCAGATTATTTTGTAAGAAGAGGAAAGAGAGGAAGAAAACAGAAAAAGAAATAGAAAAGAGAACATTCACACACACACACACAATCTGAAACAGATACAAAAGCAGAAACAGAAAAATCAGAAATAGGAATCTGAAACAGGAAAGAAACTGAAATCTGAAAAATGTTATTCTTCTAGAATCTGTCCGTTGTTTGTTTGTGGATATTGTTCAGTTTGAATCTGAAATTTTTTCTCAAGTTTCTGTCACTGTTCATCTGGGTTAACGGGTCTTGTTCAGACTTGTTGTGTTATTGGTATATTCTGCCGGTGTTTTGTTGCTGCTATTATTGCTGAAATTTACTCCTTCTACCTTTATTTCCAGGTACATATCTTTTAAACTCATGTTATGAAGAGCTTCAACATGACAAATAAGTGAAGCTTGGAAATTATAATTCTGTTTTCCAATTGTCCGAGTTCATTAGTTTAAATTTCAATTTTGTTTCATGTTAGTTAACTAGTAGTGAATTCAACACGATGGCTATAAGTTAATTGTTTTATTTTGAAATTCGTATAAAAGCTTTGTAATAATGTTAGCCATTCCGAAATCTCATTAGTTTAGTCATATTTGAGCTGTCAAAATAAGGAACATGGCAGAAAGTTGGCCATTTTTTGAACTTTATGGTATTGTTAGTTAGGTGCAGCATAATATGAAAATATCAAGGAAAAATACATTATTGGACTATTTGGTTAGTAGTTAGTTGTTGTTTAAAGCTAGGTGATGTTGGTTGCATTTTGCTATATTATGGCATAACAATGGTTATGTTTATAATCAATAGTTGAAAGTTGCCTTAGTAAAATCCGCTATGTTCACAATGTCAAAGATACGGCGAATAATGTTGTATGCAATATCATTTTATTAAGTCAACAAGTAGACTTATTCTCTTTCTTAATAACAAAGGGCCTAGGAATTTATACAATGCGAAAGTAGTGTTTAGCAATAATTCACATAGATTGAGAATCAAATTGGTTTGATTATGTGTATATATCCCAAACTCAATCATAAGCAGAATTAATTAAAATAATTTCGCCTATTAGATTAAAAACAAGTATATGAGAATGAGATGAGATGTATAAGCACGAATTGCAACATTTTATATCAATGGTAAGTAGAAATAGAATTTGCATTAAATAAAAATAATGAAAATTCTTCAAAAATATCTCTTCCCTTTATAAATCATTTTTTTTTAGTTTCATATGCAATTCATTTTTGGGTATATATATAGATATTGTATTTACGAGAAAAATGGTAGTCTTAATCACACTTTGTTTATTTTACTCCTAAAATTTGAATGGCTCGAAAGAATATAATTCATATGTGAAAATATAATCAGCTGTAAACATTTAATAAATTGTGAATTCTTTTCAAAGAATTTAAGGGCCTCTAAAAATGGGAATTTCTCATGATTTTCACATAAAAATGTATGAATATAATAAACAATTTGTGGAAAATCCATAATACCATTACAAATATTTTGCGCGATTAGAGATGCGTTCGCGTAACCTGATTATATTTTTAAAAGCAAATTCGGATTATGCGTTCGCACAACTTCGAGCAAATATTTAATAAAAGGGATTTCTCTAAGGATGTTAAAATAATTTCATATAACCCGAGATGTGCAGTTCACTGTTTAATCATACAAGGGCGACGGTGTTCTTAATTTTATTTCTAACTTCGAACGTATGATTTTTTTTATATATAATAAAAATATAAAAAAAAATATTATCAACCTTTTGTGTACACGTATGCGTGGCACGATTCTCTGTAATTATAAAAGGTATATAATACGAATATACGTACGCGTAATTCGTTTATATAATTGTAAACAATAAACAGAAGCGGTAACAAAATCCTGCAATAAAAATGTAAAATCAAGATAAGCCAAGAATAAAAAACAGTTAAGCGACCGTGCTAGAACCACGGAATTCGGAAATGCCTAACACCTTCTTCCGGATTAACAGAATTCCTTACTCAGGATTTCTGGTTCGCAGAATAACAAACAGAGTCATATTCTCCTCGATTCAGGGATTAAAACTGGTGACTTGGGACGCTTTAAAATTCCCAGGTGGCGACTCTGAAATAAATAAATAAATCCCGTTTCGACTGTCCTTTAATTGGAGAAAACTCCCTACGCCCCCCGCGGGTGCGGAAAAAGGAGGTGCGACACTCTCCAAAGGTAGTTTTTGTGTGAACCGGGTGACTCTTCCCAACGATGGATGGCGTGACAACCTTCTTAAGGGATTGAGCCTGTTTTTGATGTTTTAGTTAGAATAGTAGTAATAATGAATAAAAGGACCTAATTGAGTTGAACTAGAAGAGTCGAGCATGCTTCACTTGGTACCAACACACTTAACTACGTGCTTATGATTAAGAACAAGTTCATGGAAAGAAATAGCTCTAGCTAGTGACCTTTTGACTCTTGTATTGACTTAAGCAATCATCGAGTTGTTTTGTTGAACCATTAGTGATTTTAAATCTTGAATATGGTTGTTATGGGCCCTCGACTCTATCCTCTTTAACAATCCAGCTGTGTGAGAAGTGAGATTTTTGTTGCAAGTCCAAGTACCCGTGCGAATGGTTTAGATCTTGACCTGAATGTGTTTCTAGGCGAAATTTTAAGTTTTGCTTGGCTTGAGAGGTGATTGTAGGCTCTCCTTGGCCCTTTTGAAATTTTTCATGTCCACCCAATGTTGCTATCCCTAGTCAACCCATATGAGCCTAAGACCTTTCTCATTTGATAACCACGTTACAAGCCTTACCCATTTTGTAGTGACCCTCTCTTGGCACCCGAGCTTTCCTTAACACTCTTGAGAAGCAATTGACCGAAACATAAGTTTGGGAGAGAAACGAGGAGTTTGAAAGTGGTATCAAGGCATAAAAATAGAAAAGAAATGAAGAAAAGGAAAGGCAAAGAAAAAGAAAAAACAAAAGAAAAATGCAAAAAAAGGTGAATAAGTTGAAAAGTTGAAGTGATTCAATGCAAAGCATGGAGAAAACAAAGAAGAAGAAAATGAATATCATGACCAAGAAAGAGTGATGTTAAGTCTCTCTAGTTCCCCTAAGGAAAAATAAAATGCCTCAAAGAATCAGCAAAACAAGAGCCAAAAAGAAAAAATGGAGTGCTTAAGGAAAGATAAACCAGTTTCTATTCCAACATTTCCTACCTTTGTTTAAAAGCCTTTATTACATTTCGAAAAGGCCCTACGAGATTTCAAGCCGACTGAACTTGTATTAGTGGTGATTTACATGAGGGGAAAGCATATGGTACTTAAAGCCGTACTTGTGACATTCTTTTGAGAGATGAGCAAACTTTTCACAAATCCTTGAATTGAGTGCTACATTCTTAAGTGAGATATGCTAACGAAGAGTAGAGGAGGAGGAGGAGTTTGGGATCCACAATTACCTACATGAAAGAGAGAGCTTCCTTGATGAATAAAGTCAACTCGATGCTCAAGTAACACATTAGAACTATTGGTGCTTAAAACTTCAAATCATTGTCTTGTCGATAATTCATAAGTGTTGTGAGTAATTGTTGGTCCCAATTTATGTGTGTTTGATACACTTTCGATTAGTTGGAAAAGATTTTAACTTATGGAGGTGGGAATTACTTTAATTGCTTGAGGACAAGCAAAAGCCTAAGTTTGGGGGAGTTGATAAGTGGAGATTTTTGACTACTTATTAGCGCCTTTTTACTTTTGTTTTAGTCTGAAAGTGTTTAATTGTATTCCCGAAAACTGATGAAATATGCTTAATTGCATGAGTATTGGAAAATGAGCCACGAAGATGAAATCCAACTCAAAAAGGAGTAATGTGAACTCAAGGGGAAAAAGCAAGCAAAAAGCATAATGTGTGGACTGCATAATTTCTTCTGCGGCTGCAGAATGTGAAGGAATTCCATCAGAGACTCAATGTGATGTGCGGCTGAAGAAGCTGTGCTAGAGTTCAATTTCAGAGAGTCAACAGTTCAAACCAAAAAGATATGCGGACCGCACAATTATTATGCGGCCGCAGAAGTCAACCATGCGGCCGCACTCAGATTTGTGTGGTCGCAGAAAAGACATGTGTGGTCGCACCAGGAAATGTGCGGACCGCAAAACACTCAAGATGTGACCGCATCCTAGAACTATGTGGTCGCAGACCCAACTCCTGCCAAAACTGAAGAAGAAGTGCAGACCGCACATGGAATTGTGCGGTCGTAGAACGTCCGAAAGGGCAATTTTGTCCGAAATTTCCAGCTTTGTATAAATAGACTTCTTTCATGAAATTAGGTCAAGTTTTGAACATCTGAACTTCTGTAGCCATTTTCCTTTATTGATTTAGGCAACTTTTTCTTACTTTAGTGATTAAACATTAGATTTTTGTCTTTTAATCTTTGAATATGAGTTTTATCATCTTTTCTTCCTTGTTTTCTTCTTTACCCATTATGAGTAGCTAGATTCTTAGCTAGGGTTGTGACCCAACCCTAGTGTGTAAACCTTATGGATGATTAACTTTATGCTTGTTTATGAATGAATGTTTGTTATTTGGCTAGGTTTATGCTTTATTTATGAAATTAATGATTGCAAATATTGATTTATGCCTTTTTGACTTGGTCTCTTCTTGAGAAAGAGAGACCTAGTCTTGGTTAACCTAGCTAACAAGGAATTGGATCAATTGAGAAATTGATCAACCCAATTAAAGGGTTCAACCTAGATATAGTAACAACCTGACTTGAGCTCTTATCAACCGTTTCGGTAGATACCCATTTGGTTTTGAAAAAGTCAAATTAGGCAAAATCATTCTCCGACCGAGAGGTATTAAGTGAGCAACGTAGTGTTGTGAGTTGTAATATACCCCATTCAACAAAACAAATGAAAGTCTTTATCCCATTAGGTGAACACCTAGGTCGGTCACAGCCCTAGTCCTTTTACAATATTTGAAAACAACAACAAAAACACATGTTCTTAGTTTTAATTACTTATTTGCAATCTTAGTTTAATATAGCTATAGAACCAACCAAATTTCTGGATGTGTAATCAAAGAAAGTTCAAACTCATACACCGTAATATATACTCCTAAATCCCAATCTCATAGCTCCCTATGGAATTCGACCCTGACTTTTGGTATTATTATTGCATCGACCATTTCATATCCTAGAATAGAGGTGTGACATGAACGACATCAGTCCGCAGTCATAATTTTGCGGTCCACAGAATTTCTTCTCTGACTGTACAATTGAAGTGCGGTCCGCACAATTTTGAATGCGGCCACATTATTTTAGCTTCAAAAATGCAAATCTCTGATAACAGAGAAATGCTCGATCTGCGACCGCACACACTTTTCTATGGTCACGGTTCAATTTCTGTGGACCGCACAATTTTGAGTGTGGTCCGCGTAATCAACTCACACCAACTGCCCTAAATATTAAACTGCGGACTGCACAATTTCTTGTGCGACCACACAATTCAAAAACAAATCAACAATACTTAGAGTTTCTAACTTTGCACACAAATTTCGACATGGTAGTAGCAATTAAACATGACCAACAGTTTACCTAACCCCATATAATAAGTAGGAAGTTACCCACACAAATTTAAGCTCACATGATGATGAATTTGACATTAGATCTAAAGAGAACTAAACTAATTATGAACATAATTAAGAAAATTGAAAATTTTCAAAGATGAATTGAACATACCAGTAATGTAGTGATGCTAAGGAAGAATCAAAGATGATGAGATGTGTGAATCAATTGAGGACACATTGTTTGCCTTTTTGATAATTGTTCAGAGTTTGTAAAGTCTTAATTGTAGTGAGAAGGCCACTATTTATACATAACACGATTCGGCCAGGGTTCAAGAGATGAGTGTGGCCGTACAATTTCATGTGTGGTCTGCACTCCATTACCTGATACAATTTTTCCCTTTGTTGATTGTGCGGTCCACACATTTTTTAGTGCTGCCGCAAATTTATGTGCGGACCGCACAATTCCTTGTGCGGCCGCACTTTGGCCATTTCTCCGACAGATAAACTTCAGAGGGTGTGCAGTTTTTGACATCCAGCTTTACGGTTCGTACAAGAATTGCGCGGCTGCGGATCCCTTTCTATTGTGGTACTCACAATTGTCCGGTTCGCACAATAAATGTGCGGTTCACACTTTTTCCATACTTAGCCAATTTTTCTTGGCACATTCCATGCAAAGCACACTCATTCCTGCAACACACTTCAAAACTAGTTAGCACAAAACAAGACCTGTCCAAAGAAGAAGAAAAATACACATGGGTTACCTCCCAAGAAGCGCCTCATTTAACGTCGTGGCACAACGCAGATTACCATCATCACTTGAAATGATGAACCACCACGACGTGGCCATCATCAACTTTTCCCAAATAATGCTTCACCCGGTGACCATTGACTCTAAACACTTCATCATTTTTATTTTTCAAGTCCAATGCACCAAAGGGTGTCACACTCACAACCTCAAGCCGGCCACTCCATTTAGACTTCAACTTTCCCGGAAACATCTGTAACCGAGAATTGAACAACAACACAAGATCGCTTTCTTTAAACTCATTGTTCTGAATGTACTTGTCATGGAGGTACTTCATCTTCTCCTTGTATAAGGACGAACTTGTATATGCATGGTATTGGAACTCATCTAGATCATTCAATTGCGCCACCCTCAAGTTGGCGGTGACATCCCACTCAAGATTCAACTTCTTCAAAGCCCACATGGATTTATGCTCAAGTTCCACTGAAAAATGACAAGCTTTCCCGAACACCAACCGGTATGGAGACATTCCAATCGGTGTTTTGTAAGTCGCCATATAAGCCTATAAAGCATCATCAAGTTTTTTTGACCAATCCGTCCGGTTGGCATTCACTGTTTTTGACAAAATACTCTTTATCTCCCGATTGGAGACTCCCACCTTTCCACTTGCTTTAGGATGATAGGAGGTCAGGACTTTATGAGTGACACTATACTTAGTGAGTAAGTTATCAAAAGCTTTGTTGCAAAAACACAAATCCCAATCGCTTATGATTGCCCTTGGAGTACCAAATCTTGTAAAGATGTTCTTCAAAAACAACACCACACTTCTTGCTTCATTGTTGGGCAAAGCAACGGTCTCAACCCATTTGGACACATAATCAACCGCGACCGAGATGTAGGTGCTTCCACAAGAACTCACAAACGGACTCATGAAGTCAATACCCTACACATCGAAAATGTCAATCTCCAAGATGGTGGTGAGGGGCATTTCATTTTTCTTTGAGATTCCATTGGCCCTTGACTTTTATCACAACGTTTGACAAGATCACTAGCATCCTTGTAGAGAGTGGGCCAATAGAAACCACAACTTAACATTTTGGCCGCTGTTCTTGCTCCACCATGGTGACCACCATAAGGCGAAGAGTGACAAGCCCCAAGAATTTCACTTTTTCCTCCTCCGGTACACATCTTCTAATCACTCAATCCATACAAATCCGAAAAAGGTACAGTTCATCCCAATAGTAGTCTTGGCAATCACGTTTGAGCTTCTTCCTTTGGTTTGAAGAGAACTCAACCGGAATGATACCACTTAAAAGATAATTTTCCAAATCCACCAACCAAGGCACCTTCTTCATAGAAATAGCCAATAGTTGCTCATCGGGGAAGGAGTCATTGATTTCAAGGCCATCATGCAGCCTCCCTTCCTCCTCCAAACGAGACAAGTGGTCTGCCACTTGATTTTCACTTCCTTTCCGATCTTGGATATCAATATCAAACTCTTGCAACAAAAGGATCCATCTCATCAAATGGGCTTTGGAATATTTTTTGCTCATGAGATAACGAAGTGCCGCATGATCTATATGAACAATCATTTTTGCACCCATCAAGTATGGGTGAAACTTCTCAATAGCAAACACAATGGAAATAGACTCTTTCTCCGTAACAGTGTAGTTGACTTGGGCACTATTCATGTCCTTGCTTGCATATTATACCGGCTGAAAGATCTTGTTGATGTTTGTCCCAAAACAGCCTCTACCGCTACATCACTTGCATTGCACATGAGCTCAGAAGGAACATTCCAATTCGGATCGGTGATAATAGGAGTAGTGGTCAACTTGAGCTTTAGCAAATCAAAGGCTCTCATGCAATCATAATTGAAATGAAACTTGGATCTTTCTCTGAAAGCTTGCACAACGGGTTTACCACTTTAGATAAATCCTTGATGAAACACCGGTAAAATCTCGTGTGGCCTAAGAAACTCCGCACGCCTTTGACTGAAGTTGGAGGTGGAAGTTTAGAAATCACCTCAATCTTTGCCTTTTCGACTTCAATGCCATTCTTTGAGATCTTGTGGCCAAGGACAATGTCATCCTCAACCATGAAATGACACTTCTTCCAATTGAGCACCAAGGTTGTTTCTTCACATCTTGCTAACACTTTGTCCAAATTCACTAGACAATCATCATAAGAATCCCCGACCATCGAAAAGTCATCCATGAAGACTTCAAGAAAATCCTCCACCATGTCCGTGAAGATATCCATCATACACCTTTGAAAAGTTGTTGGTGCATTGCACAACCCAAATAAAATCTGTGAGAATGTGAAAGTACCATAAGGACATGTGAAAGTAGTTTTTTCTTGATCCTCCGAAGCAATAAGGATTTGATTGTAGCCAGAATACCGATCAAGGAAACAATAGAAAGCATGGTCGGCCAATCTATCAAGCATTTGATCCATTAAGGGAAGTGGGAAATGATCCTTCCTTGTGACTTTGTTGAGCTTGCGATAGTCCACACACACTCTCCACCCGGTCACCGTTCTTGTAGGAATCAACTCATTATTGTCATTAGTGACCACCATCATGCCCCTTTTCTTTGAGACACATTGAACCGGAGAATTCCACGAACTATCGGAGATGGGGTACACAATCCCGACATTCAACCACTTGATGACCTCCTTTTTGACAACCTCTTGCATGAGTTCATTGAGTCTCCTTTGATGTTCAATAGATGGTTTGGCACCTTCCTCCAAGACTATCTTGTGCATGAAAAATGTAGGGCTTATCCCCCGAATATCCTCCAAAGTCCATCCAATATCCTTTTTCCTTTTTTGTAGCACCATCAATGTGGAATCTACCTGCATGTTAGTCAAACAATGAAAGAATAACCGGTAAAGTAGAATAAGGGCCAAGAAATTCATACCGAAGATGTGGAGGTAATGGATTCAACTCCAAGATGAGAGGCTCTTCAATTGAAGGCTTTGTTGGAGGAGTAGCTCTATTCTCAAGATCTAAGGACAATTTGTGGGGCTCATAAGCGTACAACCCCATTCTTTAAAAGGGTTCACACATTCCACGTAACCCTCCATTTCTTAATCATCACAATTAAGCAAGGCCTCTAAAGTATCATCAACATTCATCACAACACTTGTTTCATTAATGATCATATCGGTCACCAAGTCTACAAAAGAGTAGACCTCATTGCTATAGGGTTGCCTCATAGACTTATACAAATGGAAAACCACTTTCTCTTCAACAACCCGAAAAGTAAGTTCTTCGGCTTCAACATCAACTAGAGCCTTCCCAGTAGCAAGGAAAGGTCTCCCAAGAATAATCGGCACCTCATAATCAACCTTACTATCGAGAATAACAAAATCCGTCGGTAGAATGAATTTATCAACATGAACCAAAACATCATCAATGATACCAAACAGTCTCTTCTTGGTACGATCTGCCATTTGTAATCTCATAGATGTGGGTCTTGGTTTCACAATCCTCAAAGACTTAAAAACCGAATAGGGCATCAAGTTGATACTTGCCCCAAGATCACAAAGAGCTTTAGCAAAGTCGGCACTTCCAATGGTATAAGGGATTGTGAAAGCGTCGGGATCTTCCAATTTAGGATCCATTGAGTGCACAATTGCACTCACTTGATGAGTCATCTTTATAATTTTACAATTCATCGACCTCTTCTTTGTCACCAAGTCCTTCATGAACTTTGCATAGCCAGGCATTTGCTCCAAAGCCTCAACTAATGGCATGTTGATAGATAAACTCTACATAATGTCAATGCACTTTTTTAATTGGTTCTCTCCATTTTGCTTGGCAAGCCTTTGAGGGTATGGAGGAGGAGGCCTTGGCATTGGTGCCTTAGCCTTTGGCATTACCGGTTTCGGTATGCCAACAATGTGCTCCCTAGACGGGTTCACTTCCGTATGAGTCTCCTCCACATTGTCATCCATGTCAATCCTCACTTCATCATTTGCTTGCACTTCATTGCTCGGCATCTCATCTTCTTGTACCACTTGCTCATCATCCACAATTTTCCTTTGGCTTGAGGTGATTGCATCCCCACCTTTTCCACTCCTTTTAGTCATGGACATAGCATGTCCCATGTTGTTCCCACCCTTTGGGACACCACCATGTCACTTGGTAGTGCCCCCTTAGGACAGGTGTTTAAAGCTTGCGAAATTTTCCCCAATTAAAATTCCAAATTGCGAATTGAAGTATTGTGAGAGGCCAGTTGAGAATTGGAGTCGGCATTCTTCTCCATCATTTGTTTGAACATGTTCTCAATTCGTCCCATCTCATTTTTATAAGAGCTTGGACCATGGGAAAGATAAGGAGGTGGGTTGCTCGGTTGTTGATACATTGGGGGCCTTTGAAAACCCGACCCCTGATTCCCTTGATTATTGTTCCACCCTCCTTGGTTGTTGCCTCCCCAATATCCTTGATTATTTCCACTCCAATTGCCTTGGTTATTTTGACCATTCCAAGTTCCTTGATTGTTTTGATTTTTCCAATTCCTTTGGCTGTTACTACCATTCCAATTACCTTGGTTGCTAGAATTCCAATTCCTTTGATTTCCTTAAGGTCGCCATTGTTGTTGATTTGGGCCTTGAGAGTTGTTTATTTACCCTTGGAAGTTGTTCACATATTGTACTTCCTCCTCTTGTTCATTGTAAGATTCATCTTGATCAAACCCACTATCATCTTGTACATAATTTTGCACGCGGTTTTGCACTTGAGGACCCTTTTGCCTTCTCTTGTTTACCATCATACTAACTCCCTCCATGGCATTTACTTACTTAGGACCTTGCACTTGTTGAAGTTGAGCCTTGGCTAATTGATTTATTGTGATTGTCAACTCGACGATTGCTTGCCCATAATCATGTAATTCTTTATGCAAGTGAACCACATTTGGATCGCCTTGAGGAACATTTACTCTACCTTGCCATGCCGATGAAGTATCTGCCATTTCATCTAGAATCTCACAAGCTTCCGCATACGGCATTGTCATGAAATTTCCACCGGCAAGCTAGTTGACCACGCATTTATTGATAGTATTGATCCCTCTATAGAAAGTTTGTTAAATCATAGCCCCCGTCATGTCATTGTTTGGAAACACTTTCACCATAGTTTGGTACTTCTCCTATATCTCATGCAAAGGTTCATTGGGTTCTGGTTTGAATGCTAGAATCTTGTATCTAAGAGTAACCATATGTCCGGGAGAAAAGAACTTGGAAATAAATTTCTCCGCCAATTCATCTCATGCAGGGATAGAATGATTTGGCAACCTTTCTAACCAATCCAAGGCCTTCCCCCGTAGAGAGAAAGGAAATAGCCTCAATCGTAAAGCATCCTCGGAGACATTTGTCTGTTTACTACCCCCAGCAAGTGTCCACAAACCCCTTCAAGTGTTTGTACGCATTTTGATTCAGAGCCCCGGTGAAAAATCCCCATTTCTCTAACAATGCAAGCATAACATTTGTGATTTGAAAGTTGCCCACCCTAATGCGGGGAAGGACTATGGCACTTGAATATCCTTTATTTGGCAACACCCAGTGTGAAGTCGCTCTTTGTGGAGGTGGGGGTGGAACGGGAACATTGTCTTGAGGCGGTCGGCCTCGTCTATTTGCTTGAGGTTCAAGAGAAACCTCTTCAACTTGATCATCTTCCATGTCCACCTCCCCCATAGGCATGTTCCCAAGATGATCGTTGTTATTGAGAGCCATTGTTTCATCTATAATTGTTTCACCAAAAAGATTAGTAACACAGAAGGAAAAGAAGATAATTCACACGCAAAATCAAATATATAGCTAAATCTATTTTTAGCTCCCCAGTAACGGCGCCAAAAATTGATCTCGTCCAAGTCACACCTCTATTCGAGGTTATGAAATGGTCGATGCAATAGTAATACCCAACTAAGAGTCGGGGTCGAATTCAATAGGGAGCTATATGAATGGGATAAAGTAGTATATATTTGGACTAGGCACGTGAAGTATCTAGACTGCACTTCCACAAATATGGTTGTTTCTAGGTCTAAATTGAACTAAGATTGCGATACAAATAATTGAAACTAAGAAATTGTGTTTTTGTTGTTCTTTTCAAATATTGTAAAAGGGCTAGGGCTATGGTCTTCACCTAGGTGTTTGCCTAACGGGTTGCAAACTTTAAATATTATTTTGTTGGTCGGGGTGTATTATAGCTATCAACACTCAAGTACCCACTCAATACCTCTTGGTAAGAAAGTGATTTTGCCCAATTTGGCTTTCTCAAGTCCAAATGGGTATTGAACCAAACAGTTGATAAAATGCTCAAGTCGGGTTGTACTTTCTCTACGTTCAACCCTTTAATTGGGACTATCAATCTCTTGATTTCATCCCAAATTCTTGTTAGCCAAGTTTTTCTAGACAAAGTCTCTCTTTCTCAAGTAGAGACCAAGTCAAATAGGCATGAACTAATCTTTGCAACCATTAATTCTACAATAAAAATCAAGAACAAGGCTAAATAATAAACACCCAACCATAAACAAGCTATAAATTAAACACCCATTAGGTTTACACACTAGGGTTGGGTCACAACCCTAGTTAAAAATCTAGCTACTCATAATGGGTATAGAAGAAAACAAGGTAGAAAAGATGATAAAACTCATATTCAAAGATTAAACGATAAAGATCCAATGTTAAATCACTAAAGTAAGCTAAAGTTGCCTAAAGCAGTAAGGAAAAATGGCTACAGGAGTTCCAATATTCAAAATTGACCTAATTTCGTGAAACTAGTCTATTTATACAAAGTTAGAAATTTCGGACAAAAATGCCCTTTTGGAGGTTCTGCGGCGGCACAATTCCATGTGCGGTCCGCAATTTTCTTCAATCTTGACAGGAGCTAGATCTGTGGCCGCACAATTCTGGAATGTGGCCGCATCTCTTTAGTTCTGCGATCCGCACAAATCCTGGTGCGGCCGCACAGGGCCATTCTTCGGACTGCATAATTCTGAGTGCGGCCGCGTGGTTGACTTCTGCGGCCGCACAATAATTGTGCGGTCCTCATTTCTTTTAGGCTTGAAATGGTGACTCTCTGAACTTTAGCTCTGATGTAGCTTCTGTGGCCGTACAATAATTGTGCGGTCTACAGTTTGCACTAGCACTCTCATGGATTCCCTTTGTATTCTGTGGTCGCAAATGGAAATCTGCGGTCCGCACTTTACGCTTATGAGCATGATTTTGTCGTTGAGTTCAGATCACTCCTTCTTGAGTTGAATTTCATCTTTGTGGTTCATTTTCCAACACTCCTGCAATTAAGCATATTTCATCAGTTTTCGCGAATACAATTAAACACTTTTGGACTAAAACGAAAGTAAAAAGGCGCTAATAAATATTCAAAATCCCCACTTATCAACAGTCCCCGAATGTTCTGAGGGGGGCTGATAAAGCTGGTGCATCGGGCTAGCAAGGCCCCATTCTCAAGTATTGATGAGGACCGAGATCGAGGCTGCCAAAGCCATTTTGTCCGAGTGAGGACTTCGGACTTGATTCCGGCTGAATTCGGGTTATTCCCCGAGAAGTGGAATACATCACGTAAGTAGCACTCCCCTTCAATCATTGATTTTATATTTACTTTTCTTTTCCTTATCGGTACTTGTGGTGATGCAGTCATCGCTCGAGTTCCAAATGTTGTTCCTGACTCAAGGAGTGGGTCGAAGTCATCGTTTCACAGATTCCCTACTCCGAGCGCATATGGCGCAAACTGTCAAAGGGTCGTTGGGAGGCCCGTTCTCATGGTAGGATTACTTTTCCGATCTGGTCATGTCAGGCCTCTCCTTTTACTATCAAGTTCTTATTCCCTTTACTTTCTTCCTCAGGTTTGCCTAAAGATGTCGAGCTTAGGCCTCTGAATGGTGACGAGGTATTGCCCGTTGAGTCTCCTACTTTGGGGCAGGCCGAAGAGAAGAAGAGGAAGAGGGCTCCGAGCTCCCCAAGCACGAAATAAAAAGAAACCGAGGAGGAGGCTGGTCCGCAAGCCAAAGGAAACCTCCATCTCTCGAGTGCTTGACTGGAACATACTCCATCGGCTCAGGGACGAGTCGGAGCAGGATGAAATTC
The DNA here is from genome assembly GCF_000393655.2 of Nicotiana sylvestris. NCBI lineage: Eukaryota > Viridiplantae > Streptophyta > Magnoliopsida > Solanales > Solanaceae > Nicotiana > Nicotiana sylvestris. Next base: position 136,313,538 of record NC_091059.1, on the reverse strand, counting down.
TAGTGGACCGAGAGCCTTCGGCCCCCGAGAATGGGTGCCAGCTGAGAAGGGAACAATAGGGGCCAATCCTTCACAAATAAAAGAGGCCAATGCAATAGAGGGGGTCGAGAACCCTCAAGACGCTGGTTCTGCCCCACCCGGTGTTATTGACATAACGGGGTCGCCTTCGTTCACGGACTCGATGTTCTTTGAAGCTCAAAGATGAATGAGCTATTAAATAAGTGGATCCGTGGAGTGGACGATCCTCTCCCGAGATTTTTTGATAGCGTGGACTCCACTAGCATGGAGGATGCCACCAGATTGGGTGACTTAGAAGTACCAAGAAAACGTTCGCCCTCGGGGGCAGGTGGGTCTAGTTCGATCCCGATACTGGTCAACCGATTCCCAACCCCGAGTGTCGATCCTGGTGGAAAGCAATCGATCATTAGCTCCATTCTGGAGGATGCCCGGGTCCTTTCCGCACTCGTAAGGGTAGCTAGTTACCTCTGGTGCCTGGTGACTAAAGAAGACCAGGCAAAGATGAACGAAGTGGATTCCCCATGCTTTTTCAACGAAGCAGAGCAGGCACTAAATCGGGTAAGGTATTACCAAACCTTTACATTTTGTACCTTTGGTTAATTAGTGATCTTAATATTTCTCCTCATATTCGCAGGCCTTGGTGCTTCACCATGAGACCTTCCTCTGATACTGAGAAGAGCTGAGCCTCCTCGAGGCCGAAGCCAAAGAGCTTACTGAGAAGAGAGACATGTAGAAACTTCTCAGTGAGCAACGTGAAAAAGAGGTTGAGAGCCTTCGAGCCAAGTTGGACGCGGCTCAGAAAGAACACGCCGACCTGGTGGAACAGATAATAAATTTTGAAGTTAGTGATGACCAGATAGACACGGTGACTAATAGTTAAAACCCGTAGGTCCAACAGAAGCTTGATCGGATCGACCAGTTTCAAGCAGAGATAGGCATGATAAAGATCGAGGGCAAAGAATGGAAAAGCAAGATGGACCGCTTGGCCTCAGAAAAAGAAACTGCACGAGCATAATTGGCCTCGATGGAGGCCCAACTTCGAACGATGAGAGAGAAATATGAGGCATAGTCTCAGAAAGTCAAGGAGATCCAATCTCAACTTAGCTCGGTTACCGCCGATCGGGGGGCCCTTGCAAAAGAGCTTAAAACGCCAAGTCGGTAGCTAAAATAACCAAGGTTGATGCCGACGAGAAGGTGGCCCAGTACAGAGCCCACGCCGAGGTAGCCCAAGACCACTTAATAGACATTGTTGAGTATAAGAAGCGGCAATCCCGAAGGGAGGCCTCGAGGAGGCTCATGCTTGGAATTTTGATTTGTTGTTCGAGATTGAAAATGCTAAGAGGCTCGAGGCTGAGTCCAAGAAGTTAGCTAACCCCAAGGACGACAAAGAAGAAGATTCTAAGGGCTCTGGCGGATCCGAGGGTGGAGAAGAACCCGATGGTCCAGGTGATGAGGCAGGCTCCGATGAAGACTAGGTCACTTAGATGCCTCGCAGATGTTTTTGCTTTTCTGCTTTTTTTTTTGTTGAGGCCATTTGGACTTTGTAAAAATTTGTATTGAGGTCATTCGGCCATTGTAAAAAATCTTTTGATATATATATATATAAGGCTTTTTCCCTTCAACAATTTCCAAGCTCTTTTTTCTTTCATGATTGCAAAGATATCGAATGCCTTAGCACGTTACAACTAGGTCTTGTTTGGAGATTCGAATAGGCCTTGTTCTCGATATTATTTTTCTTAAGACTCGTGGGGTAAGGGGGAGGTATAACCAGGAGCTTTCCCCAAAATGCTTAGAATATTTCAATTTACAATTTATCGTGTGTGGCCTTTTAAACCAGTTTAGAAATTTCGAAGGCCATATGTTTTGATCACGGGTCTCAGACATCTCCGAGGCATTCTAGGATGGTCGTAGCCTTTTTAGTTCAGGTGTATCCATATAGGCTTGTTACCCCGAGTCATCTGAGCTTACCCAAGACAACTATTCTCTAATGGGGATGGTCGTAGCCTTTAAAATTCGGGCACTGCCTAATAGGCTTTGTGCCCCCAGGCTTCGCTATCCCTGGTTGTTTGAATCTGCCTTGGACAATAGTCCCCGAGTCAGGCGGCCCTTGGGCTCGATGATTTTAGGGGACCAAATGTAAGAAAGAAATTTTTTAAAAAGGGGCAGAATATTTATCCGCAAGGTAGAAGCTTCATTTCATTTTTGCGAGCAATATATAAGGTTACATATGTGTACAAGATTTTGTCAGGGCTCAGGCGACATGCGGACGCAGTTCAATTGACCGTTTGACCCTTATAGTGGATCCTATCAGCCGAGCCTAGACTGTTCGAGCGCAAAGTGTCTTTCCTTGTTAACATCATTATCCGATGGTGATGCCCCCTAGTGTTTGAGGCCGATCATAGAAAAGCCTCGGATACTATTGACGTGATCTTTGATATCGGTTCATGAGCGGTCTTTGATTATAAGTTAGCATGATCCATTATTGTCTCGTTAAAAACCTGGCCGGAAAACTCATTTGGGACAAAACCGGTTCAAAGGAAAATAGTGCAACGCATGCTTTCAGACCTAAAAATTGTATCGTTCCTTTTCGATTACTTGCAAGTGTTAGTTCAAAATATAAATAAAAGAAATAAATAGGGTCGTACCTTAGCAGTAGTATCGTTGCAAGTGAGTTATATTCCAGTTGCTTGGTAGTTGTTCGCTCTTCATTGCTCTGAGTTTGTAGGACCTTTTTCCAGTGATCTCGATAATCTGAGACCTTCCTAGTTCGTCCCTAGATTCCCTTCGTTCGGGTTTCGAGTGTTTAGTGTAACATTCCTTAATACCAAGTCCGCGACATTGAAGTGTCGAAGGTTTGTTCTTCGATAGTAATACCTCTCAATCCGTTGTTTTTGGGAAGCCAACCAGATAAGGGCGGCTTCGCGCCTTTCATCTAACAGCTCTAGGCTCGCATTCATAGCCTCGTTATTTGACTCTTCGGTTGCATATTGGAACCTGAGACTTGGATCTCCTACTTCGATCGGTATTAGAGCTTCGACGCTATAAACCAGTGAGAATGGAGTGGCCCCGGTACTGGACTTCGAGGTCGTACGCTACGCCCAAAGGACTTCGGGCAAGATTTCTTTCCACTTTCCTTTGGCATTGGTTAATCTCTTCATGAGGTCATGGATGTACGTGGATTCAGATTTCCCGTTTCGAAAAACTTGCTTACTTTGCTACCGATGAACTGTTTTCCATTGTCGCACACGATCTCGGTCGGCATTCCAAACTGCCATATTATATGGTACTAGATGAAATTAATGACTTCCTTCTCCCCGACTTTCTCAAATGCCTGGGCTTCCATCCATTTAGAAAAATAGTTAGTCATAAACAATATAAATTGAGCTTTACCGGGTGCCCATGGAAGGGGTCTGATGATGTCCATCCCCCATTTCATCAACGACTAGGGTGACAAGACCGAATGTAGCAGCTCCCCGGGTTGGTGGATCATTGGAGCATGCCTCTAACATCCGTCGCATTTTTGTAAGAATTCCTTCGCGTCCTTCTCCATGTCGATCCAGTAGTAGCAGGCTATGATTATTTTCCAAACTAACAGCTCAAAGCCCGAATGTTTTCTGCAGGTGCCTTAGTGAATTTCTCTCAGAAAGTACTCGGTGTCTCCTGGTCCTAGACATATTTTGAGTGGACCACCGAACATTCTCCGGAACAGGGTGCCATCCTTGGACAAGCTGAACCGGGATACCTTATGCGCAGAGTTCTCGATTCCTTGGGATCCGAAGGCAATTTTCCATTCTTCAGATAATCTATATACTTATTTATCCAGTCCCAAGTTAGGCTTGTTGAGGTTATCCCAATGTGACCTTCTTCCACTACCGATCTCATGAGTTGTAAGACTGCTCCTGAGCTGAACTCATTGTTGTCTACTGATGATCCTAAGTTAGTGAGAGCATCGGCCTTGCTGTTTTGGTCTCGAGGTGTGTGTTGTAAAGTCCACTCCTTGAACCGAGGTAATGTTACTTGGAGTTTATCCAGGTATCTTTGCATTCGTTCCCCTCTGACTTCAAACGTCCCATTAACTTGGTTCACCACAAGGAGGGAGTCACAATTGGCTTCGATTACTTCCGCCCCCAAGCTTTTGGCCGTTCGAGACCTGCAATCATGGCCTCGTACTCGGCCTCGTTGTTAGTCAATTTTACAGTCCTAATAGATTGTCTAACTATATTACCTGTTGGTGGATTTAATACAATGCCAAGTATGCACCCCTTTGCATTCGAGGCACTGTCCGTAAAGAGGGTCCAGATTCCAGATGAAGTCCCCAAGTTTAACAACAAATCTCTTTCGACCTCGGGTATGAGGCCGGTGTAAAATCGACCACAAAGTCTGCCAAAATTTGAGATTTATGGCGGTGCGGGGCCTATATTCGATATCGTACCCGCTAATTTCGATAGCCCATTTGGAAAATCGTCCCAAGAGCTCGGGTTTATGTATTATGTTTCTCAATGGATAAGTAGTTACAACACATATATGGTGGCACTGAAAGTACTGTTTTAGCTTTCTAGAGGCACTTAGCAAAGAGAGCACTAATTTCTCTAGGTGAAGATACCTAGTTTTGGCCTTGCCTAGAGTCCTACTGATATAATAGATTGGAAATTGCGTACCTTCTTCTTCCCAAACCAAGACTTCGCTTACCGCTACTTCGGATACTACCAAGTACAGGTATAGTTAATCACTTGCTTTCAGAGTGTGAAGCAGAGGCAAGCTCGAGAGGTACCACGTGTGTTACTCCAAGGCTTGTTGGCACTCTGGAGTCCATGAGAAGTTATTTTGCTTTTTCAACAGTGAGAAGAATCGATGGCTTTTGTCGGAGGATATCAAAATGAATCGACCCAAAGAGGTTATGCGTTCGGTTAACCTCTGTACGACCTAGACGGTGTCCACTACGGTAATGACTTATATGGCCTTGATTTTGTCAAGATCTCGATCCACCAATTAGACACCATGAATCCGAGGTATTTTCCGGACCCGACTCTGAACGCGCATTTTTCTGGGTTCAGCTTCATATTGTACTTATTCAATATGTTAAAGGTTTCCTGCAAATGTTTCAAATGGTCCTCTGCTCATAGGGACTTAACCAACATGTCATCAATGTAAACCGCCATTGACTTTCCTATTTGTTCTTCGAACATCCGATTTACTAGGCGTTGATAAGTGACACCAGCATTTTTTTAGTCCGAATGGCATTACGTTATAGCAGTAGTACCGTACTTAGTGATGAAGGACATTTTTTCCTGATCATCTAGGTCTATCCAAATTTGGTTGTACCTGGAATAGGCGTCGAGAAAATTGAGGATCTCGTGGCCGGCCGTCGCATCTATCATGCGATCGATGTTGGGCAGAGGGAAAGAGTCTTTGGGGCGTGCCTTATTCAAATCTTTATAGTCTACACACATCCTTAATTTATTCCCCTTCTTGGGGACTACCACTGTGCTTGCTAACCAATCTGGGTATTTAACCTCCCGAATGGACCCTATTTTAAGGAGTTTAGATACATCGTCTTTGATGAATGCATACTTAACTTCGAATTGAGGCCTCCTTTTTTGTTTGACCAGACGAAACTTCGGGTCCAGGCTCAGCTTGTGAATGGTCATTTCTAGCAGGATTCCTGTCATATCAAGGTGGGACCAAGCGAAACAATCTATGCCAGCTATAAGAAATTGAATGAGTCTTTTCCTGAGCTCGGGACTTAACCCCGTGCCCAGGTATACCTTTTGATCGGGTAGATGCTCGATCAATATAGCCCATTCTAACTCTTTAACCGTCGATTTAGTGGCATCGGAATCATAGGGGCTATAAAAGACCCGGAAGCCCGTAATCATCGTCTTCATTAGTCCTTTGCTTCTTCGGTTGGGTCGGGACTGGCATCGATAATTGCTATTTAGCTTCTTGCTTTCTGACCAAATTTGGCCCATTTGTCTTTGCAAGTGCAGATATCAGAATTGATTCTTCGACCGCAAATATTTTGTTTGTGGCTAGTTGTTCTCTGTAGATTGTTTTAATCCCTCATGGTATTGGGAATTTTAATACTTGGTGCAGGGTCGAGGGCACTGCCCTCATGTTGTGGATCCATGGCCTCCCTGAGCAGAGTGTTGTACCTCATGTCTCCTTCAATCACATAAAACTTGGCTTCTTGGATGGTCCCGGTGGAATTCACCGATAATGTTATCTCCCCCTTAGTGGTTTCACATGTCATGTTGAGTTTGTTTAGGACTCAAACCGCAGGCACGATTTGATCTTGTAGACCGAGCTGCTCTAAGACCCTCGATCGGATGATATTGGCCGAGCTACCTGGATCAATTAACACACGCTTAACTCGAGATTTATTTATGATTACAGATATTACCAGTGTATCATTATGGGTCTGCACGATCCTTTCTGCATCCTCGTCGTTGAAAGACAAAGCTCCTTCTGATATGTAATCTCGAATTCGTTTCTCCTCGTGATGGATACTTTGGTGCGCTTCAACATCGGCCCTAGAGGGACATCGACCCTACCAATGATCATGTTAATGAAGTGTTGAGGTTCTTCTTGTTCTGTCTGTTTATTAGAATCCCTATTTCTGAAATGATTCTTGGCTCAGTCGCTCAGGAATTCTCGAAGATGCCCGTTGTTGAATAACCGGTCTATTTCCTCTCTCAACTATCGGCAATACTCTGTTATGTGGCCGCAAGTGCCATGATATTTGCACATCTAGGTAGGATCCCTTTGGGCTGGATCGGATTGTAGAGGTCGAGGTCATTTGGTGTCCTTTATGCGTCTGATAACTGATAAAATGGCAACAACATCGACGTTAAAGTTGTATTCCGATAACCTTGGTACTTCCTTAGGCCCGATAGGCCTATCAAAACCGTACTTGCTCATAAGTCCCCGATTAATTTGACCTCAATAACTTCTCCTTTCACTTCTTATGGGGTTTCTCCCAGATCTATTATCTCGTCTATCCCCATTTTATGGTTGATAACGATCCCTGCTTGATATCAGTTCACGATCAACGTCTTTATTGGCTCTATCGATGGCTCTGACGGTATAAATGGAACCTGAAGTGGCCCCAAGTTAATCATCTTCAACTCTGATTTTTGAATGATACCGGTTATCTACGTCGGCCCAAGTAATAGCCGGATATTTTATCGTTTTTTTAAACTGTTGTGAAGCCACCAAGCTTCGAACATTGAGTCCCTGGGTGAAAGCTTGAATGGACCAATCGTCCGCAACTAGGGGTAAGTCCATTCTCTCCATTTGAAAACGGGACACAAACTCTCTGAGCATTTTATTATCCCTTTGTTTTACTTTGAAAAGGTCTGACTTCCTGGTCTCGACCTTGATAGCTCTGGCATGTGCTTTTTATGAAGGAATCTGCAAGCATAGCAAATGAGTCAATAGAATTAGGAGGTAGGTTATAGTACCATATCATGGCTCCCTTGACAGAGTTTCCCCCAACTTTTTCAGCAGGACAGACTCAATCTCATCATCCTTCAAATCGTTCCCTTTGATGGCACATGTGTAGGAAATCACATGCTCGTTTGGATCGGTCGTCCTGTTGTACTTAAGAATCTCGAGCATGCGGAACTTCTTAGGAATCGGCTTTGGAGCGGCACTATGAGGAAAAGGTTTTTGAACAAACTTCTTGGAATCCAGGCCCTTCAGTATCGCGGTGCTCCTGGAATTGAAGGTTTCCACCTTCTGGTCATTTGCTTTGATTTTCTTCTCCCATGATTCTATCCATTTCGTTAGTTCTTCGAGCATTTTTTTGATCTCGGGGTTGGTCCCCGACTCCTTTTCGTTCGGCCTCTCCGGGATCAGTTCATTCTGTTGATGACTTCCCAGGATTGTTCGGGCTCAATCCTGCTCGGCGTGCGGCTCTGGTTCTGGAGTTGGGCTATCATTGCCTGTTGAGCCTCTAACATTTCGAAAATTACCCGCAAGTTGATCCCACCATCTTCGTGTGCAACCAACCGGAGATCTCTGCGGATGTTGTTCTAAGGATCGGTAGGCAAATTTGCATTGATAGCCACATGCGAGCTAATGTCGATCGGGTCTGTGACTGGGACTCCGCCGAGGTCGGCTGGGGGGACCTCATTTCCGGGTGCCACGTTGTCGGTTTGGCCGGATTCGGCGTCTACGTTTAAAGGGGCTGACTGGGAGTTTGACATTTTAGATTTTGGCCTGAAATCAGAGACATTTCAAAGAATAAGTGTAAAACAAGGTGTGTTATAGAAGTTCGTATCAAATAGCCACTATTATCCTTAGCTCCACGGTGAGCGCTAAACTGTTTATCCTTAAAATCGGATAACAATTAAATTTGTAAGTAGTTTCAAGGATGCGTGGTTTAATTCGATACAAAGCAATTGATGAAGTAAATAACGAATAAAGAAAGACAGAAACGATTCAAACCACGTGAGAGAGATGGTTCCAGTCTTAGTGAAATAATCGACCTCGATCCGAGCCCACTACGATCGGCGATAATGAACAAGAAAGATAGCTAATAGCATAGACAATAACACTATATTTGCCTTGAAGTGCGAGTTATAATGTGCGTTATGAAACATCTGACCCCCTTTATATAGTAGGGGAGTCCTAATTTAAGTACAACTCTATAAAAGGTAACAAATCTTCTAATTAACTGATAGCCGATTTCTTATTGATACGTCCGAGATCCCCGCCGTGATATGTGGTCGATCACGAATATCATGGCCTTCTGTTGGCCGGGCTTGATTACCTGTCAACGTGCTCCGAAGTTAATGAAGGCATGGACCGACCCGAACCATGATCCCGATATCCTCGAGCGTAGGCGTTATGGTCCCGGACTCCAAATCGATGAGACTTCTACCTCGGTCTCGGCTCCCTGCTGTCGTATCTCGAGCTTGGCTTAACATGTCGGAGATCGGGGTGTAACCACGAGACCGGTTTTACCCGTATACAATAACATATATTGAAAACCTTTTGTTGGAATTTTTTTTCACTTTTTTCAAGTTTATACACTCTCGAAGAAATTCATGGCTACGTTCTGCGCTGCGCTGGCCTTGTTCTTCCTTCCATAGAAGTTTAGTTATTCACCCGACTCGGCTGAGCTTAATGTAAGAGACTTATCTCTGCTATCTGCTTCAATTTGCCTTATCATATCAAATATGAATGTTTTCTTTTATTCATTTTACTTATTTATCTAAGGATGGATCTCTATGCATTTTTTGTTTCTGCACGAGACAATATTCCAGCAGAAAGATTGGCAGCTACGATGATTATAAGTCGAGGTTTCGGGATAAACGAAACACGTCATTATGTCAGCTTCTTGTCTTTTTTTTTGTGTGTGTGTGTGTGTTTGTGTCTTTGCCATTAGAAAAAACTAATTTCCATTAACCCATCATGTTCTTATTCTTATTTTTGGAAGTTCTCTCTCTATATAGTTGTATTTTGTGGTGAGATTAGGTATATATACAAATTGAAAATCGGAGAAGGTTAGATATAAACACGCCGAGAATGAAGACAACAGAACTTGCTCAATATATATTGGCATTTTCCCCCTCTTAATTTGGAGTTTAATTTGAAGAGAGCTACTCCTTATCTTAGTTTATTTACAAAGAAAGAAGGAAAAACACTTGCTCCATGCACGATGTCTTTAAGCCAAGTCAAAGTGGCATAACGCCATATGTAACCATTCTGTTTCTTTTTGTTGGAATATAATCCTCCAAAAAGTTGGCATCTGAAAGTTATTCAATACTTTAAAAAAGGACCTGCATGTAGCAAACATTAAGTTACCAATATATGCATGTGAAGTAAACGAAAAGAAAGGAATGAATGTTTTCACTTGTGTTGCATCTAGGTAGTAAAACACACAACCCAAAAGAGAAAAGAAAAAAACAAAAAAATGTTTCTCATATATGTTCGAGTGTCGTATTCTTAAGAAAGTTTTCTGAAGTTTGAATTTGAATAGATAATGAAATTAACTTATTTATATCAACTGACCTCAGTTCTGGCCTTTTGGGACACACCTATGATAGGATTCACTTTTGGATATAATTTCTGTATTAAATTTATAATTAAACATTTATACCCCTATACCAATCCTACATATAAATCCCCGCTGGGGTATAATATAACTAAGTATTTACAGTATAATTATTAAAAAATAAATTATAAAGAAAAAGTTTTTCACATTTTTATTTTAGTTTATTTATTAATTAATTCGCTTTAAAATTATCTTAAAAATACTTTTTAGAAAAGTAGGGATAACAATATTATATTTAAGAGTTTAGAGATAAAAATACTTTGCCAAATACGTAAAAGTTCAAGTCATCTCATAATTAAGTAATTTGTGTTCATTTCCCGTTTAAGAGTTCCAAAAGATAAATATTTTAAAAATATTAATTCTCGTATTTAATCAAATGTGTGAATAAATATTTTTAACAAGAATGTTTATACTCCTTTTAAGTTTCATAAAAAATAAAGAAATAAAAACTTTTTATTTATAGTTTCAATGTGCCTGGTAATAATTAAATCTAATATAGGATATACCTCATAGGGGATATAAATATAGGATTTCTATTGTAAAGGGGATATAAGTGTTTGATTTTGAAATACATGGAATGTATCTGAAGCTAAGTCTAATTACAGGAACGTGTAGCTTAATTGTGATGACAAATTAAGTTTTAAAAACAAATTCTATATTCCGAGGCCTAAAACACCTCCTTCTGCATCATCTCGATTTGCGTGCACAGTCCGGGCGCGTAGCCGGAAAGCCAATATGTGAAAAATCTGTGAAAATGATGAATTTTGCTTATAAAATGAATTTAAGTTGACTTCGGTCAAAATTTTGGGTAAACGGACCCGGATCCGTGATTTGAAGGTCCTGGAGGGTCCGTAGAAAAATATGGGACTTGGGCGTATGCCCGGAATCGAATTTCGAGGTCCCAAGCCCGAGAAATGAATTCTTATAGAAAATTGTTTTCTGGAATATTTATGAGTTTTTGGAAATGAAATGTGTTTAAAACTTGATGGTATCGGGCCCGTATTTTGGTTTCAGAGCCCGGTACAGGTCTTATATGTGATTTAAGATGAGTCTGTGAAATTTTGTAAGAAACGGGCTTGAAATGATATGAATCGGACCTTATTTGAGAAAAATTGAAAAATTTGAAGTTCTTATGAAATTTCATGCTTTTGATGCTAAATTCATAGTTGTTGATGTTATTTTGGTGATTTGAATGCACGAGCAAGACGTATGATGTTTTTAGGTTGGTGTGCATGTTTGGTTTGGAGTCCCGACGAATGGGGTGAGTTTTGGATAGGCCACAGGGTGGAATTTGGACTTGGGAAAAATTGCAGGTTTCAGCTGTTCTATTGCAGGCTTGCATGCGAAGCCTGACTCGCAAATGCGAGGGCTGGGTCGCAAATGCAAAATAGCCCAGGCCAGCGCTACCTCGCAAATGCAAGGTACCCATCGCAAATGTGATGCCCCCCAGTTATTGCCTTAGTCGCAAATGTGATTGTTGTATCGCAAATGCGACTTCGCATTTGCGAGAGGTCTATCGCAAATGCGAAGAAGACCGGAAAATGTACTTAGTCGCAAATGCGACATTTTGTTCGCAAATGCGAAGGTCTCAAAATTATGAAGGGTTCGCAATTACGAATCCTGGTCGCAATTGTGATATCAGAGACCTGTAAATTCATACTTAGATGCATTTTCAACCATTTTTCATATCTTCTCAAAACATAAACTCTCTAGGGCGATTTTTCAAAGGCAATTTCTTCTCCAAATCGATTGTAAGTGATTTCTAACTAGTTTTCTTCAATCCTTAACATCTTTTCACATGATTTCAACTCAAAATCAATGATTTTCATGGGGGAAATTGGGTGTTTTGGGTAGAACCTAGGTTTTTAAAATTTTGGGGATTTGGACCTCGATTTGAGGTCTGATTTCAAAACAAATTATATATTTGGGTTCGTGAGGGAATGGGTAATCGGGTTTTGGTTCGAACCTTGAGTTTTGACCATATGGGCCCAGGGGCGATTTTTGACTCTTTGGGTAAAACTTTGGAAAACTTATTTTCATGCATTAGAATTGATTCATTTAGCATTTATTGATGTAATTAAGTAACTTGTGGCTAGATACGAGCGAATTGGTGGTAGAATCAAGGGGTAAAGAAATAGTTGGGACTTGAATTGTATTTGTGGCATCGAGGTAAGTGTTTGGTGTAACCTTAGCTTGACGGATTAGGAGTCGAGTCCTATTAGCTATGTAGTATTTGTTGAGTACGACGTATAGACATGGTGACGATTATCTATACGTTGGTGTCAATTATGCCCGTGAGTCTTATATCATAATTATCTTGATTTCGTTATATTATTCATGCCTTGATGAAGATTTCTATTGTTGGGCAAAGTTTGTGGAAGTAATAGTGTATTTGAACATTGAGAAGCGTTGGCTCAAGTTGTATAACGAAAGGTAAAAGTATAAGAGGTAATTGAACCCCTTTTAGAGCACTGGCTCAAGTTGTGAAGTGAGTTATGAAGTAAAAGTGAAAAAAGAGAAGAGAATCTTATTGTTGCCTCCCTTGCCGGGATATTATTGCTTTTAATGCTATCTCCCTTGCCGAGATGTTGATGTTTTGATGTTGGTCCCTTGCCGGGACTTGATTGTTGAACATTGTTCCCTTGCCGAGATTCTTAGTGTAATTTCATTTATTTCCTTGCCCTATTATTTGTGATTGTTGTTTGGGTGAGGAAGAGCGTTAAAGCACGAAGGGTGATGCCGTGTATTATTTTGGTGAGAGAGTGATAAAGCACGAAGGGTGATGCCGTGTATGATTTTGTGAGGAAGAGTGTAAAGCACGAAGAGTGATGCCGTGCCGCACGATGTACCATTCCGTGTCGATTATACTGATTTTATAGTAAGGACGAGAGTAAAAGTACGAAGGGTGATGCCATGCAATTTTTATTGATTCTTTTGGTGAGGACGAGAGTAAAAGCACGAAGAGTGATGTCGTGCACTGGTTTGATTCCTGATTTTTGCTGATATTTGAGATATGGTGTTTCTTGTATTTACCCCTGTCTTTCTATTCTTAATTGATGTTTTCCCGCAGCATGTTTCCCCTTCCCATACTTGACTGTATATTACTGTTCTTCTTTTCCGCTGTATATGATTTAACTGCACAGATTTATTTGGTAGTCTGGTCCTAGCCTCGTCACTACTTCGTCGAGGTTAGGCTAGGCACTTACCAGCACATGGGGTGGGTTGTGCTGATACTACACTTTGCACTGTGTGCAGATCCCGGAGCAGCAGCTTTTGGACCTTATCTTGGGTGACTGCCTTCAGTCGATACAGAGATCTAAGGTAGTCCTGCAGGCGTCCGCAGGCCCTGGCGTTTCCCTCTATCTCTTCAGTATGTTTCATTTACTTATTTCAAAAACAGTGTACTATTTATCTTTCAGACTTTATTTGTAGTACTCTTAGACCGTCTGTGAAGCTGTGACTCCAGTTTTGTGTAGTCTTGTTCAAACAGTTGTATTGGATATACTCAGTATTTTTATTATTTTTCTTTCGCTTGTTATAATTTTCGTTGTCTTTAAATTATTGTTCAAAATTGTTAAAGGATTAAATGGAAAATAGGTAAATTGTTCAAAAGTCGGCTTGCCTAGCTCATATTAGTAGGCGCCATCACGACTCCCGAAGGCGGGAAATCCGGGTCGTGACATTAATTAACCCTAGAAAATTAACCTGATGAGTTCTCAGCTGGTGCTTTATCTGGGTCCCTTAAGAATAATTTTGAGATATATATCAATGACATGCAATATTTGGGGCATAAAGTGATTAGTGAAAGTTGTTTTCATTAGTAAAGTTTTCTACTTAAGGCATAAGTTCCACGTTGCATGAGAACTTCCACAACCATGGCAACTTGCTTTTGTTCCACTAAGATAAAAGAAGGCCAAGGGAGATGTATCCAAAATCCAAATTATGTCACGTAGTAGCTGGCGCCGTATTCACTCCCATCACTCCTACCTAGGAAATTCTACACAAATGAAAGGAATTAACTTAGTTAGATTAAGGGGTAGTTTGGTATGAGGTATAAGAAGGTATAGTGTTGGTATACAAGTTTAATGTCATTTTAATATTTCGCTTGGTGAGTAAACTAGGTATAAGTTATCCTAGGATTAAAATTAACACCGGGATAACTTATACCTTATAGAGGGTGGGGTAATTAGTATCGGTATAACTTATACATACTTCTTACAAATTATGCAATTGTCATATTTAATACAACATACCAAATAATGCATAAAAAATAATCCCAGTATAACTAATCCCAGCATAACTTATCCCAGCATAACTTATACCAATATAACTTATCCCGGCATAAACCGTATTCAAACCAAACGATCCCTAAGTCTGCAGAGTCATGCAGCTTCTCGCCAAAAAGGAACAAAAAGAAAAAGGGAAAAAATGTTTAATTTCTATATAACGTAGGTAAAATTATTCATATAATCAGATCACTTATAAGGTATTATAATTAATTTTTATATATAAAATAATTGATAACCTTAACATTTTGCTTGGATGGTTGTTACTTGTTACATATTGTATTATATCGTATTATTTCTTTAAATACAATATTTGTTTTGATTGTTACTTTAATTTTATTATATCGTATCGTTAAATCCGCCGTTATGTACGTAATGACGGATTTGGTGTGGTGGCATCGTTACCTTACTTTTTTCTCTCATCTTGCCCTTCCTTATTATTAAATAATCATATTTTATCATTTATTTTATTTTTTAATATAATAATTCTACAACAACAACAACAACAAACCTAGTATTTTTTTCACAAATGGGGTCTGGGGAGGGTGAGATGTACGCAGCCTTACCCCTACCCTAGAAGGACGGATCGAGAGTCTATTTTCGATAGACACTCGGCTGGAGAATGGATGACAAAAAATAATGGCAACAAGAAGGAATAACAACAAGATAGAAATACTGAAGCCAAGAAAGCAGTTAAACTCTAGGTAATAATAGCAATCTATAAATAAAAGAATATCATACTAACATTAATGCTAGCGAACTGGAAAGACAAAGAGATACGCTCTACTACCTACCAGCCTTCTAACCTAATCCTCGACCCCCACACTCTCCTATCTAGGGCCATGTCCTCAGTTAACTCCAGTTGCGCCATGTCCGCCTAATAACCTCGCCCCAAGACTTTTTAGGCCTACCTCTACCCCCTCCTGATACCCACTGAAGATAACCTCTTGCACCTTCTGACTGAGGCTTCTATACTTCTCCTCTTAACATGTCCGAACCATCTCA